>NC_143012.1:272681415-272997040 GCF_055824585.1 Amblyomma mixtum | reverse complement strand
TTCCTCGAAAAGTGATAAGCTGCGCTTCTGAGAAACAGAAAAAGTAAGAACAAAGTGTTCGGTCTAATGCTGAAAACAAGTTTCAATTTTGCGTCTATAACATGTCCAGATGGCACAAGTACTACGGAAGTAATACAAATTCGGCATGACCGGCTCTGTGCTGTTTCTAAAAGTGGCATAACATTAGCTCAAAAAAAGTGCAACACATTGATAGAGAATATAACATTGCACATAGTAGCACTCTATTACATACTGCAAGCAATTTATAAGCAATGTGCACAGTACAAAACCAAACAGGTTAGATATTAACAGCAGCCGTCATTTGCACTGATTTCTGTAAATAATAACACAAGAAGCAATTAAAACTTTCTGTGGCTCAGTGTCACTTAAAAAGGAGGTTAACTGTACCCATAAATTTTTGTAATATGCAACAAGCCAGCAGCAGTAAGTAATTTTGTGTTCAGTTTATCAGGTTTATTAATGATACAGGTGTGTGGCGCAACATTTTATGTCCATAGGTGGGCTAAGACTGACTAGCTTTGTCTGTAGTAGGACAATGCTTAAATGTAAGGCACGAATTCCGCCGATGCAGTGCTGCAGTAACTGCCTAATGAACACTACTCACATAAATTTGGCGTTGAAACAAAGGAATCTATTAGACAAAACTATTGTGTTTACGCTTGACACACTTTATTTTTTTGAATATGCAAGTCGACGCGTCTTTTTCATACATCGCCTGTGCGCAGGAATTTATACCCTTTGTTTCTTTCTTTTCAGAATAGACATGATGGTTGCACACAGTAGCTCTATGTATCCAATGCTCCATCTTGCTATGCAGGACTCTGAAATTAAAATTAATTCCCTAGTATTCATCGCCCCGTCTGGTTGCCGAAGGATAAGGTGAGTGTCACCTTTGAGCCTTGCTTCAGCTTTATCATTGCGGTTTAGACCTCAGATTGTCTTTGTTGATAAGTGAAATCGGTGCAGCTATTGAGAAGAGACAGGATAGTGAACGCCATTGCGTCACTTCCTGCGAAGCTGATGGGATGTGGAATGCTGTCTTCAGTGGCATTTTCTCTCCGAAGGCATAGCGGTAGCGCGACGACTTTGTATAGCTACTTTACTTCTTGTACCACTTCATTGCTTGTACTACTTCACAGCTTGTACCACATCACAGCTTGTACCACATCACAGCTTGTACCACATCACAGCTTGTACCACATCACAGCTTGTACCACATCACAGCTTGTATCACATCACAGCTTGGACCACATCACAGCTTGGACCACATCACAGTTTGTACCATTTCATTGCTGCTACCATTTTAATGTTTGTACCACATCACAGCTTGGACCACATCACAGTTTGTACCATTTCATTGCTGCTACCATTTTAATGTTTGTACCACTTTATTGTTCGCGGCATTTTATTAATGTGGAAACATTAGATGGTTATCGACACGAAAACCTGGCGTCGCCCAAAAAGTGTTACAAAACTCACGACTGGTCAAAAAGGTGTTACGTCATCAAGGGAGAGAAAATGCGAAATGTTACTTTGCAAGAAGGTTGCAAGTTAGCGCCTGTCCTGTCCACTTCTGTGTCGTCCGTGTCCTTTTTGCGCTATGTTTTCGAAGAACTGTTACCAACTAGCCCAAACCAAGCTACTGTTACAGCGAAATGTTAGCCAGCAGTATACAGTACTAGTACTTACAACAGCGTCAACTGCAAAAGAATAGAATGGAGTTCGAATAGAATTGGAATACAATTAAAAGAGTTGGAATGTAATGGAATCAGAATCTAATTAGAATTAAATTGAAATAGTATTTCAATGGTTTCGCATTACTAGCACTTAAATTCCTTCAATGCGCCCGGTAATTTTTGGTTGTACCACTTTACTAGGTTTAGATTGTCGTGCAGCTTCCACAGCACTTGTAACAGCGCATGCTCTTTACGAAACAGCATTTTTTTTTCATGAGCGTTTTGGAGAAAAGTTGTGCATTGTATTGCAAGTCACTGAGCATAAACTTTGATCATGTTTGGAAGTCGCGCTTCGAGTTTAGCGACAAGAATTTACGAACGGGTGAAAATTTGGGCGAGTTGATAGGGATCCACGCTGTTGTGGCACCACGAGAACGAAGACGCAGACGAAGAAGGGACAGAAGTTTAGGGGGTGGATCCTTCTGCCCGAATCGAAAATAAAATGTGGGCAAGGCCATGTGAACCACCGGATTGCCTGTGCTTTGAGTATTTCTGCACCTTTATGTTCCGTTACCAGCAAAAATGAAACTTTTGTGACGCTTGAGTTTTTCGATCCGAGGAACACAAGTGCAGACAAAATACATCGAATGCAATGCATGTAGGTGTTTTCTGCGTCTTGCCTGTGGTGATTTCTTTTCACTGAGAAAAAAAAAATGTCGCGTTATGCGATCTCCAAGTTATCGCAATACCATTCAGGCTCAGTTCGAAAGCTTGGAGCTGTGCACTTGCATTGCACGATAAGCTGTCGGCAGGCTCAGCTGTGTCCCCGTGCTGATAACATTGAATGCAAACCTTGTTCGTCGATATGTGCGGCCTCAAAAGATACCTTATATCTCCGTTGTCGCGACATAACTGCCTGTATAGTGGCTCTTTATGGAAACCTTATCGCATGGAGACGACTTTGGTTTCCGCAAATATCACTACGTACCCAGGCGTTCGCACCTCGGCTCTTGGCATGAGGTAGCGAGATAAGAGAAATCTCTCAAGCGCTGTATCTGTCGCGACGGTGTTGTGTATCTTGCGAGTCCTTGCATCGGGTGAGTCGTCGGTGCATAAGCGCTTCGTGATTAAGCGGCATTGCAGAAACCTAAAACATAAAGTACAGGCCTTGGCCTCGCGCCAATCTGCAAGCTGCGGTACCCCCGCCCGATGCGTGCGTTTTATTATGACTTCCTGTCGTCTGCTTTGTTGAGCACACAACGATCTCTATACGATACAACGCCGTGAGAAAGCGCACCAGTACACCTTGGTTAAACCAGTCGATGCAGCGCTGCATTTTTCTGCGACAACCCCGACGCCAGGCAGTTTACGCAAATGTGTAACCCGAACAACGGCGACACGCAGAAGAGTTAATTCACTCTTTACTAACTTGCCGCATGACAAGTATAACGGGGATTCAAAGGGTGCTATCGCGACCAAAATGAAGTGTCATGTAGTGTGTTCATTGCTGGCTAATTCCGATATAAAGAAAGATACTTTGTTAAAACAAAAAAAGAATGCAAGACCATGAAAAACTCTGTTGCTCTGCAGATCCTAGCTGTCCTTCGTAACAGAGTTTAAACGGGAAAGTAGGCAACACCCGGAAGAAAGGACCTTGAGGAAGCACTGAAAGCTGAGCTTCGGCAGAAACAGCAAAAATACAAAGTCGACAATTCCATGTGCAAAGTTGAGAAGATAACTAGGATGACGGCAACAAATTCTCGAGACCCACTGTGCTGTACTTCGCGAAGCGTTGTGCTGAGGTGCTCGCAAGGATGTGCACCCAAGTTCAGTGCATTCTGCTGCAAATGTGTTTTATCCTTATCCGATTCTCAGCGTGGTTAGCACCAAACGGGATCGCTGCAGCTGCTACTTTGTGCAGTTAATCGCATCACGTGTCTCAAACTTCTCTGATGGGCGGCAAGCTCTTAGTGATCGAGGGGACTAAACGGCCTCAGCTCCCAGCCTTCCCTCGACCCCTACCCTTAATCTATTGCTGTAGCTGTGCGGCAGACCCGTGACATTTAAATAATGAGAAAAATCTGCTTGCCGGTTACGGAGGGCTGACAACTATACGAGCGGGCGCACTGCCGGCAGAGATGCGTGTCGAGCCGCGGATATCGGCGGTCGATCCATCGTGCCGCTGCGCTCCAACTGTATATAGACATACATACGTGCAGAAACACTTGCGGCGCATATTCCTACTTGAATATTATAGTTTGCTCACAAGTAGACTGCGGTGACAGCTCACGGGAGTGTATTAACTAAGCCGGAGGGAGCAGACCCTCAGTGACGACTTCGTCTCCGCAAGCAGCGGCAGCTTGGCCATCGCCGCTGCCGCTACACCGCCGCCGTCGAGAAAAAGTTTCTTTTGTCCTGGCGTGCTTACTAAGCTCGAGTGCGCAAGCACGTCGGTGCACGTCACTGGTGAGCGTGTTTGTAGCGACGTTTGAGAACTCGACATGAGGATAAGCGATGCTACTGTCGAGACGCACTGCTGCTCGCGTTAAAAGGAAATCGCTTTGTGGAGCGCGTGCTCAGAGACATCGGGCGTCGCCAAGTCTCTCTTGACAGCGCCGCGTCTCGCTCGTGAAGAGCGGCTAAGCGTCTCGCGAAGGCCACCCAGCGGCGGTGAGCTTTGCGCATTAGCGTATACGTGGTGCTTATCCCGGAAAAGTATGGGCCAAGGACGGCGCGCGGTGTATGGCCATTGTTTTGAAGCACGCAATTTAGCGATCCGCCGATGTGCCTAGAATTACAAGCTTAGGCCGTCTGGAGCTTCCTTTCTCTTTGTTTGTTTGTTTCTTTCTCTCTTTGTTTCTTTCATTTTCTCTTTTTCTGTCTTTCTCTCTTTCTTTCTCTCGTTTGCTTTCCTTTTCTTCCTTCCTTTCTTTCTTTCTTTCTTTCTTTCTTTCGCTTTCTTTCTCTCTCTCTTTCTTTTTTCTTTCGCTTTCTTTCTCTCTCTTTCTTTTTTTCTTTCGCTTTCTTTCTCTATCTTTCTTTTTTCTTTCGCTTTCTTTCTCTCTCTCTCTCTCTCTTTCTTTTTTTCTTTCTTTCTTTCTTCATTCCTTTCTATTTTCTTGAGTGCACCTGTGGGTTCTTTTCGCACAACCAGCAATAGTGGGTTTCAGTGCTGTACCCAGTATAGTTCCGGTCCACTTGAACACAGCGACCATCAAGTCGCAGTTGATGCTTCACAGAACTGAATCCCTTAATTCACAGTATCTTTATCCGGAGTTCCATGGGGCTTTGAATCTTTGTTGGCTCTGCTGTTATAGTAGCAACGCGTGGCGTTTTCCCATGCTCGCTGCAGGCAGATGAGCCCCTACTGGCTGATGTCAGCCTTCGACGACTGGTTCCGCGTTCCGTGGCTCCAGGAGTTCATGTGCGGCCTTGCAGTCTACATTGTGCGGGTGCTGGGCAAGCCCAACAACAACGAGATGAAAGGCACCATAGTCTCCATGATCACCATCAGGAATTCCAGATTCGACGAGGTATGGGCGCCCTTCGACTGCCGACAGTGCACGCGTGATGTTGCATTGCCGACTAACTGCCCTTGTGGTACGCGGTTATGATTACGAAGGGCCAAGCACGACAGAAGCGAGCCTTTCTCAAAGCATGCGCATCGGGTGTTTCGGGAGCATCCTCCGAACGTCAAACGTCGAGAGAATGAATATAAGCACTCTCAGTGTTAAAGGACGCATAACAAAGCCCGTCTCATTAGCTTTTTTAGCTCACAGCTGTTTTTAAGAAATATTCCGACGATGTGCGTTATGTGTGGTAATGTTAATCGGAGTAAAATTTCCCATGCTCTTAGAGAATATAATCCAAAAGTGAGACAGCCAGTGCGTCTTCTTTTTTCATTCTCTCCCGTTTTTCATTTGTTCCTTCACCTCAGCCTCACGGCGCGCTTCAGGTGTGAGCTGAAAAGGGAGACAGTCATTGCGCCTTTTTTTTTCATTCTGTCCCGTCTTTCACATCATCCTTCACCCCTTTCCTCAGGACGCGCTTGAGGTGCACTATGAGAAGTGAGACAGCCAGTAACCTTTTTTTTTTCATTCTTCCCCGTCTTTCACATCTTCCTTCACCCCTTCTTTCGCGGCGCGCTTGAGGTGTACAATTTGAGGCAGTCACTGCGCCTTTTTTTAATGCGTATGCATTGTATGGCTGTGTTTGTAGTTTCGTGTCATCACGAACTTGTCCGAGCGAATGGGTTTATTAGAAAAAGAATGGTACCATCGGATAGAGAACCAAAAAATTTCGTACGGGAAATCGGGGGTTGACGTGGGTTAATTAGTTAATTAGAGCCAAAAATGTCCAAAAAGTGGGTGGGGCCGGAGCAAAAGTGGCGCCAAATTTGAAAACGCCGTAAGTGTGGCACCACGTGGCCGGAAGTGTGGGCGGAGCCAACGCGTGGCGCCAAATTTGAAAACGAAGCGTGGCGCGACGTTTGAAAACTCAGATGGGCAATTGGTGGAATTTGACTAAGTAAGACAATTAGCTGTGGTATCGATAAGGTATTGATAAGTGATCGATAAGTGATCGACTTCCGGTTTGAGGGTCTCGACTTCCGCCACTGCTTCCCCCTTTCCTTGGTTATGTGGCTTCCAGAAGGAACACCCAACGTGTACTGGCGCGTGACCAGAGTGTGCTGAACCGCTGCGCAGGCAGGGCCCATGGTGTGCGAGCTGAAGCGTCGAGGAGTGCCAATGCTGATGCTGTATGGGGAGAGAGACAAGCTCATCGAGCGTGAAGTGAGCGAGGAGATGGCCGCCATGATGGGTGTGCGGCCGGCCCTGATGCACGTCTACCGGGGCAAGGACGACAGCGAGGTTGTCCAAGAGCAGAGCGGTAAGCCTCGCCCTCTTGGAAACACACGTGGAGAGAGACGCAAAAATCAAGGGACTCGCCCGAAAATAAGTTTTACTGAAGCCTCACCATGGACGGATATCGACTCGTCTATATTCAGCTACCATGCACTGAGTAGGGCAGACTTCGAGGGTTACAGACACAAAATTCCTAACTCAAACAAACATGATTTGTTTATTGGGGCGTAAAGAGATGTCTTGTAGGAAGTTTCACCGCAGGCGTTGAGTGGAACATAATATGATTTTGAATATAGTATAACCCCGCCATAGTTAACTCAGACATAGTAAAGTGAAACTGCGGTCCTATTTCGCCGTCCATAGATGACTATACATTATTTTTCGCTTACAGTAAATATTTTTTTTTTACAATAAAGGGATGTAGTAAAGATCGCTTCACCATTAAGCCTAACAGCGCAAGAATAAGCCAACTTTTTGAAGGGCTTCCCTCCCTTTCCCATTCCCAACAGATCCTCTGGAGACGCCTCCAGACCCGCTCTCTCTCATCCCCTCAGCTGCTATCTCTCTACTGTGGCACCTCCCCTGCATGCACCCTGTGCGGCGACCCTCACGCCACACTCTCCCACATCCTTTTCGGCTGCCCTGCTGATCCTCCCCCGCAGGGACAGCCCGCGTTATCAAGTTGGGAGTACTGGGAGGTCGTGCTCTCGTCTCCGGACCCGCCATCGCAGCTTGCTGCGGTGCTTCGGGATGCCGACGTCATGGACAAACACCGCATGAACGTTCCGACGTAGAGTGGGACCGTGCGGTGGTCCAGGGACCCAAGGGGGGTCTAAACACACTTGCCATAATAAAGTTTTTCTCTCTCTCTCTCTTGGAGCCATGAGGTAAAGCGCACGGCGCGCACGAAAAAAAAAATGGCTGCGGATTAGCTCAGCTAACCTTGGTTATGCAAGCGAAAGTCACGCTTATAACCAGCGTGAAGTCACGCTGCGACCTATTGTTGCAGTGCCGCGTGTCTCCCACAAAGTTGTCAGCGCTAACGCATGCAGCCCACATCTCTCTCTCTCTCCATCGCCACGTACCTCAGTGCGCGATTGAGGCGTCCACTGAACCAGGGAGCCAGTTATGCACCCTTCCTTTCGTCAAAATCATCGGTCTAGAACGTTGTCAACGCCAACGCCAATGAACACAACGAACGCCAACTGCCTATAGCTTTAGTGCCGCGTTTCTGTAGCTCAACGTTTTCAATGCCAACACACGCAGCGCACATATGTCACTACAGCCACATATAGCTTAAAGCATGACCTCTTTACTGACGTTGAGGCTGCTAAAGACGACAACATGTTCACGCAAAGCTTTAGTTTTTTCATGTAGTCAAACTAGTTATATTCGTAGTCGCGTTATATTCGTTCAATTGCAGTACTTCCACAAGACGTAAATGAAACTGAAAAAACGGTTGCATGAATGTGAGGACTGAAAACGGTCAATAAGAGCAGGATGGAAGGTATTTTTGAGTGTTTCTTATGTAAGCCAACACTTTGTATTTACGTAATAAGTAGCCAGGGAGCATGCTCAGTGCCACGTCATCACCAACAACTGATATAGTAAATGCCCTGATATAGTAAAGATTTTTGCTGCTCCGAGTGACTTTACTATAGAGGGGTTCTACTGTATTGTCCGACGAATCGATCGGCATTTCCGCCGGCATCAAGTGACGTCAAGATGCAGTTACCTCAAATATCGTAACGTCACCGAACCCACTGGTAGTGCTCAGAAGCACCCAGTGCTTGCCGGCGACGCCGACGTCATTAGGATAATGCTGTACAGGTTGGTAGGTCAACCCTGACGTTAATGTACACTTGGGCGCCGATCGATACTCCCGGTAGAAAATCGTTCATAATTGATCACTAACGCTGCGCACTGTTTTTTTGTGCAGCGTTAATAATAGAGAGGCACCGTAGGCAAACAAACGGACACCCGAAATCTTCGTGCCTGTACTCCTTTAAGCCCGCATATTCATTGCTGGGGGGTGCTTTTTCCGACTCTCACATTTGCTGTTCTTCGCAGGCAAACTGGACGGAAGCTGTGAAGTCGTCTGTTTCAAGGAAGGAACGCACTACGCATTCAAGAAGTACCCTAACGTTTTTAATGACGTCATACTCAAGTTCTGGAAGAGGAATCAGGAGGCCCGCGTTTGATATGATGTACATCCTTGTGCAATGAGTCTCTATATATAGCCGTTTGACTGGTGCCTTCAGGTTTACCAGGCTTTTGTACATGTATATTTCCTTTCGGGAGCGTTTGACTGTTGTGCAATTGTTGACAGCATTTGTTTGCACAAATGCCTAGGTAAATGTGGTTCGTGTAACCTAATTTGAGCGGCATACTGGCTATGCAATCGCTACACACTAGCAGGCCATATTTCAAACCCCTACCAGCACATAAGAGTTCTGAGCAGATGGCCCCTGGTACAGCGTGTGCAAACTTACCGAAAGCCCTTCACTGGACATGCTCACGTGTCTTCTGACACCCCTTAAAGTGCTGTCACGGTCAACTGACAGATGCGCTGGATGAATTGTCAGTGGTACTCTTACTGGGCCATTCATTTGTCGAATGCCACCTGGTATGCTAAACATATATATGTATGATGAAGTTAGAAGTGCATGTTGTGTATGACAGATACCGTATAATAGTATATATATACGAACAAATAAGAATATGTCCGTGCTGTTATCAACGCTATTAAAAAGTTTGTTATTAAAGTGTTGCGATGTTTTTCTCGTTCATGCATGTTATAAGGACATCAGAGACAAACATAAGCTTGGGCAAGAGAGAAAAATATAGGTGGTATGCACTGGCGCACAGCCGTGCCGCGGCGCTGCGGTGCGCCGCTCGTAACTACGTCGTAAACGAACGCCACTTTGATTGGGCAGCTGCGCTTGTTAGCGCTACTCGAGCCTGTCCAGAAAACGGTGACAAAAGTTAGTCGCGGGTTTGGTTCCCGTCGATTCTGGGGTAAAAGCTCGGATAGTGGTCAATGACAGCAGCTCTTCTGTGAAACCGGAAAGCCGCATGTAGTTCAGGCACATTCGCGGGGAAGAGATCGGTGACCCGACGCCACTCGATAGCTCCGGTGCGTCTGCGGTGCTCCTTGCGTGTAACTGTAGACTGCGTATCTGCGCAGAGCCTTTCATTTCTGGGCTCTACTACATATCTTGATATAATGCTTCAGATTTTATTCTTAGGTTGACCTTGAAAATTTTGGAGTAATTGTGCATCCCAAGCAAGCGCAGGACGGCCACAAAAGTTTGCGAAAATGTTCAATGAAAAAATTGGCAGTGGCTTAGCACGGCTATGCCAGGATATACGTAGCGACGACGAGGCAAGCGACGGCGGGGGCGGCGAGGCGCGTGGTGTGACGTCATGTCAGACGGCGCGACGAGCGCGCGGCGTCCGCCAGCTGCGGCGGTTGCTAGGCAACGGCTCAAGGTCAATCTCTATGCCCCCTTGGAGCACCGGCGCAGCGAAATCGCAAGTTCGTGGCTAATGTAGCTTTCGCTACAAAATGTGTCCTCGTTCTTTGTTTGACCTTGAAATGAATTCTTAGGGCATGCGTTTTGTTTTTCGGTGGAGTTGTGGCCACCGAGGCGGAGATGTGAAATCTGCGCTTGTGACAGGCTACCGCAAGCTCGCGAGCTGGCGCGGGAACCTCGATCCCTACCAAAACAACACACTGATTTTTGCACCGCGCTCTGTGTTGTCAGATGCCTATACGAAAAAGAGACGACGACACTGACGAAGCGCGGACTACAAAACGTCAGCTAGCCGGTACTCTCGTGTCGGATTTTGTCAATACGGCGCACAGTGCAAAAGTAAACAACTTCGGAAACCATTATCAAAAAATAGCGCAAAAGGAACATGAAGGACGGAAAGAACGACGCGATTCCCTAAAAGATCAGTACGGAAATCTTCCTGAGCATTGCGGCGAGTGCAGCGAAAAAAAGAAAAAGGAAAAGTGTACACCGGTTTTTTCTAGAGCCACCGTAGTTTCAGACATCGCGATCAGTTTGTACGTGAAATTATGGAAGTGCACCATAAAGAAATGTCAAAATCTGTGTGTCAGCGAGGCCTCTGTTACCATGGCAGACTGAAATTGATTTTTTAGTCTTCGCATTCCGTTGATATTCCTTTCGATAAAGGGTTCTTTTGTAGCGAAAGCTACATTGGCCACGAACTTGCGATTTCGGTGTGGCGGTGCTCCGAGGAGGCACAGAGACCGACCTTGAGCTGTTGCCTTGCAACCGCTGCTGCTGGCGGACGCCGCGCGCTCGCCGCGCCATTTGGCATGACGTCATACCTCGCACCTCGTCGCGGAGCCGCCGTTTGGTATGACGTCACACCGCGCGCCTCGTCGTTGCTCTCGCCTTCGTTCACTTCGCCAGCTGTGTCGCATGCCTGATAACATGTCGGAGGATAGAAAAGGAGAGCTCGCGTGCGCCGCAACCACAGTTGAGGCTGCAGTATGCACGGCGACAAGTCTGTGAAGCAGAAGGAGGCATGGAATCGACATCGTAACAAGTTGAAGAGGAAACGAATCACTCAGGCAACAGGGGAACAGCGCGCCGAACGACTGGCTAAACGCCGTGAATATGCCACCGCGAGCTTTCGCTACGTATATCCTGGCATAGCCGAGCTAAGCCACCGCCAGTTTTTTATAATGTATCTCTTCCCTAGCGATCAGTGATACGTGCTGCTTACAATTCTTTTCTTCCTTTGGGTTGCCTTGGCCCAAGACCTATTAAACGCCTAGCATAAGGGCTGTTTTAATAAAAGTGTTACATCACCGCCACCCTTTGACTTGGGCTTCCTTGGGGAGGCTGCTTGTTTTATGTTTTGAAGCGAAAAGCTTCACTGCGTGGGTCAGAGCCGAGCTTCGCGTGAGCCGAACTGGTGAGTTATGCGCATGCGCGAAACCGAGTGACGTCACGCGCCGCGCAGGTGATCGCTCCTCGCCGCAGCCGCCTCCGTCACCTGCCCTTTCGGCGCAGCCGCGCGCTACTGCGCATGTGCGTCGCCTCCTCGCTGTCGCTACAACTGCGTGCTTCGCCTCCTCGCCCACCGTTTGACCTTTCGTTGCAGCCGCGTGTTGCCCGCGTCGCAGCCGGCAACCCTCATCTCCGCATAGTTTTAACCACGTCGATTTCCGTCTCCTCCGCCTCTGTACAGGCAGTGTGTGGACGGCGGTCAAACCAAGCATAACTGAAGCTTTTCGCTTGTATATCCAAGCTTAACCAGAGCGAAGTCACTGCCTAATTCTTTTATTGCGAAAGCAATATTGCTAGCACTTTTCTGCCGTCCGTGGAGGTCGTTCCTTCGCTGTCACGTGGCACGACCACGTGACAGCGTGACGTCACGAACAGAGATCAGGGTTGCCAAGGAGAGCAGCCTTGCACTGCGCACAAGTTATCAGTTTTAGAATTCCGTTCAAAATAAAACCGCCAAGGTAAAACAAGATTTGGTACTCGGTGACGTGAGCTCTTCAATGAACAGGAAGGAGCGATTGAGCCAGAGGCCGAAAAAACAGCGTGGTTTATGGAACTCGTTTCTAGGTGGTATCCCCTTATGTCATCGCGTCATCTCACCATGGCCATGAAGGAAGGAAAACTAAGGAGAGGCCCTTTGTATTCCCAATGCATTGGCGAGAATGTGGCGGAAGTGACTTCAAAAATTAGGCTTAAAAAGTCGGGCCACTAGCAACGTTGTCGTTGTTGCTAAGAAAACTCGGGCCACTAGCAACGGCGTACGGCGTCGTTAGCGTCGTTGGGCCCGTGTGTTTCTCGGTGGCGGTGGACGGGCTTTCGGCACGGTGTGTTCGGCCTTGCGTGTTAAAGTCTACATGCCTGGCGTCGTGACGTTACGCACGGATCTAAGATTGCTTTTAAATGCAGCAAATAAACGCTCATTTGATATTTTGTTCGTCAAACTTGGTGTCGTTACGCGGAGCGATCGATGCATTGAAATGAATCTCGAGAAAAGGTGGCACTCCGGAACCGCGCTTCGACACGCGAAGAAGCGTTGATTGTTTTGATCAGCGAACTTTCGCACCTCACCAAACAGCACAGAAACATGAAGCCGCTCTCGGCGATGCTGAGCTGCGTTTCGAAGGCCACACGGCGGGTTACGGTGGCCCGAGGAGGATGGTGAGCTGCAGCTATAAGTGGCGCGCAATGTCGTGTTTCTTCGCCTGCCGTCGGAAAAGGTTCACCGCACCTGTGCGCCGGTCTGTGTCTAGGTGCGTGTTTGCGGGGAGGGAGGTGTAGGAGTGTAGCGGCGAGCGGCGCGGTTTTTTTTATACCTTTCTTTTACGAAGCGCTTGCGAGCCGCGCGATCCCCGCCCCGTAGCTCCATGGAGAAGGAAGAGGAGAGCCGAGCCAACTTCCGGTTGCGGGGCGGCTTCACAAAAAGTGACGTCAGGACTTCTCCTTAGTTCTTTCCTTCCTCCATGCACCATGGCGCTAAGCCGCAGAAACATGACTAAATATCATGTCGCCTTGGACACACTGCTTATGGCAACAGAGAGACGAGAACTCAAAATGAGCACTGGATCTCAGCAATACACACGTCTCTCGAAGTAATCGTCGGGTCGCCGCCTCCTTGCCCGGCTACACATCCAACATACCACTCTCATGGAAGAGCGCGTACGTATTCCATCCCAGTGGAGATGCGCCCTCCACGTGCGCCCTCTTCCCGCGAACATGAACCGTGAGGACCATAATGGCCGGCGCCTGGCGCGGGCGGAAGCCCTGGCCCGCCACTATGGATCGAAACCCGGCGTATTCTACGTGGATGCCTCAGGCCCTCACCATGGGGGATGGTACACAGCCGCAGTCGTCCACCAATCCAAAACAGTGAACGGCCTTACTTTCCGAGCCCGTGACACAACACACGCGGAGGAGGTCGCCATTGCGTTGGCTGCATCTGATTCCAATTCAAAAACAATTATTTCCGACTCGCGAGGGGCATGTCGGAACGTCGAGCAGGGCTGGGTACCGTATCTAGCCTACCGCATTCTTCAAAACAGCGTCTACACCGGTGACCCCGCGCACCGGCGTATCGTTTGGGCTCCCGCTCACATGGGCCTTGAGGGAAATGAGGCAGCTGACGCCGCCGCCCGCGCGCTCTCTCACCGGACATTCCCCTCCGACCCTGACGATCAGGAAGTAGAATTTATTCCAGCTTACACCTTCAAAGACATCGTTTTACTCTATCAATCTGGCCATGGTCTTTATCCCCGCCCGTGTAAAGGTCTGTCAAAGGCGGAGGAGGGGCTTCTGCTCCGCCTGTATACTAATACTTTGCTGTGCCCGGCAGCTCTGAAACACTTCGACCCTTCTTTCTCGGGCAGCTGTCCGCACTGTGCGGAGAAGTCTTCGGACATCTACCACATGGTGTGGGCCTGCCCCTCCAACCCTGCTATCCCCCCTCACCCCAACCCAACCCGGGAGGACTGGGAGGCGACCCTGCTCGGCTGCTCTGACCTGCAGGCCCAACGGGCCTTGGTCGCGCGAGCCTGGGCGGCGGCCGATGCCACTGGGGTCCCGAACTAGGGACCTCCACCTAGTATTTGTAAGGGCTGGCCCCCTCTGGGACAGCTCATGCATAACCTCCTGTATTATACCTGTACATAAATGTTTTCCACCACCACCACCAGTGGAAGCCATCGCAAGCAGGGGTCCTACTTGCAACAACGGCTGTCCTTCGCCTTCAAGAAGTCAGTGAAGGGTATGAATTCCTTCTGACGAGCAAGCTGTTTCAAGGCTGCCTAGAAAACCTTTTTTCTGTGGTGCGGCTCATGCCAGTGCCCACTGCGTTCGACTTGAAGTGTGCACTTCGACTCATCAGCGTCAGCCACTTTCTTCATACTCCCAAGTCGACAAGTTACAAATTTCACAACTGTGCATACCTTGTCGATATGCTTGCACACGCCAAGAAGGAAGGTACGGAAAACGAAGTCGATGGAATCAATGATTCGGAAATCCTGTTCATTGAAGAGCTCACGTCAACCGAGTACCGAATCTTGTTTTACCTTGGCGGTTTTATTTTTCTAAAACTGATAACTTGTGCGCAGTGCAAGGCTGATCTCCTTGGCAACCCTGAAAATGAGTATGCTTCCCTCACTGCACTCAAGGAATACGTCAGGGATGGACAAAACCTCATATATCCCAGCAGGGATGTAATCAAAACATTGAAAAACTAGGAAGAGCCTTTTACAGCCGCCAATTCATGGTGTACCGGCAAATTTTTCACCATGAAGTCGTCACTTCGTTCTTTGTTCGCATATCTTGAAGAGATAGACAAGCCCTCTGTGAAGACTTGCATGGCTCACAAAGAGCGAATAAGAAAAATGTTGACCGCTGCGTATGCCAGAGTGAGGCTTCGAATTCATCTTCGCCAAATTTCGAGCCCTCATTCTAGTCGCCACGGATGCAAAACTTGTGCTGGAGTCATCCTTGCGTAACCAAGCCGGAATATGAAGTTCCGCGAAAGTTTTGCTTCGAAGCCTGAATTCTGCATCTATGTATATGTGCAACCACAACTGTTTTGTCAATTACAGGCATCTATTTAACATAGATGTTTACTTTGAAAAAGTGCAATAATGTTAATTCACGCTCCGATGAACAGGAATATTGGTAACTCTATTGTGTGCTTTCATAACCCCTGAATAAATGATTTCATGTTTGCTTGGGTAACAGTTTATGTGTTCATCTAGGTATACCCAGAAGAACAGGCGAATGCTTATATTTTATTACCGTTGCTGATAATCTTTGTTTCTTTAAAACGTGCGAAACCAAGACGCTGTGTCATAGACTGCGTCTGCTCAGTTTTCTTATTCATCCATTACACTCGCTTGTATTGGGACATTCGTACCTAAAAATTAAAAAATAACGCCAAACAAGCTTGGACAGAAATCAACCGATGCGTTTCATCAATTCTAATAAACTTGGTAGTTTGAAATGAACTACAAAAGAAGTGAACAGAATTAAATGCTTTCAATTGAGGGAGGTGTGGTCGAAAATAAATTTTCAAACTGTAAAACATGTAAAATTTTCATGTAAAACAAAAGCGCACCGCAAGACTTCTTATTTTTCTTATTTTAAGCGCCCGCGGCAAGCGAGAAGCCCTCCCCCCACGAGAACGAAACCTGCATATCGCGGGCGCGAGAATGGCGGCCGTCGTAGCAGACGACGCAGCTGTCTTCACCCTAAGCGGGGCGTGCTAGTTCAAAACTTGTGGTGGTGTGACGAGTGATGGAATACGTATCATTCGTCTGCTTTATTTAACTTCGGCAAATATTTCCTAGTCCCTTTAAATCTTATGCTGGCACAAAGGTCAATACTCAAAAACTGCATATGTTTATGACTTTGACATCTGTTCACCATGCCCCATTTTCATTTTCTGCTTCAGTTACAAACCCACAAATTACTTTTTTTGGTTTATGGAAGTTTTTAATATTAGGACAATAGTGCGAGGTCGTATAGGTCAAAAATATTTGCCACACAGGCACGTGAGAAAGCATATGGAACAGTTCCCTAACAGGGATATTGAAAATCACCTTTATCGCTCTTTTTTGCGACATTTTGTTTGTTCATGTCGTCATACCCCAGATGATTTGGCCATAGTGAAGTGGAGCTGTAATTAGTTTACAATCCATTAACATTTTCACAGGGAGGGGTATTGTAAACCTGAGCTGGAATAATGCACCAATAACAAAGGCAATTTTTGTTGTGATGCGATTTTTTTTGCGACATTTTGTTTGTTCATGTCGTCATACCCCAGATGATTTGGCCATAGTGAAGTGGAGCTGTAATTAGTTTACAATCCATTAACATTTTCACAGGGAGGGGTATTGTAAACCTGAGCTGGAATAATGCACCAATAACAAAGGCAATTTTTGTTGTGATGCGATTAATGTGGTTTGGTCTGGTTTTATGGGAGTTCAACGTCCCAAAGCGACTTGAGCAATGGGGGACGCCGTAGCGAAGGGCTCCGTAAATTTCGACTGCCTGGGTACTTTAATGTGTACTGACATCGCACAGTACATGGGATTCTAGAATTTCGCCTCCATCGAAATTCAATCGCTGTGGTTGGTATCCAATCTACGTTTTTCAGGTCAGCAACCAAGCGCCATAACCACTGAGCCACTGTGGCGGCAGTCATATGACTTTACAATGGTTACACTTGATGGACAGGGTTGAATAGACACTCCTTTATTTTGTAACAACTAGTACAGAACCTGTTGACACTGCTTCCACAATGAAAACAAAGATAAACAGGTGAGCAAAAAGTATTGTGTCACATCCCCAGTACAATGATTCTGGCAGTGATAATCTTTTGGGTGTGCCACTGCATATCAGCTCACTGGTGCCTACTCACCGGTTGAGGCGTAAAAGAAAAAGGAGGTTGCATGGAGGAAACAAAACACATCCTGTAGTAGCCTCTCCTTAGGCCAGAAGCTTGCATAGCTGTCACTGGCCAGAAAAAGCGGCAGGATATGATACCTTCGAGTCCACTACCATTAATGTCACCAATCAACAAGACTGCCTTCAGCACCTCAGAACACACTGTGCTGCCCAAGCACATGCTCATAACACACCGTCCAAGCAAGTACTAGCACACTTTTCAAAGGAATGTGAGCACAAAGATAACTCGCAAGTACTTCACCACAATTTTGTACAGTAGTAACTTTGGGCCACTTGTGCTAAACAAAAGCTGCTGTGGCAATATCGCAAGAACCGGGTCCATGGAAAATAAAAATGATTAAGCATAACAGTACAACATGCCCGACAACTCAGTTGCACAACAGCAGCACTGGTTACTAGTTCTTAAGATCCATGTATTCTAGGTGCACTCGACGCCATACATTACCAATTAATTATTAGCAGATTACCTCAATGAGATTCGCAGTACTTATGGCACTTCATGCCCTACTGATGCCCGAGGCTTTTAAGAAATTTTATCAAACTGTTAGAATAAAAAAAAGTACAAAGAAAGAATGGTGTGGAATTTTTGGAGAAAAGAAGAAAAAGCCCTGAAACTGTACACAGAACAAGTTCACTTGCAGTAGTTATGGGACACACAAGACACTGCTCACTCGACTGCCATCTGTAACATCACCTGCACCACTCACCTCCACATATGGGCAAGTTCATTTATAGAGAACAAACATTCAAGTAATAACAGTGCTCTAAACACGCGGAAGGGCTTTGAACCAACAGAAACAGGTACAGACTGTTAGAAAAATTACAGCGATACACTCGAGGTGACAGTGACTACCTACAGCTTACAAGATGGTCTCCTAAACCAGGATCTGTCTGCAGTACAGTTTGCAGCAACCGCTCTGAAAAGTAATAAAAAAAAAGTCTATCCTAAAAACAACTGCATGTTTTTTTTCTCTTAAAACCACGTTAAAAAAGGTATAAAACTACTACTAGAGTAGAAGCTGCACAAGAAAGAGTAATCAATAACACTCTACGATAACGAAGCCCCGAGCTTTGGGGAGAGGATTTACGGCCTGTGGCAGGAAGGAGTAGATTCTGGACAGATATGCAATGCTCCTGTGTTTCCAGACTCTGTACAACTGGTGCAATGTGCAGTGCAGAAATGTGCAAAGAACACAAATCTCCCTTATTTTATCTACAGAGTAGAAAAGTTTGATTCATGGGAAGCTTCTGCAAAATGCAAGGCCGCGATACATAAAAAGGAAACCAACCAACCTAAAACTAAAGCCAACGCTGAGCTACAGGAGAAAAAAGAGGAACTTTTAATTTTGATTGTAACGCGAATTGCACGCTAGCAATGCAAAGCGAGCATGCAACTGACCTGTGAGTGAAAACTGATACCTGTTCAAAAACCTTAATGTAGATGTCAACATTCAATCTTTCGTGGAACAACTGCCTCCGCCCTTAACACCAACACGTTGAAAATGATGACTTTAAAAACAACTCTAGAAGATCACTCTCAGTGCTTCATAGAAAGACTTCAATAAGCTTGTCCTCTCACCAGTATACATGTAGAACCAGCAAATATGTAGAAAATGGTTAACTGCCAGTGACTGTGGCATATTAAGCTGCTACAATAACTTTCACTCACTCCAACTTGAGCATTTACACACGGCCTTCATGACAAACTAAAAATAATGTAGAACCTCTACACTTTCTCTTGCAGGCGCATAAAGTATAAGAAGTACGAGAGAAATAGAGCTACCTTATTAAAGACTAAAAAACGCTGTAGCTCTGGGTACGCAAAAGCTTGGGCAGAAAATAAGGCCACACGTTCGTCTGGCAGTATCGCAATTCACAAATGATTTAAGCCACTGGAATGTCATGCCACCAACCGACATGGCCTCCTAGATGCTTATGCAAATGTGAACTCTGGTGGACAGTGCATATATGTGTGTGCCTGAAATAATGCTGTACTCTGCTGAGCAACAGCCCCTATGCCGCCACAGGTGCTGCCTCGCTCGATGTGGCCCATGATTTGCCAGGCTTGGCATCAAAGCTTGGCTTCACAAGGCAGCTAGCATCCTGCACCTAACGAATGCCGATGAACAACCTACAGCAGATCACAAATGATGGGTCAAAGAGGACAATGGCTGCAGTCAACCTGGCTCGGGTAACGAGGGGAAACGACGGGAACAGTGAGCAACGGTATGCGCATCTGAAGGCGGGGCAAGAAGACGACCTTGGCAGTGAACCACAACTGCACACGCACGCACACACACACACACACCACACACAGTCAACAAATGGGCACAACACCAAAATGAGAAAGATGTTGCTCGCGCAGTTTTGAGATGCCACCGGCCACCTCCACAATGTTACTTGAGCCCAGCTCCAAGGGGGATGACTCCGACACTACTGCTTGACAGTGCTGGCCAAACATAAGCGGAATGCCGGCAAACACTGCATGTGTATGCGATTGCATGACAAACACACGCCTCCTCTCCACAACTCAACTCAAAGGTGGCCTTACTGTGGACCAGCACTGCCTCCGAAAATGCAGACACGAGGGCAAATACAGTCATGGTGCGAACATCTGAAAACAAACACAAGATGCTGTGCACGCAGCTATCATCCTGTTCTGGGGCAGACAGTGAAGAACAGCACAACTAGGAAGGAATCAGAAGGGGGGGGGCATTGAAGTGTGCATACATTATATGTAATGCACAAGTCGACATTTCAAATACCCCCAGAAAAAGCAGAGCTGCAGTGATAAACACCTTTGCATTGCAAAGCACTCACCATCAAGAACTAAGTTACTCTAATGTGTGAGCATGTTGTGACCTATTTTGGGTCACTTGCCATCTTACTGCACTCAGCCTAAACACACCGGTAATCCAACCCTCTTCATGCATTTCCAACCGATTCTTGCAGCAGTCATGATAATGTGTTCCTTTCCTCAAGCACTAAGGTAAAGGTGGCCATCTGGAATACCTCATAAGGCAAACTAAGTGCGACTCGGACATCGCAGAAGGCCTTTTAATGGCAGTGATACATCCAGAGTCCAGAACAGGCTGATGGCCACAGTTATTAAAAGGTAGCTTATCCATTCAGACTATCCGGCAAGCATGGTGTTGTGAAAGATACCATGCATAGCTTTCAAAATGAGAAACAGGCATAAGAGGTAAGATGATTGTAGTGAGACAAATGCACATATGAGAAGCAATGATGCAGTGCTTCATTCACACAAGGTGCCGCTGAGACATTCAGACAGCACTGAAGAATAAATAACACGAAAAGAACTCACTTTAAATAAGAGTAAAGCATACATAAACAAATGCCTAAGGCCAAACTTTGTTCATGTGCAAAGGTGTACAAATCTTGTACATCTATGCAGCTGCGGAGGTCTGAACATACTAATAAAAGAAGCATGTTTAGGCATTTTACACTGGTCAAACATTCACATATACCGGCGTTTTTTTTTAATTTGCATCAGCAAAAGAAAAGTTCTATGTAACAAGATTCAGCAAATAGAGAGTAATAACTCAAAAACATAAGGGTCAATGAGTGTGAAGTGTATTGCAGGACTGGCTGCAACATGAGTGAATCCCCTCTTTGCTGCCCATTTCATGTGCCCTTTTCACACAGTGCCACTTTTCTCAACACACAAGACTTGAAGACATTCCCCATGATACAAAGCAGCTAGACAAGTAGGCAGCCTCACAGGCTGTGCGAACTGTCTTCTAAGAAGCACCACACTGTCTTCGCAGTAAATCTTCACGGGGCTTCCGAGGCCAGAGTTGCTCAGCACCTGCATAAGGCTGCATTTGCACAAACACATCCAACTAACTTTTCTGTGCATGAACACCGGTCAGGCTGTGGCAAGCAGTGCACTTGTGCCCCAGAAAATAAAGTCAGTAGCAGCGTGCTTACATCTGTGCAGAGCTAGCAAACCAGCCTCGTCTAGATTGCACTGGGATGCGGAGGGCACTGATGGTGTGCTGCTTCAGCAAATGAACACAACAGGCCCTGGGGTGACACCACACACCTGCATGGTCTGCCCCAGAACAGGATGGGAGGGGCTAAAATCACACCACAAGAGGAGTCCTCCAGACAGCAGCGGCACAGTGATGACACTACCGGGTTGAGTGTGTTGCCACCATGGTATGAAGAAATAAATTATCGATGATCGACACACAAGGGGGGGGGGGGGGGGCCTCACAGTGAGATTCTCATGGGAGTCTGCTGGTGCCTCATGTCCGCTTTTCACACCACTCAAAACACTGGCGAGTCCTGCTGAGGTGGGCTACCTGGAAAAAAGAAAGAAAAACACTCCCCTTCACACAGCAGAAATGACCCAAGGATGTATTTTCACGTACCAAGGCATGCCATCGTAGAAGGCTCTTTCAACCAACAGGGGCTTATTAAAGTGCACCAAAATATCAGTGCATGGGCAAAAATTTTTGTACTTCGCTACCACTGAAATACGGGTGCTCAAGCAAGCTTTTGTGAGTGTTTTCCGTATAACCATGCACAGAAAAGAAAGACCACTAAGAAGCCATGAATCACACCTGAACTGCTGAGGAACATTTATAAAAAAGAAAGGCTATACAGTGAAACCTCGTTATAGCAAACCAGTAATAATCGTAAAACAGTTTCCTATAGCCGAAATTCGTAATATAAAATTTCGCCCCAAACGCACGCAATAACTGTGCAATTTAGTGCAATTCTGGTGATCCTTACAAGAGAAGCGGATAGATGTTTTCCCAGGTTATGGTGGCGTTTCGAAGACGCTCGCGGCTGTTCCGCAGACCGCAAAAAACCGAGTGCCAGTTAGGTTGGCTCCTCCGCACAGCACCGCAAGCGCAGGTTAAGCGCCGGATACTGTGGCTTCCCCGTATCACAGTTGTGTCGCGTGGAAAGCGGTACGTCAGAGCGAAAGCTGCCGCCGTTTTCATCACCTCTGCGACAGCAGACATGAGCGCAGGATTGTTACTGCACGCTTACAACCACCAGTGCTGCTTCCATGGCGCTGTCGACGGATGCCAGAGGCGTGAACACGTGCAGACTGCTGGACTGCAACCCTACACGCCGCTGTTGGCGAGTGCGAGATGAAAGTGCAAACCTTGGTGCGAACGCGTGCTGCATCACCGCCAGTCACTTGGTCAGTGCGGCGAAGCCTGCCGCCTGCCATCCGAATGGGCAGTTTGGCGCCGGGGAGTTCGATATACCCGTTTCATGGCCAACCGTGTTCGATATATAAAGTAGAAATTGCATGAATTAGTCAAAAATATTTACGAAGAGTTCGATATAGCCAATAATTCGTAATATCCGTGTTCATTATATTGAGGTTTGACTGTATAAGGAGTTTGAAAAGTCACGAGAGCCTTATGTGTATTTAAAGCGTTTAAAAAGTTTCAGAATCAATTGCTGACCCAGATACGAAATGCGCGAGATCAATATTTTATAACCAGTTTTCCTCTGTGGTGAGTACATCAGATGATTTATGAAGGAAACTAAATGCACTTCTGAATAGATCTTCAGGGCCTAGTCCAGTTATGAATACAGTCAAAACTCGATTTAACGAAACCCGATTTAACGAAGGTATCCTAATTCCCCCTCAGGCGCCCATAGGGTTCAATGCTTTGACTAACCCGAAATAACGAAACCGATTCTGTGATCTGTCCCGATTTAACGAACCTTTTTTCGAGCAATAAAGGTGAAAAAGTGTTAATTTTTGGTCTATTTTGTAGACAGCACCCCAAAATTTATTGATTACGAGTCAACGGTAACAGCGCGGAGCATCTTCGGCCCGCCGCTTTTTTCAAACCGCGCGGCGCAAAACGAGTTAATTTTGAGTCGAGCTCACGAGACGGCGCCAGCAGTAAAAGTTTCATGCCACATTTCATAGACGGCGCTGTTGCAGTTCGCGTTTTTTTTTTGTATGTGTGTTTGTGTCTTGTGCTCTGTGTTCGCTCTTGTGCGGATATTTCCCCGTGCCTTTGAACGCACGTCTTTGTCAAGCTCAGCTTGTTAGGCCTCCATCAGTCTAGCCTTGCTATCGTTAACGCGGACGTGGTGTGTGCGAGCAAGCGCGCCGCTAACCCTCCTGACTAGCAGATGGAGCCCTGCAAGAAACGAAAGAGGCTTACCCTGGACGAGAAAGCGGACATAATTCGTGCTGTGACAAGTGGACAGAAGAAATGTGACGTGGCTGCAGCACATGGCATTCCAGCGAGTACTCTCTCCACAATATTGAAAGGGAAAGATGACATCCTCCGCGCCACTTCGTCGGGGAATCTCTCGCACAAAAAAACGCTGAAGACTACTCCTCAAAGCAAAAAGGAAGAGGCCCTCTTCGCCTGGTTTATGGATTTGCGGGCGAAGAATATTCCCGTGAGTGGAGACCTGCTCCAACAAAAAGCTCGCTCTTTCGCGTGCTTGCTGGGCGACAACGAGTTTAAGGCAAGTCCCGGCTGGCTGTCGCGCTTCAAAGAACGACACGGCATCGTCAGGAACCGCTGAGCAGCGTAAGCATGGCTGTAGTCGGCGACTGGCAGTCTGAAAACGTGCCCGACATTCTGGGAAAATATGCCCCCAGCGACGTCTACAACGCCGACGAGAGCGGTCTATTCTACCAAATGCTGCCTAAAAAAACACTCGCCCTGAAGGGGCAGGCGTGCCACGGCGGCAAACACAGCAAACAAAGGCTGACTCTTTTGCTGTGCGTCAACATGGACGGCACCGACAAACGAGAACCGCTTGTCATCGGAAAGAGTGCGAGGCCGCGCTGTTTTAAAGGCACCAAAAAAGCTTCCTGTGAAGTACGTTGCCAATTCAAAGGCTTGGATGTCGCGTGCCATTTTCGCTACATGGCTGAAGGAATTCGACAGCGACATGTGTCGCCAGAAAAGGAAAGTGTGCCTGTTGCTGGATAACTGCGCGGCCCACTACGTTGCAGAGGTCGAGCTGACCAGCGTGGAGCTCCGCTACTTCCCCCCAAACGCAACGTCCGTGGTTCAGCCCTTGGATCAAGGGATAATTAATAGCGTGAAGTGCGCATACAAGCGTCGAGTCGTCGACAGAGTTCTCCTCAACCTGGAGCTGAAGCGCGAGACGAAAATAGATACTTTTATGGCGGTTGAGATGGTGGCGGCGGCTTGGAGAGCATTGAGGCCGTCGATAATTGTCAACTGCTTCAGGACTGCCAGTTTCGGTACACTAGGCCCTGAAACTGCCGAAGCTGGTCCGGACTGCGCGAGCGCCGTGCACGAGGATGAAGATGCCTGGGAACACCTTCGCTCAGTGGATGAAGTGCCCACAGGCATAAGTTTCTCAGACTACGTGAACGCCGACGCAAACGCAGTCACAACGGAAGTTTTGACTGATGCCGATATGTTGACGGCTTGTAGGAAGCGTGGAGGGAGTGACGGCTGAAGATGCTGCCGACAACCCTGCAGGTGCCAAAGCTCCCGTGCCGACACCAGGTCAGGTGATGGATGCTCTCAATCGGCTGCGACATTTTGCCGGCGCACACGAGGGGACGGAAGACGCGCTGACGCACTTCAGACCTACGAGAAATCGGTGCGGCCGTTGCTCACAAAGCACACGCAGGTAAAGATCACCGACTTCTTTGGCGGAAAATAAATTTGTAGTCCCCTCGGGCCTTTCTTGTTGAGTAAGAATTTTTGTTGTTTCTTTTCATACGCGCTAGCGGCGCCGGTCGTTTCCGCGGTCCGCAGTTTCATTTTGGGAGCATTTACGCTTTACAAATATGATGCTGCGGTAGCTTTCTGGATGCCGCCATACCATATAATCGAATGTACCGAATTATGTGCCCAAGAAATGCCTCATTCAATTTAACGAAGTTCTCGATTTAACAAAATAATTCACGGCTCCCCTCAACTTCGTTAAATCGAGTTTTAACTGTATTCAGACTGGGGGATGATGCACCTGTGTCTCTCCCCTTTCTGCGTCCTTTGTGAAGTTTGTGCTGTTTTTGTGCCGGGATGATGAACCAACATGCACTGACTTAGCTAATGCATTTAATATCCACTCTACAGAGATAACAAGTGCTTTGGTCAATTCTCATACTCTCCGAAAATTGAAACGAAGTTCTTAATGCCAGTACCAGAATCTGAAGTAATATAGGTTTTCATGGGCTTAAATAATGGCAAAAGCAGTGATGCAGATGGCATGAAAATAAAGCCAGTGAAATTTGTGATAAAAGAAATAAGAGGGTGCTGAACTCATGTATACAACCTTTGCTTATCTCAAGGAACATTTCCCAAACAAATGCACCATGCCAAAGTGAGTCTGTTGCACAAGAAAGGAAGAGAGAATAATTTCAATGGCAGAGTGCCAGCGCTTGTCCGATTGTGCAAGCCTCGTTTTCAGTACGTTCTTCGCCTTATCGTGCCATGGGCGATAGACCTCTCCCGGCCTACGTCATCAGCGCACGTGTTTCTGGTCTGATGGGCAAAGCATGCGCCGTACCGAGAAGGCTCACACTGGGAGAAAAAAGGCTGTGAGGCGTTTCGAATCAGGGAACAAAGCATTGCAGCGAACAATGCTAAAAGCCGTCGTCATGATTGCGGCTGACCGCGTGCTTCCGTTGGCGACATGGGTGGAAGGATGGGCGACACTAGAAAAAAAAAAAGTTTTTTCGCACGTAGTTTGTACAGTCGAACCCGGATATATCGAATTCGAAGGGGATCGGAAAATAGTTCGATATAGCGAAAATTCGATATACAGATATAGGCTAAAACTGCACTCCCGATCATAACAAATTGTGGCTTACCGTTTGGAACAGCCGCGAATCACATAGTATGGGCACGCAATGTGAAAGCGCTTTATTTCGCGGAAAAAAAATCACTAATTTTGGGCTGCTTTTTTCCCTGGGAAACGAAGTTCAAAACACTGGCCTCGATCTTCTCGAGACTGTCCAGGTGCGAGAGCACAGTGCCTTCCATTTCGCCGCAACGGCTGATGCTGACGGCAGTTCAGTGGCTGCGCACGGACGCGTTTCTTCGACAACACAGTTGCCCTCGTCGTCGCTGGAGTCGGCGTCTTGAACGCCAGCTACCGCTTGAAGTTCGCTGTCAGCGTTAAAGTCCTCAACAGTCACTTCGGACGGAACGGCGCCGAGAAAATTGGACAAGTCGCGAAACGCGTCGTCCAAGCACTCATCGTCATCTAAATCTTCGGGGCATTCATCTCCGGCCACTTCAAGGCCTGCCTTGCCAAAACAGTTGGCTACTGGGGCCTGCTTTACGTCGCGCGTTGAAACACAGGCACACACACACAAAAAAAAAAACACGCGAGGCGCAGATGGAGCGATAAGAGCCTATGCGCGCGGCGAAGGAACGACAGAGGGAAAAGAAAGATCAGGGAGAAAGATAGGCGCTCTGGGCTTCGTTTTTTTTTTTTTTTTTTTTCTGAGCTCTCTCTTTTCCCCAGACCCACGATGTGCCCACGAGCGACCGTTTTCTCTCTCTCTCTCTCTTTCCCCAAGAAGCGTGGCTACCGTCGCCGCGCGTCTCGAGGGTGTTGCTCCATGCCGCACTCTCTCTTCGCTAAGCTCCAATGACCTTGACGGAGCACATGCCGGCGGTACAGGAGGAGGGGGAAAGCTCGCGCCGGTGGGGCGCAAAAACGGGGAACAAAAAAAAAAAAAAACGGGGGCCCTGCGCCTGCTGACTGACTGCGGAAATGTTCTCCGCTGAGGCGGCTGAGGACCGGACAGGAATGTCTTTGGGGAAAGCGCGCCTTCCAGGGGCGCGGCGCGGCGTTCGATATATCCAATGTCCGGCGAAAATGGAATTCGATATACAACGCAACTGTCCTATACTTTTGCATAGTATTTTCAAGGGAGTAATCTGTGTGTTCGATATAGCCAATAATTCGAAATATGCGGGTTCGATATATCCGGGTTCGACTGTAGTGCCCGTCCAAAGTCATAGCCTTTCATGGGCGCTGGCTGGGACTGCACCGACAGCATTTATCCGCATTTCCGAATTAACAGGGCTCAATTTAACAAGCATTTAGTTGGTTTATCGGGGTTTAACATCCCAAAGCAACTCAGGCTATGAGAGACGCCGTAGTGAAGGGCTCCGGAAATTTCGACCACCTGGGGTTCTTTAACGTGCACTGACATCGCACAGCACACCGGCCTCTAGAATTTTGCCTTCAAGAAATTCAGCCGCCGCGGCCGGGACTGAACCCGTGTCTTTCGGGTCAGGAGCCGAGCGCCGTAACCACTGAGCCACCGCATTTAGTTGCAAGTTTCGGAGGTTGCGTGGAAAAGAGGGTAGGCAGCTGCCACCGCGGCCGGCAACCCCTACCCTCCGGCGGCTGGCCATTTAGGCTTTACCCACTCTTCCACGGTTTTATCTGGTTCCATCTTCTGTCCTCGTTTAGGACATGCGCAGCCTCTAACCATGCAGTGGTATTTTTTTTTTGGGCCATGTGCTGTGTACTAAGCCGCCCAGACGCGGTGGCACGTAGTTCGAATTATCCGTAGCAGAACAGACTTGCTTTCGAACTAAGAGGCTTTTTTATACACAGATCTCTATGGAGCTTGGCCGGTCCAAGTAGTGTAGTTCGAATTATCCGAAAATTCGAATTATTGAGGTTCGAATTAACGAGCTTTCACTGTACACATCGGATGGCACCATTTTTTATCTTTTTCTTTCAAAGGATACTCTGACTGTGGTGCCACGCCAGCCAAATTCCCTTTCTGACATTTACTATTTTGGCGTTTTTTTTGTCTGCGAGTGTGTCTGCTACATCTCCATTCACACATCGCTTTTCTTTCCTTTTTCTCCGTAAAGTATGGGACCACAGCTACACATCTGGTAGGGGCAGCTGCATCATTCCCTCCTCCTCATTAACCCCTTTGTACTCTCTTATTTCTGCAGCAACAAGCAGCGCAACAACAAATGTAGCAAGTGTAGCCTGCCGCACCTGCAAGCGAGCTTCAAGAGGCAGCCGTCCCAGCTACTGAGGTGGCGTCCTCTGTCGCCTGCTGCTGCTGCTGCTGCTGCTGTGTCTGTGTCTGTGCGGCAGCCGGGATGTCGAAGATCTCGGCGAAGAGCGGGGGCAGGCGCAGGGCGTGCCAGTGCGGGCGCAGCCAGGCCAGGTGGCGGGCATGTGCCAGCCCCAGAGCGCGCAGGGGCCCCAGCAGGGCCAGTGCTCGGCCGGGGAGACCCGGGTCCCCAGGGTGGTTGCGGCCCGCCTGCAGCCGCAGCGCCTCACACAGCTGGCTCTGGCTCAGGTCAATGGCCTTGCTGTCGTACAGGCCGCTGCGCTCTGCACGCGGGTTGGGAGGACACTGCCATCACACCCCCATTCCCCAGACCTCTTCATTTCACTCACAAAGGGACACGAATGGACCAATTACTTCTGCTGGTGTAGCCCGAGAAAGAGAGAGCCGGAGAGTACCCAGGAAGGGCAGACAGGTCAGCCTGAGGATGACTCTACTCTACACTTGGGGAGGGGAGATGGGAAAGAAGAGGAGTGATAATACTACACCTCAGCCCAGTGATACCACTTATCACAAGCACTCACTCAGTACAAATGAAGACAATGTGACGGTCGCGGAGCACATTAGGACTGTGACACCCGAGTAACAGATACTAGATGCCACAGATGGACATAGATAGATGGGCTATGCCATCACTGCCACCTAGCCTACAGGCCGTGATTGGGGATGGTTGGGGATAGGGCTTAACGGAGAATACCTAAGTAATCTGCGATTCGCTGATGACATTGCCTTGCTAAGTCACTCAGGAGATGCGCTGCAAAGCATGATCAATGAGTTAGGCCGGCAGAGCAGGACGGTGGGTCTTAAAATTAACATGCAGAAGATCAACGTAATGTTCAACAGTCTAGCAAGGGAACAACAGTTCACAATTGGTAGCAAGGCGCTGGAAGTGGTAAGGGAATATATCTACTTAGGGCACGTAGTGGTTGCTGATCCGGATCATGAGAGGGAAGTAACTAGAAGGATAAAAATGGGGTGCAGCGCATATGGCAGGTTCTCTCAGATCATGAATGGCAGTTTACCTATGTCCCTCAAGAGAAAAGTATGCACCAGCTGTATCTCACCGGTACTCACCTATGGGGCAGAAATGTGGAGACTAACAAGAAGGGTTCAGCTTAAGTTAAAGGGGTTGAGACACCAAATTATGAGGCCATAAAAAGCTTGTTATGGGCTTCCTCTGCATGTAAGATCATCTACAGCCAAGTATTGGATGCGACCAATGCTTAAAATATATTTTATTTCAGCTCCAAAGACTCCTTAAATGCTCTTTCTCACAACTGAGACCCATCAATAGCGCGACAGTTTGTGATGCAGAGCTGTGGGAACGATATTAGTGAATAGCAGTGACATCACAGCACATTAGTGTGACATACTATGAATGGCGACGCACTACATCGGCCAGGCACTTTGTCGCCGACTCGGTGTGCTGATCAGCAAATATGCTGTTGCTGATGCAGCAGCCGGCATAATGCAGTATCGGAGGCTGAGCGAAACCTTCACATCGATGAGACAATGGCAGTTGTCTGCACCTTCTCCGTACTACGAATAAGCGAAACAACTGATTACATTTTCATATGCTCCCACTTCAACTCACCAGTGGTACGAAAGGCCTAGCGAGTCCAAGGGGTTCGTATGTGCGATGTCGGTGATTGTTTTAGAGAATACAAACGGTCATCGAGCATAGTTTTGACAAAAGTGACCAGAAATCAAGGACCGCTTACATCTTAGGACGCCAGTACATCGAGCGGAAAACGCCGCTGCTAGGTGGTGTTATTCAGTCTGTCGAACAATGCTGCAGGCGCCCGCGGCAGCAGCTAGGAGTTGTCGGCGTCGCTTGAGAGCAACAAATTAAGCAATTTTATTTATTGCAAATGCGTGCTGAACATACTTCTAGATAAACTAGTTTAAATTCACACCGGGAAAAAGCAGTTAAACAAGTCAGAAACGCCAGTCCTACGCAGTGTCAACAACCTGGCTATGAAGTGTTCCTCAGGTTGGCGCTCCCACTCTTCAGCGATTCTTGCAGAGTTATCGCACTGCATAAATGCACAACCGCACAAAAGAGAAGAGATTGCTTAACCTAAGTAGAACGCAGCTTACAATTCATGCTGAACTAACGCACAATTGCTGCCTCTATACAGATGGAGATCTATATAAACAAAAGTAGCGTTGCGATGCAGTCGTCATGGACGCATTCCTGGGGGAGTTACGTACTCATGCGGTAAATGCTGAATCCTGTACAATTGTCTGCAAGCATTCATTTAGCGAATGCATGCACTGTTTGCTAAACAAGCACAATCAGCAGCCACGGGACCCTGAGCAGTCTCGCAGCGCGGCTGTGTGGGCGGCGCAAAGTGAAGACTGAGAAGGATATTGGTCGGTAAGAACGGTGAGGCATCGTGTCGTTGTAATGTGACCAGTGGATCGGCCGACTGACATGCTGTCCACTACGGGCCACCGACACAGACGTCCACTGAGCATCAGCGTTGGCGTGGTAAAGCGAAATACAACGCAGAAACTGCATTGGCATACGCAGTTTGCCGATCGCGATCGGCCGAAGCGAGCCGCTGGGCTTCATGACTCAATGTTGTCCCTCGCTCGCTTGGCTCTTCTCAGCATAATGTAGTACTGACCAAGTTTGCCGGCACATGATTTCGAAAGGCGCTGCCTATGCACAGCATATGCATGGGAGCAGCTGACGCAGTAATCCGTGCGTCACAGATTTTAGGGCCCATGCAACCAGGGTACCCTGATGGTGACGGTGTAGCACTCCCTGACGCTCAGAAACCGAAATCGCTCGATATAAATAACGCAATAATAAATTATTTGCCGCACATATATCAATTGCGCAGTGTGCATCACGCATCCTGGGGCTATGTGCAACGTTTGAAACAAAGAACACGCCAATAAAAAATTTGGTGTCTCCATCCCTTTAAAGACCATGCAACAAGCTATGGGAAGAAAAATTATAGGTGTAAGGTTAAGTGACCGAAAGTGGGCAAAGTGGGTAAGGGAACAAACGCAGATTAATAACACCCTATTCGAAATCAAGAGGAAGAAATTGGCATGGGCAGGGCATGTAATGCGAAGGCAAGATAACCAACCGTTGGTCCTTAAAAGAGTATAGGCCCCCAACTTTTGTGTGTGCGTTTTCTTCTTTGCAATGAGGCGTAAGGCATTCCTATACACGGATTACCACGAGGTATCCTCCTATGACGTAATTTATAATCTAATTTCTTTCTCTTACTGTTTCAACAGACGAATGATGGCTGTGACATCAAATAGAGGTTACAGGTCATGTGAGGCATGAAAAACTGCAATATAACTGGTGCTTCTACATACGCCATCATTCCGGCTTTTCAGGAAGCTGCTTCAGCACTGCAGTTAGTTAAAACGATGAAGGATCAATTATATACAGTAAAACCTCGCTTACCCGGATCTCGATAACTCGGAAATTCGGTTAACTCGGACACGCACCGCGGTCCCGGCAAAAATGTGTGTATAGCTCAATGGGGTTAAATGCTTGTTAACTCGGCAGCATTTAGCCGCGTATCGGTTAACTCGGACAACCCCGCCAAGAGCTATCGAAACGTCCATACTCGGCGGCCTGAATGTTCAAACACCCCTAACCGACGACGAAGCCGGCGCAGCCGAGGAGAGCCACACAAACCGAAACAAGACGAGAAACGGCCGCAGGAGGCGAGAGATGTGATCATGATAGTGAGAGAGCGATCAGTGGCCAGGTGGCGCTAGCCACCACCCAGCGCACTGGTCGAGCATTCCGCCATCCAGCAACCACTAAAAGTTGCAAAGGACGACGGGACGGCTTGCTAGGCTTACTTTGTCACTGGATCTACGCGCGTGCTGCTCAGCCCATTCGACCCACGCTACGCCTGCGCTGCAGCTGTGTTGTTTTGCGAGTGTGCGAAAAGCCGTGTTGTGTGCGGACTCGTGCCCATTGCGTTCGACTTCTGGTGCGTGCTGTAACTGCCGCCACGTCTACGCTGACGCTGCTTTTTTTTTTTTTTGAGTTGCGAGTGTGACAAGCCGCATTGCGCGCGGACTGGTGCGTGCTGTCTCTGCCTTCACGCTTTGCTGTTATGGCGGCCGCCCCCCCAGCGAAGCGGCAACAGCAGCCGGCCAATAATGACATCATATTGGAAGTGCTCGGCGTGGAGGAGAATGAGTGTTCCGATGATGACAATCCAGATCAGCCGCCGAGGCTCTCGCCGTTCTAGAGGAATTCTGCGTAGAATCCCGTGACAGTGAGCGTGCGAACCATCACCTGATGGGGTTGAGAAAGATCGTTGTAGCGCAGATTCCGGCGACAAAACAAACGAAAATAACGCAGTTTTTCAAGCAATAAAGGTATGTTCATGCTGCGTACATTTATTTCTCGTTTTCTTGGTACATTCGACAATCCGGAATTCGGTTAACTCGGACATTTTTCCCTTTCCAGCTACACAGTTTTTTTTTTTCATTCAGAATTTGTGGAAAGGGAAGGTATGAGGGGAAACTAATTACTGCCAATAATTCACACGCACCGAGAAAAACCATGGGGCTAAAGAGCAGACTTACCGTTGGTGAGCAGCACAACAGCTGAGAAGAGGCCAATCTCTGTGTCATTCAGCTGAAGGTTGTTGAAGGCCACAAAGAAGTTGAACATTGCCGACACAAACTCGTGCTGCAAGGCAAATGTGGAAGTACGCATTACTAAACAGCAGATAAGAGCTAAACACAATTTTGTGGTCAACGGCAACCGCTTACTAGACAGACAAAGTAAATAAGAGTACAGCGACAAGAAAGGTGGGAATGAAAGAGGTTGCAAGTGCTTTTTTATATACTGTGCATTATTATTGTGCTACTGTTACTGTACTGTACAGTACCTATATTTGTCTTATTGCTACTGACTTAACAAAAATTTAATTTCTATATTATTTTTACCAATACACTGCCAAACTGTGGCAATTCCCAAAGCATTTTTCCAACGGGAAGTGATGACGTAGAATGAATTTTTCCAGCTAAAAAAAAAAACACGGGACGAAGAAAGGAGACACACGCAGGACAAACGCTGACTTCAACTGATGGTTCATTGGTGCAAACAAAATATATACACAGCAAGGTTTTGACACCCCACCTCACAAGTGCATGACCCGCACATTCGCATCCGCGTTAACAAGTTTAACAACTTGGCAGCTTTTACCTAGGAACACGACAGCATAGAGAATGAGGAGGTTGGCTTCTCGAAGGGAGAAGCAACGGGCTTTGATTTGAATTTTTACTGCTTTTCAGAGCATGCAGGGCTATAGTATCTATATAGAATATAGGACTATAGTATAGTATAGGTTATCCTCGACGCCTCATCTATGCACTATGCTTGTTTGTCTAAAATGTTCAGACCCCTGGTCAGCGGCCCTTTAAAGGGACAGTAAGGAGAGCTCTATTAATATCTTTTTTTATAGCAAAATCCGATAGTTCAGTATTTCATGGCTTTATTAAACCACTTGGCTGGCAGCGAAAGATGCATTTATTTCAAAGAAATTTGGATTCGAAGTTGAAAAAGTTTTTTCCGCCGCTGATTCAAACTTGGGACTCTCTTATGACGACACAGGACTAAGTGACGTGAAACAAGACGTGAAACAAGACGTGAAACAAGACGTGAAACATGACGTGCACATGACGTGCACATGACGTGCACATGACGTGCACATGACGTGCACATGACGTGCACATGACGTGCACATGACGTAACGCAGACTCCGCGATTTCTGGCGGCTAGCGGTGCGGCCTAGCAGCAGCCGAAATGAAAGCTACTGCCGGCCGCACGTCGAAGGCATCTATCAGCTATTGCGGCCATCGCTACCGTCGCTTCGTTTACGTTTGAACCAGCATTTTGCCAGCGTTATGATGAATTCCGTTCTCGAAGTCATCAACGAAGTTCTCGCAAATAAACACCTTAAGCATACCGTGTACCTTTTTACCATTAGCGGAGTACCGGGAGCCCGTCTACCGCCGGTGAGCAGGCGCTGATTGGTCCTGATGCTGCAGGCACGCACGTAGCTGCTGGGTATGTGGTGCCATCTGGCGACGTCAAGGAGATTTGTGCATGCATTGGCTGCGCGTGGGCTCCTGGAACTCAGGTACCGGTAATACGAACACGGTACACGGTATGCTCAAAGTGTATAATAACTTTGGCCTGCACTTCAGCGACCTCAGCCCCACAGAGCGTCCAGTAGTTGGAAGTTGACTGGCACAACCGGGAACGTTTCGCCGGGCGAGCGTACGAAGACTCAAGGTGCTCTTTACACTGCAAACTGCCTTGTACGATCACCAAAAATCGTGCCATCATAGTTTTTCATCGACCGTGGCGATCATCTGACCAACCTTAATAGGCTCCTTCAAAAGTTAACTAGCATTTGGAGCGGCACTTGGGAGTTCTTCTGCTGTTCCGCGCTTGCAAACCGAGGCGCGTCAAAACCACGCGGGCATGCAGAGCGCATATACGCGAAGCGCCATGATAAAACTCATCTGGCCGCCTGTGGCGCCGCTAAGTATTGATTTTCTTTGCTTACAACATTCAGGTTGTCTTTTGTCGGTCTTCCTTGTGTGATAAAAGCGCACTATTGGTTTCAAAACAAAACTTACTTCAGTATTCAACCGCACAACCTTCATTTGTCAGCCTCAGTGATTCGTGGCTTCTCGTGTCCCAGTGTTGCTAGAACCATTGGTTCTAGCAACACTGTATTGTCCTATGACGTCATCACGCTTGTACTTGCGAGTTTGGCCTGTGGCGGAGATACCTGCATTTTGGTTCTTGCTCTTTTCAATGCTACAAGAGCTTTGTTGTCAGTATGAGTGGTGTTTTTGTAATCAGGAGCGGGTAATTCATCGATACAAGCCAACTTCAATTTCTCCTCAGTGTCCCCTTAACATCCAAAATATCTCAACTTTATTGAGAGCCCCTACAACTCGAGCGGCAGCTATAAAAGCTCGGAGCCTGACCAAGCCAATTTACCCAACTGAATCCTTTTAAAATCAAAATGGCGCATTTCATAGCAGTGAAGAGTTGGCTGGCTGTGGCAGCCAACTCTTTTGGAGCCCTCCACTGCGGCACCCTTTTCTTCATTTCTTCTCTCACTCCCTCCTTTATCGCTTCCCTTATGGTGTGGTTCATGGGAGCACCGAGATATGTGAGACAGATACTATGCCATTTCCTTTCCCAAAAACCAATTTTACTGATTCTTCAGGAAAGGAAATGGCACAGTATCTGTCTCGCATCTCAGCCGCAGCAGAAGGAATAAAGGAGGGAGTGAGAGACGAAAGAAAGAAAGAAAGAAAGAAAGAAAGAAAGAAAGAAAGAAAGAAAGAAAGAAAGAAAGAAAGAAAGAAAGAAAAAAGTGCTAATATCGACCACCTGGGGATCTCTAACGTGCACTGACATCGCACAGTACACGGAAGCCTTTTGTGTTTCCCGCAGACAGGTTCGAACTAGGGAACTACGGCTCAGTAGCCAAGCGCCCTAACCCCTGAGCCACTGTGGCAGGGAGCTTTAGGGAGGCGATGTAACTAATCGTGGCGGAAGCCTCCATGGCAGCTGGTGGCAGGTCAGCCTCCTCGTCATCGCCTTTTTCTAGCAATCACATCATTCCTGGCATCATTTTCCCAGCACTCGGGCAGTGTTCGTAGATATAACGTAATGTTACACCTAGGTTTAACTCTTTCGCTACCGCACCATAGGCCATCGGACACTTTTGTACGATTCAAATCACCCGCGCAAAACAGCGTGATCTGGAGTTTTTGCGGATGTGGTATTAAAACTTATCTTTTGATTGCACTTTTGGTTTTGGTGTTTCGACATGAGGGGGCGCCATGAAAAATGAAACTTTGAACGGCCGCAGCAGCACCAGCCGGCGAGCATGGCGTCAGCATCGCCGTGCGCTCCTCGAAAACGAAAGCCAGCACCGAGCACTCCGGCCGGTTTCGGTTTCGTCTTTTTGTGATGAAAGCAGTGGTAATGAGTCACACAACGACATACAAACGTCAGATTACAGTTTCGACACCAAGACTTCGCCTCAGAGTACTGAAACCTCAGCGCGTGCTCGCATGTCAGTTTTTTTTTCGTTCGCTCTGTGTTTTCTGCGATGCATGCAGTTTGTAATTGATGACAATGGTCTATTTTTGTGCCTCAGGTTCTTCACAACGTATGGCCAGGAGTTTGCCGAATGCTCAAGGTCGCATCACGTTTTTCAACCGAGACGACAGCCAGGTGTCCATATCGGCGCATCGCTGCAGAGCGGTGCTCGGAGATTCGCTTGATGCCACCTCATTTCTGCTGTCGAAAATGACTGCTGCGTTGCGATACCAATCAGTACGAAACGCATTTCTAGAGAAGATTAAAATATTAAATATCATGGTTTCAGCTACCTCTACGGGTGTTTAGGAGTCGCAATGTCCCTTACACTGCACACAAATAATAAAGACAGCATGCTTTATCTAACTCACAGGGCCCCTTTAACCCATTAGCACCCAGCATACTTTTAAAAAGTCCAGTTATTGTTTTTTTTACGATTTCAACATCAAAGATTGAATTTTTCTTCTGAAGCAAGTCATGCTTTTGTCACCAGGCAATCGGCCGATGCTCTTTAAATAAGAAGGCGCGTTTCCTCTCCTCAGTATGTGATCTTTACATGCTGGAACTTCAGGATGTTTGTTCCCCACAAACCGCACCGGGAGTCGCACGGTTTAAAATTTCTCGTGACTGCATTTATGTACATATTATGCTAGTTTCTAGTATACAGCAGCATGAAAGATGAAAGTAAGCAATGGATGCTTTGAATGCCCTGCCCCTTTTGCTTTTTTCACTGTGATGAATCATATGCTGCTGTAATTTCTATACTACGCTGGGTTTTCCTGCGTGCACAATGGTGCCTATCTATTCCAGACTATAAATCTTATGCTCCTCGCAATTCTTCGGAAAAAAAAAAACGCTTTGTCTGCTCAGCGAAGCCTCAGAGGCTGCTGTCTTTGTAGCTAGCTATCCTGAATATGCCGATGGTGTGATTTTAATTGCAGAGCAGACGGTGGTGTGATTTTAATTAATTCTGCAGAGCAGACGGTTACGGTTATGCATTTCATACTGTTATGTGGCAAGTCCTTGAGTTCGGAAAAGAAACTTTTGGAAGCGCATGTTGTCTTGTCGTTGCCTGAGGTGATTTCAATGCTTAGTGACCATTTTGTCTTTTTTGGCAATTTTTTTACCAGTCAAGACATTCTTGTGACGATCTGCTGGGAGGAATTTCGGGCGACAGGAACCATTCGCAAAAACAGGTTTAGTAAGTGTCCGCTCGGCCCAAAGAAAGCAACGGAACAGAAACAGCAAGGAAGAATTGGTTCTTGCTTCAATAGAGTAGGTTACGTGCTTTTATTAAAGTCTAAGGACATCAGTGTAGTCACTATGGCCTGCAACTATAACAGCATTGAGCCTACATGTTTTGTAAAGTGGTGGTGATTGCCTAGAGCTCAAGAAAAACACGGCTTTTGTAAACCAAAACTCCTTTCCTCTTAAAACAGTGGTATGGCAGGTGTCGACCTTTCGGATCAAGCCATCTACTGTTACTACATGAAAGCACTGACATGAAAGCACAACTTTGCAATTGTGAACACCTGAACAATCTAAAATTGATAGAGACGAGCCTGCCGATTACCTCTGCTTTAGTAAGAACGTTCCTCGTCATTACCTACGCCTTGGCATGCAGCAACCAGCAGTTCGCCGACACTCTGGCTCAATCGTGTCTGATGAAAAGTAGAAAGCTTCCTGCGCAATTTTGAATAATTGCGGTGCCAGTATAGCAAGAAAAGGTTCGTGAAGGCCTGCAAGAAGTGTTATATCATCCTGCCTAAAAATTACGAACATATGAACAGAATTCACGCCACCAAGTAGGAGCAGAGCCAAGTAGCCACATGTGCTATGGGGAGGACCCAGCGCACTATTAAATGTTCACCCGTGTAACTTCGGAATAAATGAAGCAATCGTAACGAAATTTCCGTAATCAGTTTTTTTTTTTTAATAGGGGAGCATTATGTGCTAAAAATGAAGAAAATTCCTCCGTTGGACTTTTTTTTTGGTCCCTAACGGGCTAAGCCTTCCAGCCCAGAAAAAATGCACACCCAGCGAACACTGCCAAAAGCGGCCGTTTGTGGATAAGGCCCCACCCAGTTCCTTAACAGCACAGCACTTACGTCAAACATGAGTTCCAGCTGCTGCCGAATGAGGTAGGTGCCATCACTGAAGGTCAGCGTGTCGTGAGGAACACCAACCAGCACTCCCCGAGATACATGCACCAGCCACACTTCAAAGAAGCCGGCCTGCAAGCACAGAGGATAGAGAACTCTCTTGTCACGCTCACAATGTGCTTCAACATCTCTCCTCTACGAAGGTTCAAGGATATTGTGCAAAGATGCAACTGTATAGTGGACAACAACTTTTAAAACACTAATAGAAATTAGCTAGCAAAAAAGCTTCAATCTGTGCAGGGGAAAAATGCGCAGATCTTGTGAAAATAAAGAAATAACCATATGCAACAATGTCACTTTTCAAACACGCCAAATGGCTGCAGCAACAGAACTTGACGCCGAGACTTTGTCAAAATTTAGACCGTAGCAGCTGGGGAATTGTGTCATCAGGGAACGTACTAACCACAAGAAAATTTTTTATAGCAATTACTGTCATCCCTTGAGCAATCCTCCCCACTCTGTCTTGGGTGATGAGATAACAACAGCCCTCCGCTGCCTCTCGCTGAAAGCAGCATCAGTAAGTGCTCATGCGTGCACGTACAGGTCAAAGCAGTCTGAACGAACACATCATTAGCGACTATTCTGCAGATATGAGCCAGACTCACGGTTTCTTTCAAAGTAGTTTCCTGCTAGACCCATTAACCCCTCCAGAACAGGAAGTTTTTTCCAAAAATGGCATCACAGTGGTCATTTAGTACTCATGCTGCCATCTGTCAGCAGACAAAGAAAATGCTTTGGACGAACACTGCTCGCACACAGAGTGGCAGAAAACACATAACAAGCTGGACTCATCATGAGCCAGGAATGACGGTCAGCTTATAATGAGCCTGGCTAGTCCAAATGCGCTGGGGGTTAAATGGCAACTCTGAGAGTTTTTTTTTTAAGATTCTTAGCTGATAATCACTATATATTCCTTACAGACCCCTCCCTCTGGTACAAAAAAACTGTTTTCAAAATACTGAGCACACATACTTTAAATGACCAAAAACCAGGACATCGAAATCAGAACTAGGTTTGTAAGAAACAATTACGTCACAACAGATGCCACAGATACTGTCACAAATAATTGTGTGCATGTTGATTGGCTAAATTGATGACTGTGAGTGATAGCTCGAGTCAGTATTACCAAAAGCAAGCTGGAAATTTCGTCCTTCAGCAAACGCAGAACGAAACTGACAAACACACATCCAGCAATGTCACACACGCAAGACTGCCTGCAAAAATCTCCTCGACTGAGGCCACTTAATGGGAAATTTTAAAATACACTTGTAATGGAACAAAACGCAGCCCTGTCGTGAAATCTGGGACAAAGTGACTGGAAAACCGCAGAGAATGAGCCACAAAAGTTTCAGTAAAATCTGGGGAGGTAGACAAAGTGCCGGAGGTGCCCATTTTAGTGCCTTTCAAAGTAGAAATAAAGCCCCTTCTCGAGGGCAAACTAAACACACAAAAAGTGTTAGGGAGCATAAGTATATTGAGGGGAGGGAGAACACACTGACAGGATCACTGCTTTATCAATGCTGCCAAAGACTGCACATTAAAAAGAGCACAAAATGTTTAGCAAATACAAATATGAGTGCGATAGTAATCAGCAGCATTAAAAGAGTTCCTTCTAAGTGTGAAATACTTTTAGCTTCTATTCAAGACAAATTCAAGCAATCGTTGCCTAGAAACTGCGGCACACCTGAGGCTGAATGTGAGCACAAGCCTAAGACCGAACACAAAGCCGAACATTAACCCTTTGAGGGTCGAATTATTTTGAAGAAAACTTTCCCAGGTGGTCAAATTACTTTATTGCGGATCTTGAATCTACAAAATGTATATAATCGAGAATAAATAGTAAAAAAAAAAAATTAGGAACAGTACTTTGGTGACAGCATCACTCACAACTGGAAAATGTTCAATAGAATAGAATAGCAACAGTGATAAGCAAGCTAAGAGCAGCACCAATAAAGATAGAAATCAACTTTCGCCGCCTCTGCAAAACAGTGCCCACAAAGAGAAAACACGTTTCGCGCGACTCCGTTGCGATCCCGCGGCGGAATCGAAACCGCGTAGGCGCGTTGCCACAGAGGGCGAGAATACCTCGCGAGCAACGGTGATAAGCAAGCTAAGAGCAGCGCCAATAAAGATAGAAATCAACTTCGGCAGCCCCTGCAAGATAGTGCTGACAAAAAGAAAACTCAAATTTCGCGCGACTCCGTTGCGATCACGCGGCGAAACCAAAACTACAAAAGGGGTGTTGCCGCAGTCTGTGCCGCCGCGCTAAAGCTAGACATAAGTTCTGCTTATCTCCGTAAGAAGGCAGCACAAAATTCAAACACTTCTTGTATGTCCTAAGAGGTGGCAGCACCCCCCAGTGAGCACGCATTGTTCTTTTGGCGCAAAATTTCAAACGGAAGATTGAAACCGTACCCGTATGGCAAAGACCTTGCGGGACAGAAAACCGCCGCCGTATATACGGCAAAAACCTTCAAAGGGTTAACAAACAATTCTGAAAATTTCCATCCAAATGGCACATTATGCAGAAAGAAACTATCCCTCACCACAGACGTGGCCAGTGCAAACAGAGCAACTTCGTTTCCCCAATTCCTCAGATCACTTGGCAGCTTTATGTATCCACTCACAGAGGTGAGAAGGCGACCTCAGTGGTCTAATGCATCGCTAAGGCCCAATAAGAGTGGGCGAACACTAGAACGCTTCAAGCAGAGGAGAGTTGGAAGAGAAGCAGTTATGGCAGCGGCTCCTCAAGCTGCAAAAGCAGCCAAGTCACTGAAGACAAACGAGCGATGGCGGTCCAGCCACCCAAGGACCTGGCCAATACTCAATGTGCTGTGCCTTTCCTGCAGGCATTTCGTGCTTACGCCTGCTTTAGATCGGCAACAAATTTTTTAGCACTCATTTATTCATTGTTCTGCAGACACCTCAATGTTCCAACGTGCATATGCAGCCTTCCAATTCAAATGCAAGCATGAAAGCAACAAAAACTAAAAACAATTAATGGGACCTCTCCTTTCATGTCGATTTCATGCTCGATGGCACCGCTCAATAGACTTCGAGTCCAAAAGTTTGAAGGAACCACATCAGCAGTCTTGGAAACCACCAACACCAATGGCATTTACAGTTCACCAACGGCCAAGATCAGTCACTGAGAAAAGTGCAACACATTCCAGGCAAGTAGCCAGAGTAACAATGGCATTCTGCCCACCACTTATTACAGCAGGGAATGTGGCAAAAGGTGAGATTAGCAGGCCGCCCCTTCAGTCCTGATGACACAGGTCTTAAATCTGTTTCATACCTATGTCACAGCTTTTTCAAAGGCCCTCAAACCGATAGCCTTAACAGCCCATTAAACGGTGCCACATGAGTGGCTTCAGTGGCAATAAGCCAATTGTCTATCCTGTGAAGGACCCTCTAATGAGACTTTGAAGGCCTTTAAGAGGAGGCAACATGCACTCTCCGACATGTGGCGCACACATTTGCTGAAATATAAATTCAGAGCAGTTTAATCAGTAAGACAGCTGAAATTTAAATATCTCGATTATTTGGGAAACAAAAAGCAGACTAGCCATAAACCATTACAGTGAACATAATACTATTGCTGCAAGTTTTACAAAAACAAGTGATAAAACTCTTGCTCAAAAGTGCACGAGTGCTACAGTTAAACCTCGAAATAACGAACATGGATATTACAAAGTATTGTCGAATTCGAAAATATTTTTGACAAACGGATTTAATTTTTACTTTATATATTGAACGCGGTTGGCCATGAAACGTGCATAGCGAAGACCCCAATGCCAAACTGTGCCCGGCCCGATAGCAGGCAGCTGGCTTCACCACACTTCACAGGTGACTGGTGGCGATGCGGCACGCGTTCATGTCAAGATGTGCACATTATCTCGCACTCACCAAAAGCAGCATTTAGGTTTCACTGTATTACAGCTTGTCCAAAAACAACAAAATTTATATTGAAAGCAATTAAAATTCCTGTAATGCATAAGCATTTTGTTTACAATCATTTCAGGTTAAAGTTGCTGGACGATTGTTTTAACTACCTGCACATTTACTGGCAGCAACAATGGCATGACTGAGGCCCCTAGTTGCCCGTGAAAAATCACTGATTTAAGCATTTTTCATGGAATTGTGTGCTAAGAGCCACATTCCCTTTTTTTTGATGCTACTGTTGTTATGGACATCAGTCGAAATGACAGTAAATGTTTAGTTTACAGTTTAACTAATTTGTATGAATACAATGAAAGGGGTGAGTTTGAGAACTTGGGAGAATTTTTAACGAATATATTGCAATGCAGTCGCAACCTCTTCAGGTCAACCATAGCCGAGGACCCTCGATCCCCCCAAAAAAAGGCAGACTGCGTGTTAGAATATGGAAGCAGCGGATAAGTATACTTTCTGCTTCTGATCTGTGCATCACAATCGAGTGAAGCCAAGCCTCCGATATTTCAGTGCATGCCGCCAGATCTGTGCCCGTCTGCCTGTCTCTTCTGATTAGCAACGACCCACACTGCCTTCTTTCTGTATCCATAGCCATTCTAAATTTCTGCACCACACAGAGTTAGGGGCCTGAACTTATAATAACAGAGGACACAACACCACCAACAAAAATGCATTTCAAAATCCTTCTGCCAGTCGACACTAGATCATGAGTGGTGATGAGGGAGTTGGCATACCTTGATGAGGATGAGCTGGTCATCTTGAACGAGATTAAGGAATCCTGGCACTCGCTTGGCGAACTCGACCACCCTCTGGACGGAGGGGGTCACCAGGGTGGCAAACTGCTGCCACAGGCCCAGCTTGCTCTGCTCGGGGCTGTCAGGCTGCGGTGCACTGCCCGGCCCCTCACCACTGCCCCCAACCTCTTCCAGGCTCTGCATTCCCCGCCCCCACACTTGATGGACTACTCCCAGCTATACTGCAGGCCATCACAACAGAGATAACAGAAAAACATTAGTGGGCCTCTTCAATTATACACCTCTGGCTGCCCGCAGACCATGTTCTCGGACTGCTCCGCACACTTCCAGCCAAGAGGTGGCAGCACTGACGCTCTGAGGCCCATTTGCTGCAAAGCCGACAAACTCCGCTGCTCAGAGGCTTTCACAGAGTGCGTTTTTCTGTTAGTGCGTCCAAGAATGGAGAGGGTGGATTCAGTGAAGAAAAAAAAAAAAAAAGGTAACGAGGGGGCAAGACATGACAGTATACAACCTGAGTCTCGTCAGTCAGTAATGGTCTCACCCAAACTAGCCCAAATTTGGTACATAAAACCAAATTATTACAACCATGCTTAGAACCATGAAAAATACTGTGAACTTTCAATATGTTAAGCAAACACCCATTGCCCTGTAAATGCTTGAATATTTTCGTTGCTATGGCCGCTAACTTTTAGTCCCACAATAGCTCCCAAGCCTGCATTAAGTGGCATTCAGAGAAAATGAGCGTCGCATTTGTAGGAGCAACAGTTTTGTACACTTACTGATGTTCAGGCACTGAGCTCGCTGAATGTGCACTTCAGGAGTTTCTAAATGATGGTGCTAGTAGTGTCCGAAGTTTCCTGGATGTCCAGTTCGAAAGTTCAAGCCTCTAAACCAGAGCCAAAAAAATAGTCAAAAGCTCTCCTCAACTACAGTACAGCAGCAAATGCCCACCCACTGCCTCACCTATCCACTAATCTCTGCCATGTCCTTGCGTGTTGATATCAAGGGTATCAGTCACTCTTCATCACGCCCAACACCAGAAAACAGTGCCTGAACGAGGCACCTTCCATTGGGTCGTGTGCATGCAGGGACCGACTCACAAAGATGGCTGGCCGCCGCACGAGGGCCCGCGTCTTCTCCTCGGTGTAGGCGCAGTGGGCGTGGTGCGCCTGGGAGATGGTCAGGATGATGTCGTACATGGCCAGTTGCTGGCTCTCCAGGTCCCTTGCACACTGATCAGCCTCCCCGGGGCTGCCCAACGAGAGGCCCTCCTCGCCTGGGAGGCCAGAGGAGCCGCCCCGTTCTCGAGAACGCTTGGGCACCCGCCCGTACCGCACCGCTGCACAGTAATGCACAACAACTGTAGACGTGCACGCTCTTCAGGGGGGGGTCTGCATAATGTGGGCACACACATACACACCCCTTCGGATCATGCACATGCTCTTCAACGGGTCTGAGTAATGCAAATATGCATACAAATCTTTTTCATGAACTTTACTTGCCATGTGGTCACATACGGCAGTGGTTGATCCTTCCATCCCTTCACCAACCGTGCTTGGCACAGTCGTGGACAGAATAATACGAACGACATTCTGGCGTTCCCAATCTATCTTTGTATTGCGCAACGAAAATAGAAGAGATTGCTGCCTTTACATGGAAACTGCATAAGCAGCATTGACATGTGTAAGTAACAAGCACCCATTAATTCTTGCTAGGTAACACGTCACAAGAGTTTGTCGATGCGTGGTCCATATTCTGTCCACAACTGTACACAATAACCTCAGTTGCTTATGTGCCAATAAAACAAATATAACATGTTTCAAGAGCTGTCCTTGTTGGCTCTCAAATTCTGAACTCATATTTTAAGCCTGAAGCTCCCCTTAAAGGGCCACTAACCAGGGATTTGGGCATTTTAAACGAACAAGCACAGTGCATAGAGGAGGCATCATAGATAACCTCTGCAAAATGCTAGAGCCATGCGTGCCCTGAAAAGGTGTAAAAATTCAAATCACAGCACGTTCGCTCTTTCCTTCGAGAAGCCAACCTCCTCCTCTGCGCTGGCTCCTGAGCCTTCAAGTTGACGTCATCTTACAAACCTTCGTGAAAGGCATTCCATTGGTGCGTCATTCTGATTTACGGGCGAAGGGTGGGCATAGCTGGTTCATCACGTTGTCTGCTTGTTGCGCGCACATTTTCCGTAACACTTTTAATTTTCGCACATGCATACACACCGACAAAAACAAGGTTTTCAATTACTTGTCCCATTTCATGAACGCTGCAGCGTGTTGGGGAAGCCTCACAAAAAACAGTGGGGAGGCCTCACGGAAAAAAAAAAAAAAAAACATGCAGGCATGAAAAGGATGCTCGCTAACTAGGGATGACACTGACGAAAAAATACAGATGTATGAAAGGATGCACTTGCTAATATGTTGAAGTGGTCGAGCTGATCGTGTCTCTTGATTGTTCAGTGCCGCCTAAGCAAAGCAACTCAGGAAACATCGAAGGTGTGGAGGGCAGCAAAACATCTGTGAGCACAGCAGAGCAAAGCGGGAAAGGCATGCGTGCCAAGCAACGTCCAATGATGGTCGAGAAGTGGAAGATGACCACGAGACAAGGTTCAAGCTGTTTTGTTGCACACCCACCCAGGAAGCGCAGGGAAGGGGATGGAGAAGGAGAAACAACTTCAAAAAAAAAATAATTAGGGCGAGGAAGAACAAAAAAAATAAAAGCACAACGAAACACCGCGAGAAGACCCCGATCAACCCCCCCCCCCCGCCTTTCCCATGAAATATCCCAGGTAGCAAAAAGCAAGAAAAGACTTCTTTCCAAGGCGGGGCCATGACATAGATATGTGACATACTCCACGCCTCCCACTAACATCAGAGGAGGAAGGGGAATTTCAATTGCGGAGGCTAGTCAACGAGGCGGGGGAGAGAACGATCTTGGAGAGGGAACGGAAAGAGAGGAGCATGGTGAAGTAGCTCGATTGCGATGGCTGTGACTACACTATTAAACAGTCCTTTCGTAGAATTTTAGTGGCCGCACTTTCCGAGGACGATGCCTCACAACCACAGGGGTAGAAAACATTTTCGACCAGCGGGTGGTTCATGGCCCTTTAAAGAGACTTGCAGCCTCTTCCTGCGTTCCTCTCATCTGCCTCCATTGTGGCATCAGTAGTGTCCAAATGAGTTTTGTTTCATCATTGATAATGAAACAGTATTGCTAACTTGCACATGGAATTAACATATTTTAATGCTCAAAACTCGGTCACATTTTTTTTACTTTTAAATCCCTATCAGTGCAGCAAAAATATTTTTTTATATGCTCATTGTGCAGTAATCCAGCAACCTCCCTTTCTTTCTTTTTTTAGCATAATTTAGCATACTCAGCCATACTAACAAGGCCTATCAGAATGCTGGGGAAAGTGTTAAACGCAGCTAAACTGATTAGATTAGAACGTTTTCTTCTTAACTTCCAGTTGATACAGCAGGGAACCTCAACTTTTGGCAAGGCACCAGCTTCGTTTCTGAAGTCCATTCAGTTTGCTTTGTCTGGCCGAACGAGTTTCTACAATACAGCACTTTCCACATAAAGGATTACTAAAACCTCGTGTTGCTGCTATGTTGGATTTAGTAGAGCATAAGCACCTAAGGTTATCATGCGCAAAGCTCAAGGTTTAAGGAAATTGTTTTTCTGGAGAATACCAAAACCTCTGTTCGCTTTCAAAATACAATATTGATGCAAAACGTGGTGCTGCTACACGCCTACAGAAAGTAAGCATACAGTGGTGCTATGCCTAAAACTGCATGCTGTAAAGAGCAAACAATCAAAGCTAGAATACTTAAACAAATAACATATCAGTTTAGCTCAACACTACACCTTGAGACTGTTTACTACAAACAGCAACATTTCAAGCCAATGGGCCTATACGCTAGACTGAGAGCTAACCGCAATGCCCTATCCAGTTTGCAAATGGTGCTCTTCCAAATCACCTCAACAAACTCCAACACTAACTCTTGTCACATACTGTCATTGTTCAGTGCAAACCATTGCACATACTATATTTTCCACGGCATGAAGAGCATAGCAGTCGGCGAAAATGCCACTTTTCTTCCAGCAGAGACAACATCATAGCACGGCCCTCACTTCCACAGTTTAAACCGAGAACAATGTTTTGACAGCTCCTATACCACCATGCTGCTGCTTGCATCTAATAAGAATAGGCTTCCTGCCTACCTTATTCAGTGATGGCCTATCTCACTACAATTTATGCAATTACTGTAACACTTGAATGAGAATGTCGAGAACCTTTATGATGCGCATAAGGGTATCAATGTCTATGTAAATAAATGTACTACGTCTATATGCCTTGTCATATATTAAATGGGGGATCTGATTCCTTGACAAAAATCTATTCATAACCAAACTAATGTGCACAGCTTTAAACACTTGCTAGCATGTCCGCTTCAGCTATTTTACGTCACAGCTTGCCAATTCCACCCCAGAGCTGAGTTGCGCTTCCCCAAGGCACCATTATGCTTTAGCCTTCTCTCATTTTGTGTGAAAGTGCACCTTCTCCAAATAGCTGTGCAACTTTAGTCTCATCTTCTCGTCACCTGCTGGTATCTCCGAGTTTGTGTGCATATATTCTGCACATGTGTGCACGGAGTCCATTCGGAGTACATTGATAACACTGAAAAATGTGTTCTCTCCTATAAGATGAAGAAACTCAACTATTTTCGCTCAGTCATCTGCGTCCAATAAGTGGCTATCATAGGAATTCATTTTTTCCATCTCAATAAGTTTGTGTGCTGCGAAATTTACTGCCACTTTTATATCAAATTACACGTTATATCGAACTTGTAGGCATTTTTTTTTTTTTAGAGTTCCATATATATGGGTTCGACTGTACCAGTCGGCAGAGTTCGACTGCGAAGTTTCGGTCTGCTGGAAGCCACCGGGGTCTGACCTGCTCACTGCGGGGGACTCGGCTCTTAAAGGTGCACTGAAGAGGATTCTGAACTTGTCTTTTTGCCGCGGGAACTCGATCTACACATTCCTAGCATTCTTAGAAACTGCAACTTATTGCCCTGTATGGCCGATTTCCCTAATTAAATCGAATTTCCGGCTCCCACCCTTTATTTTTAATTCTCCCTCGTACGATGGGCGGAGTCGACCAACGCGTGAAGTTCCTTTCAGCCAGCTTCGTGGAGGCTTTGCTTTCGCTTTATTTTGTTTTTAGGTTTCCGTGAATAAACAGTTTCATTCGCAGATAATATAGCCGCAAAATAAGCCCGCAGAAATAAAAATACGCGCGGACTATTTGCTACTACGGACTACTATGTATTACTCCGCCGATGGCAGAGCGGCAAGCCGCCACGGGACTGGGTGAAAGGCACTCCACGTGTTGGTCGACTCCGCCCACCGTACGAGGGAGAATTAAAAAAAAAGGGCGGGAGCCGGACGTTAATTCGATTTAATTTGGGAAATCGGCCGTACAGGGCAATAAGTCGCAGTTTCTAAGAATGCTAGGAACGTGTAGATCGAGTTCCCACAGCAAAAAGACAAGTTCAGATTCCTCTTCAGTGCACCTTTATCAATACAAAGGAAAGATGCATGTTATGCTCTGTCCTTCAGCTCTCTCTTCATGTGTACCTCAAAAGTGTAGTAAAGTTTTCCTTGTTCATCAATGCATCTCCATGGCCTCACTGTTTCGTCAACGACTTGTTCATAGTCCCACCATTACACAACAAACCTATCACTGAAAATATATAAGCAGTTGGGGTAGAATGAAAGACACAAAACGCTTACAGTCTCTAGACATGCCCACTGCCAAGCATTTCTTGAAGCGGCAGTACTGGCAGCGATTGCGGTTTAACCGGATCACCAAGCACTTGCCATCTCGTAAGCACCGGTATTCAATTTGCTTCTGGATGCTCCTTCGGAAGAATCCCTGTAAAGCAAGAGAAATAACACATCAAATGGCGAACAACTTACAATACTTATTCACTCAGCAGGTAACATTACCCAACACCACATTCACAAAGATGTCTGTTCGCTAGTCTGCCCTGCACCTGTGCACTGCTTAATCTTGACAACCAAGGCAAGCACAATTTGATCTTGAGTACAAAAATATTTGAGAAATCATACTCGTTATTATGGGATAAGTGCAATTGACGGGCATGTTATTAACAGGCACAGGTGAACTAAAAGCAGCCTGATATTTAAAAAAAAAAAAAAATGAAGAAACAGGACTACTACAAGCAACAAAAGGTTATCACTATCCTCTATGTTATCAAAGTTTAACCATTCTGGTTAACAGTGTCAAAATAAGGGGGGAGAGAGCTCTTAAATGAACATAGATGCTAATAAAAAAGAATTCCATTAGCCTGTTACAATGCAACTAAACGCGCTGTTCCACAGTGCTTCATTTCATCCTAAAACTTTAAGTATGTCAAGACATCAACACAGGTAAGTAAGTCTCAACCTCTGGCTAGCAACTTCGTCACAATACATCACATTTTTTGTTGAAAACGAATTCGCAACCAATGAAACATTACGGTCTGTACCGTGCCGAAACGGCTGCCATTCAGTAATACAGAACACAACAGAACGACGGGCGCCACTGCTTCGTCTGAAGAGGCACCATGAAGTTATTTGTCCAGCGCTATGCGGAAAAACAAGAGCCATCGAAATTCGGCGACCGAGACAAATTCCGAGCACGCTGGCGAAACAGCAGAGATCGAAATCCCGAGCGCTTGCAAGCCGCACTCATTGGCGGCTAGTAAAGAGAAGCGATTCAGCCCAAAACCAAAAACGCGCTCAATACGGCAGTAAACTCGACAGCAATGAAGCTCACTTGGCCGTTCCCCCCGCTTCTGAACGCGCGTACGCAGAGGCAGCAACATGAAGCAAATACAAAAAAATCGCTAGTGTCAACGGCCACGGCGTCATGACACAGCACTCGGACCAGGCCAGCGAGAGCGACACTGCGAGCTAACACGAGAAATAGCACTTAAAATATTCCGTAATTAACGCAGACAAGGTCCGAACACCCACCGCTAATTTGCAAGCGATACAAGTAACGAGTTTTCCGAGCCATCCATGCAGACAAAGCGAAAAGAAAAGTCGTTCTCCTACTTTTTCTCGCCGCGGCAGATCGCGGACCCTCGGTGATAAGTTTCAATAACACACCACTGCATTTTCTAGAAGTCGGCAAAACTCACAGCAACACAAATCAGATTACCGCAATGAAAAACTTCCTTGCGCTGTGACAATCCTTCAGTGCCAGTCTCAGAGCCGGTTAGTGCGAGACGTTAGGACTCTCACTTACGTCAAGTTGATTTTTTTTTTTCGGAGGCACCGTCCCAAGCCGAGATGTGGAGATTCAACGGAGAAAGTTCGTCGGGCGCTAGCGGCAGTTGTTAGGAGCCAAGTAATGTGAATTACGAACTTAGGTTAACGTCCTGTCACCGCGCGCGGCGACCAGCGGTACAGCCAAGCCCTTTGTTTTAGGTATGCCGTCCCGCAAGCAACAAAGTTAAAAAAGTTTCTAAACTGCCGACGTAGCCCCCGCTAGTGTTTGCCGTAATGGCGCTGCCGACAACCGGTCGAGCAAGATGGGCAGCCGCGCAAGAGAGTTTCGGTTTCGGTCTCCGCTTTTGCAGAACGTTGAAACTTCCGTGAACGTCACGCAGTGGGAGCTCGTAAGTCACCCGCTGGACTCACGAAACCAAGTGAGTAGACCAATTGGTTTCCTTGCTTCCAGTAGGGCAGTCTCCAATTGAAAGGTATAGTTGAAGCCAATTGGAATGTCAAATTGGGAGGTGACCTTCCAACATATTCCAACTGGAGCTTCCCACTTGGTCCCAAATGGAGCTCCCAATTGGAAAGACCAATTGGTTTGGTTTATGAGGTTTGACGTCCCAAAGCAACTCCAGCTATGAGAGATGCCGTAGTGAAGGGTAAAGACCCTCAATGAAGCAAAAGTAGCGAAAAGCTTAGAACTTTCTGGCTCCTTTCTCCTAGCGCGCCACCGAATATTATTGAGCTTCCCATTGGATGAGGCGCCGTGGTCACGTGTTAGCGCGCGCTTTTTGGCCCCGCAGCAGACGCCAGCGCCATTGTCGGGGGTAGAAATCGCGTTCCGTTTTATTTGGTGCGCCACAGTTTTGAAGGGAAGCATTTCTCCAGCTTTGACGGTGTCCACGCGCTGCGGGGAGATTCTGTTGCGCTTACGGGTGAAGCACCAGGAGGGAGTGGGAAAAGGTTTTTCGTCATTCCGTCCGGAGAACGCAACGCGGCTAGCCGAAAGGTTTGCCTGCACAGGATCGGCCGGGAAAACTTTGATAATGAGGTGGATCCCCACCTTTACGATGTGAGTGGCCGTTCTTCAGCTGTCAGTCGCGTATTTTTTTTTTTTTTGTTCGGGGGATCTGGTGTGAAGCGCGAGCGACTGCAGTCAGTTAACGCCGTTTGGCATGGTTGTAGATGGATTCCTTCGCTCGCGGGCTACGAAAGCCGTTCTTTTTGTTGTATTAGCCCCGCCGTTCACGCTGCTGGCCCTGCTAGGCTCTGCAGGTGTAGCTTTGACATCGCGCGCATTACGTGGCGTATTGGTTTGGTTGTAGTCTGACTCGTTCGCGGGCTCGACTCAAAACTTGCGCTTCATGTTGTTTGATCTCCGCCGTTTATGCTGCTCGCAGTGCCGGGTCTAGCTTTCATGTTGCGCGCATCGCTGGACGTATTCGTCTTACCAAAATCGGTCGTTACTGTGTTAGGCACAGTAACCGAACTATATATTGAATACTCGATATCTGTGTGGATAATACTCGAGAATGCAAGCGAGGACCTCCGTCAAGCATAGTTGAATACATTTGTTTGTGTTTTCAATTTTTGCGTCATTATTGCCATTATTGCACATGCTGACCCAAGATGACAATCACTTAAACGAACAACATTCATGCAGCGCTAGGCTCGCGCGAAGCAGCGGTTAAAAGGCCTTTTTGGTTGCTGTTACTCAACCCAAACAATTAACCTTACATCAAATTCTTTTGGTCACAACCACGTATACAGCGCGTAACTAGGGCATCGTATTCACCTATTTACAAACAAACCGTAAGGGACTACCGTCAGTCGGTTCCTTTTAACGTTAGCTTGCGAGGTCTCCGAGGTATGCAGTAACTCCGAAATAATCACTAAGCTTTCCTGCGCAAGAAAAAAAAAAAAAAGTTAAAACTGAGATGAGTAGGCGCCTACGCACAGCCGATTGCAGGAGCAAACGCGCCTTTGAGAGAAGGATATATTTTGGCAGCATTACACCGCCATCCGATCATATAAAGCCTAGGCCGCACGTCTAGTCGCATGCCGTACCACTTAGTCTTGGCGGAGTTAAATTTTGAATAAGATTGGGCAAAAGACGCCGATCGAAAAACAGCACTCCGATGATGTTCACTGGCTCGCTCGCGCATGCCTTTTCCACCGTGTGCACCGCAATCAAAGCGATCGCAGTACAAAAAGTTCCGATAAAGCAGTGCAACATGGGTCGGGGCAGTTGTTTGGGTAACTATTTTTTTTTTTAATCTCCCATGCCATGAACTCATTGTGGCTGAATCGAAGGCAGACAATGCGAGCAACTGATTAGGGCGCGCAGTCCCCTGCGCGACAAAGCGCGAGCGTCGAGAGACAACAATCTGAGGATATTTTCGGCCGCGCACGCCACTTCCACCGCGTGCACCGCAATCAAATCGATCGCAGTACAAAAAGTGTCAAGGAGTGCAAGGTTGCTCGGGGCAGCTCTTCGAGTGGCTAATTTTTTACCTCATGCCATGATCTCATTTCGAGCGAAGCCAAGGCAGAAAACTTACGCGCGGCGTTGGGAGCGTCTGCTATAGCTTCCCACACCTTTCCAACCTGGGCGCTACCATATTGTTTCCGGCGGCGGAACCGGTTTCCAGCAGTGCAGAGAGGAGGCGTTTCGCCGCTTCCACCATGCTAGCGCGAGGTGCCCACTGCAGTCCAGGGAACAATATGGCAGCGCCCAGAGAGCCCTTTTTGGAACACCGCCAGCGCCCGAGGGAAGCCGAGAGAAGGGAAATGGGACTATACGTGTAGTGTTTAGGATGGTCTAATTAAATATGAATTTTGAGCATGAGCAGCCAGAAGATGGAAAGATTCTCGTATGGCAGCCGTTTCATGTCAAAAAGGAAACTTTGAATGACGGAGAGCACATTCCTGTTGCTGTGCCCAAGGGAGGAAGCACCAAGAGACAGACCGAGCTGTCGTAACGGGTGCTGTAGTAGGCGCCTCTGTAAGGAGGAGAAGCGGCGGCAGGACAACAAGAAATGATCTATCGTTTCGGGTTCAGCACAGAGCGGGCACAGAGGGAAGACCGCCAAAGCAGGTCAGTGGAGGTAGAGGTTTAATTGTGGTACGCGACAACGTAGACGCGTGAAAGAAACCTCCAGCTTGCGCGATCGCCATTCTTTACTGCGCCACGGGTAGAGAAGATGCTGGAAGTCGCAAGAAGTAATTAGCGCTGAGGCTGCACATTACCTGCGAAATATGGCCGCAGGGCGAGAGTCATGAGTGCGCCTTGAAGGCGTGCTTTCGCCACGGTATCTGCAGTCGTATTTAGACGAATTCTTCTGTGCCCAAACCAACCGAAATGGACGCACGTGGGGCGGCACCAAAAATATGAGTAAGTGGAGTGCCTGTGACTCCGCAGACGCGGCTAGAGAGGAGCACATGGATAATGAATCCGTCATTGTTGTGGCAGAATAAAGAAGAGCTGTTTAACTCAACTGCAAAAAGCCAGGCCTACTGCAAAAAATTCGGCCAAATAAATGGGGGTGTAGTCGGAAGGGCGGAGTGAGAATGATCAGTCGAGGAAGAGAGAGAAAATATCGACACCGACTTTTTCTTTACACTGTGAGGCGTCTGTTGCGATAAGAACGAAAGGACATCAGGTAATCTTGCAAACAAACTGTTGAGGCAAAATTTTGCAGTTCTTGGAAAGAAAGACAATCTGAATAGGTAGATGTAGAGTAGGCGCACGCCGGAATGATGTTCGAAATGCGGAGGTTTAAGGGGTCAAAGAAAGACCGCACAAAACAAATCTGTGGAATATGGAAATGAGAGCAGCTTTCACTGAAAAATGTCCTAGGCTGACGAAGAAAGATCAACTTTGAGGCATGAAGCGATGAATCGAGCGCTTGCCACAGTTAAGAGCCGAAACCTTGAGGGCAATGATGGAATCCGCGCTATAGTACAAAGCGGAATCCGCCAAAAATTTCGGAAGGCCCAGACAGAGAAAGGGACGAAGTTTATACGCAAGTCCTCCAGAGAACCGAACTCTAATACTGGACGGACATGCATTGATCGCCTTCTCATGCTGCAGTGGATGTTGCTCGGACTCCTCTCGCAGTGACCTGCTCTATATTGTGGGGACGCTTTCGTCCCCTGCGTTCGCTTTCCCTCAACGCGCTAGTTCCCTGTGGTTAGCTCCTCCGCAAAGCACTCCTCTCGGTTCGGTGACTTTCCACTAACAGGGCAGGGCGCTCGCGTCGCAGCGACACCAGCGCCACGGATGGCGTTTTGCTGCGCGCTCGCGGGGAGCTACGGGGTCTCTTCTCCCTCGGCACCGGGAAGCAAGCGGACGTTTCGCTCGCGGCTTCGCTCTTCGTCGACGGGCGCCTCTTGGCCGGAACTTACTCCCGCCAAGCCCGTCCCGCTCGACCTCGAAGTTTATCCCTTTGCCCTACCGTGGGCGGACGTTCGCTCGTAGCCGTGCTGGTGAGTCGGACATCCTAGATTCCTCAGTGTATTTTGTTGCTAGCTGGCGTTATTGTTGCTATAGCAATAAATGCCTTGTTTGTGTCAGCCAGTGTGTCGTTCCTTTGTTCCCGCAGAGCAAGGCCCGCCGTGGTCGGCGTGCGCTCAGTAGCGTACGCGACCACGGGGTGGGGTCAGCGCGGTTTTGAACTGGCTCAGCCGTGCTTAAACGGGGAGAACGTGTTTATTTCCCCGATTTTAACCCCACATCTGGCGCCCAACGTGGGGCCTGCTCTTGGAACATTGGACGACAGTCTGTTCGGTTCGAGGAACGCTCTTTGTCCGGACTTGACAAGTGCTAGGCCTAGAGTGAATTTTGATCGCTAGGACCTGCGGCATGCTTTCTTGAGTGCGAGGTGTATTGCGCTGCAGCATGTTTGAACTTTTCGACATGCTCAGCATGTTTTTTTTTTGTGAAGTTTTCTTCCTGGAGTTTCTTCAAGAACCACTTGGTCCGCATCGAGGGAGCGCGAGGCCTAGCGCCCGCGGAGTTGCCGAGCCCGAAGCGAGTGAGTACGGAAGCCGCGTGGGTGGTCCGAGTTTTCTGTATATATTTTCTCGCTGTCTCTTTTCCGACTCTGGGAGTCGCGGCTCTGGGAGCCGGGTGGCCTGGGGCCACGGGTGCCTTAACGAGCTCGCTGGTATTGCAGCTCGGCACCGGGCGTTCCGACACCGTCCGATACGGTGGGCGCCGATCACTCAGCAGCTGCTTCGTGCAGTGAGCGGGGAGGACCACCCCACAACGCTGATGTCTCCTCGCGGCTGCGCGCACGAAACCCGTTTCGGGTCTTTCTTTTGTTGGGGGTCATCGACCGCCACTATGGTAGTGAGGCCTAAGGCTATTCATAGCTGCCTGCGCCATGTCAACAGTGACACGACCACCGGACGTGGTGTTGAGAGGGGGCGCACTTTGCTGGCCGCCTGTTTTTTTTTTAACCTCGCATGAACCGAGCATTCTCGTTCAACTCAAGAAAGGGCTTTGTTCACTCGAACTTTGCATTGCACTGCCGCCCGACACGTTTTGCTAGCGAGTTGAGCATTGAGCCACGAGGCCCTTGTGTACGCCGTTTCCCCTCCCGTGACCTACGTTAAAGGCATGCGGAGTGTTTCGGAAATTTTACAGATCTGGAGCCACTGCGGCTTGCTGTCCTGTGCACATCGTCTCGCTGCCGCCTGCTGCGACGGAGCGGCCTGTATCCTGTTCGCCGCATCCATCCGGGGCAGCTGTGGCGAGACCAGACAGCAGCCACCTCTGGCTGCTGCTGCCCTGGCGACTACTGCGGAATCTTGGCCTGCAGTGGTCAACCGGCCCTCCTCTTCGCGGGCCTGCGGGCACATAGCCCGCGGGCCATGCGAGTCGCCCCAGCGGAGACCTTCACGCCGCCTTCGGAATACCGCGGAAGACTGCGTGCACCCTGTCGGCGTGACCTCCGCTGCACGACCTGTCTCAAGTGCATGAAGACCAGGAGACTCCTCCATAGCATGTAACTTGCAGGCGCGTGGGTCTATTTAAGGTTGGGGGGATGTGGGGACGCTTTCGTCCCCTGCGTTCGCTTTCCCTCAACGCGCTAGTTCCCTGTGGTTAGCTCCTCCGCAAAGCACTCCTCTCGGTTCGGTGACTTTCCACTAACAGGGCAGGGCGCTCGCGTCGCAGCGACACCAGCGCCACGGATGGCGTTTTGCTGCGCGCTCGCGGGGAGCTACGGGGTCTCTTCTCCCTCGGCACCGGGAAGCAAGCGGACGTTTCGCTCGCGGCTTCGCTCTTCGTCGACGGGCGCCTCTTGGCCGGAACTTACTCCCGCCAAGCCCGTCCCGCTCGACCTCGAAGTTTATCCCTTTGCCCTACCGTGGGCGGACGTTCGCTCGTAGCCGTGCTGGTGAGTCGGACATCCTAGATTCCTCAGTGTATTTTGTTGCTAGCTGGCGTTATTGTTGCTATAGCAATAAATGCCTTGTTTGTGTCAGCCAGTGTGTCGTTCCTTTGTTCCCGCAGAGCAAGGCCCGCCGTGGTCGGCGTGCGCTCAGTAGCGTACGCGACCACGGGGTGGGGTCAGCGCGGTTTTGAACTGGCTCAGCCGTGCTTAAACGGGGAGAACGTGTTTATTTCCCCGATTTTAACCCCACAATATATGGGCCCGGCAGGAAAGTGAAGCATCATAACTCCGAGGTATTCGACAGTCTACACTTGAGGAATGGCATGGTGTTGATAAACAATACAAGTATTAACTGGATAAGACAAGAGGATAAAGCACATTTATTTACATTGAGGGAGAGGTTAATTTCACCTGACCATTGCTCCAGGACATTTAGGCAAGACTAATGACTGGTACGAAGAGTACACATGTCATTCTCGGAGGCAAAAAAGACTATGCCATTTGCATACACATATGTTGTCACCTTATGACAGCAAAAATACAGCTAAATAAGATGTTGAAAAGAACAGGGAAGAGGACAGCAACTCGAGGCACTCCTCTCGGCCCCCGAGATCTGCAAGAAGAAACTCCGTTCTGGAAACAACAAATTTCTCTGTCAGCCAGAAATTCAGAAGCCCAGTTCACAAAGTAGCTCGGAAGTCCTACAGCCTGTGACCTTTGCAACAAGCGCGGCGTACTGCTTTCGGCGACGGCTCTCGATATAAGCGCACATAGCACATGGGCAAAAATCTATTTGGCAAGGATTCAGCAACCCACTGTCTGAAATGACTGACATGATTCGGCCATGCGACACCCTTTCATTTAACTTTACGTGATTCAAATTTAAAGAAATCGGCCTTAACGCACGCACAAACACACACACACACACACCTATACATGTGTGCGAGTTTGTGCGTGTGCGCGCGTGTGTGTGAATAAAGCCAACAGCCGCCGAAACCAAGGTGTATAGGGGAATGTTTCTTTTTTTGTTTTTAATTTCTGGTGTTGACCAATGGGAGAATAATGCTGTGGTTAATCTGTCGCTTAAAGACAGTTAATAATAAGTCACAACTTGAAGCTGGACGCTCGGAAAGAGGTATACCTGGGCGCACAAGGCCAACTGCTGGCAGGGCCTGCCATCGCAGGGCAGTGGCGCATCGCTTAACCCCTGCACCACTGCGCCAGGAGGGGTATGTGGACTATGCGGGATCTATGAATGTAAAGTAGAGAATGGCCTTTGCATATTTGGGAATTAACCCAGTACTCTATCGCGTCATAACCTTAAGGCGGAGCTTAAGTGTCTCCAAATTTTTTCTATACACTGACTGAAGCCTGTGCTCGATTGAGTTCTGGTAGGATTTTATTCTTGCCAAGAACTCTGTTCTGGCCACCTGAGTGTTCCAATTCACCTTGCTGTGCTTACCATCAGTGACACCCGCGTTAGAAAGGCTTTGATTGTACATAGGGTTTGGACGTTTCGGTTTAAACAAACAAAAAATGATAAAAGTAGGCCGAATTCAGTTTTCGAAATTCGCCGAAAAAGGTCAGCATCCCTGGCATGCCAGGCATAGCTAGCTGACTGTTGAATGCGTGTTACACTAAGTCACGGTTGAAAATTAGCTATGAAAGCCAGGAGCACGATGCGAAGACGGTATTGTTGCATAAACAATGCAGTTGTGCGATTATTGCTCCGCTATACACGCCTATAGCTATAGCTTACACGCCTCCTGCTAAGAACCGGTAGTTCACTATCATCACGTGCTTAGATCAGTTAGCCGGTTAAACAGGTTAATCAACTGCATGCAGGGCACTGACACGAAACCGCGCATGGGCTGCACGAAAAAGTATGTTCTGGATACCGCGACCATTGCGCGGCAAACAGTGCGATGCCCCGCCCCCGCGCTCAACACTTCCTCCGTGGCCCAGCACAACGTAGGCCCGTAACGTAGGTAGTAAAGTTCCACTTCGTTTCTGCTTGCCGGCTATGTCATTTAACTTGCATTACCATTTTAGCGGCGATAGCTACAAGCACAGCTCCAACTACTACCATTTGCGCGTTAATTACTGGCGAATAAGTTGCACAGGGTGAGAAAACGCCGAGATAGACTTTGATTGACTTTTGACCACACAGAACTGCTACATTTAATGACCGAAAAAAGCCAGTATTTCGTTTACAGAGAAAATAATATTCGCCGAAAAAAAAAACCAGAAACTTCCGTTCTGAAATAAAAACCGAAAAAAGTCCGCCGAATTTTCAAAAAATAGAAACCGAAAAGTTCAACTCGTAGTTAAACACTTGCGGAATGGAATGAGCAGTGTTCGTTATCGTGCCGTGATCATGAAGCACGTCGCGATGGCTGCTGATGGCAAGGTTGCGAGTTATTCGATGCCGGCCGCGGCGGCCTTACGTCGACAGAGCCGAAATACAAAAACGCCAGTGTGCTGTGCGAAGTCAGCGCACGTTAAAGAATCACTGACAGTACAAATCGATTCGCAGCGCTCCACTACAGCGTCCCTCAAATTCCATGTTGTATCGGTTTCATGAAGAGTGGAGGGATCGGGCTAGTTGGTGCACGTTTGACATTTTTCGAAATCGCTAAAACCACACGGACAGCGCTCGTCCCTGTCTGTTCCTTCTTTGTCGGTGTTGTTTTAGCGCTTTCGAAAAATATGGTTTCATGAAATTCAGTCTCTGCATGGTAAATAAATATACTGTTGATGACTTGTTTTGCTGCAGGTGAAGATGAAAATATGGAAGAATATTTTGTAGACTAACTGTGATGGTCTGATTTTAGTTTATTTGTGCGGAGCTGCCCTGAGCTATTAAGGTGAAAGCCTTTAATGCCTCATCGTTGTCGAAAGAAGGTTGTCAGCAGAGGTGTCACGCTTTTCGGTTGGTCGAAATGGTTATGACGTCAGATTGCGCGGATTCGCAGTAATGAGGTCACCCACGGATGCCTGACGCTCCCTTTTGGAGCAGACGACAACTAATAAAAAATAGTTGTCCGCTCCGACAGGGGGCGTAAGGCGTCCGTGGGTGACCACATTACATACTTCATTACTGCGAACAGAGCCATGGATACAACCGAACTCATCGAAGCATAGAGAGAGAGTCTTGCTAAAGAAGCAGTCGAAGTCGGCAGTCAAAGCGTGTAGTTGTAATGTGTAGTCAAATAAACACTAGTACAGCCCAAACAGTCTCGCAGTGACTGCCAAACAGTGCGCCAGAAAGGTTTTCTTTCGCCTTTCCAAAGTGCCAAAGAGATCGAAAGTGCCCCCTGAATTTTTTTTTTTCATCAGCAGTGTGCCCTTTTATGTGTCTAGTTGCTGAAGCTTGAGCACCTGAGGTCTGTGGCTGGTTATTGACCATAAGGGTAAAAAGGAGCTGAGGTAACAATGCGGGTGCGTAACTGCATGGACTTTTTTTCATTACGATTGGGAGCTCCGGCACTGCAGAGGTAGTGGTGGTGCTCTGTATGTGCTCAGGCTGTTTGAGAATGTAATGAAGTGGGCACTTGGCCTGAATTTCTTGGTAAACCATTGCACCATGCGCAGCTGGCGTTGTCCCTGATTCACTTTGCACATTTCTTTTGGTGAGCTTTGCTACGCCCTCTTCACAGATTATGCTGTTTTTCTTTCACTTCATGCTTTCTTTTAGAAGTAAGTGTTCGCTAACGTTCGTTGCACAAGCCCCATTGTTTGTTTGACCTTTAGGACCGCTACTGTTGGCTGGAGGAGCAAGGATTTGGGCTAGTTTCATGCAAATTAATCGCAGCACCTTGTACTGAACTGCTCAGACAACAATGAGAAGGCTATCTTTACGACTCGGCTTGAAGACTGCTCCAATTCTGAGGTGAGCACCTGGATTAATTCTTCTTGTGCAGTGGTGTACCTTGCTTGCAGTGCCCTCATTTGAGCTGCATCATACAGATGAGAAAGAGCCTGTTTGGTGATGCAGTAACATTATACACATGCAACTGTCTTTCAGGTGTGGCTATCAAGGCAAGGTCCAAGATTTAATCCACCTCCGGCGTATACTGAACTGATGCAGGTATATTACCAAGACGGGAGCATCTCTCCTATGTTTTCGTGCGATGGTGCCGGATGTCAACCATAACCACTTTCGATTCAGCCACAGCGAGCAGGTATACGAGAAAGCGTGTTTGCAAGATGATGATGATGATGTCCTCAGGCTTAACGGATACAGCTCAGGAGGTTGACTGTGCCCACCTTGCTTGTGTGGCGCTACTTCCGCGCAAGACTAGCTTTTAATAGCGGGACGACACGACAAGATGTCGACTTTTAAGCAGGGGAGGACACCGCTCGAGCGCTCTACACGAGGGCGACGCTGACTGTACATACTTTTCTTTGGTCTAAGTTTATCGTAGACTCTCGGCAAGTGCAGTCAACTCCTTCTTAAGGCAGTTAAGCCACGAAACACAACAAGGAAAATGTTCTCAACTTGTGTTTATGGTAATGCAGTGCACTTGCAATTGACTTCGTGGCTTTCTGTGTCCATGCCGGTTCTTTGAAATCTGCTTCTGTTCAGGACCTCCACGGTGGGTGACTTCTTGAATTCATGGTGAGTCATTGTACTGTTCACAAATGCCACTGGCAATGACAGCATACGTATCGATGTTTTTAGTTGGCTTATTTTTGCCTGCGCTGTCATTCCTTGTCATTGCCTGGTCATGGTTCTGACTCCAGGTTGGCCATTCCAGGCGAACCTAACAGTGCTTTTGGTTCACCTAGTATTTTTCACTTCTGCAGGCTGCTGAGCAGAGCTGGATTTGACTTCCCCATGTTACCATCCAGTTGGCCTCTTCCTTGCCAGATAAGTGATTTTGAGGACCCCTAGGGAACTCTTCCCAGCCGTCCACGTCAGAGCAACTTGCTCATCAATGCATCCGCTTGAACAAGGCCCGGGGCCGAAACAATTTTTATTTTAACAAATGGCCGCTGCTCGACACTTTTCCGCCATCTAAATGTTTACCATTTGAATGCCAACCAAACCAGTGAACCTACCTCCTCCGTTGCTACTAACATTAATTTTATGGTCGTTTTCTTTTTTTTGTGTATGTATGTGAGCAATAGATTCAAAGTAGGGGTGTGCGAATATAAAATTTTTCGAATACGAATCGAATACGAATACTTGGTTCCGAATATCGAATCGAATATCGAATAATCAAGGACAGACGCATTTAACCACTTCAAAACATTTATTTGAGCACCCAAGAACATCACAGTTCAACTATCAATGATTAAATGAGCACAAAAGGTGTGCGTGGCTGCAAAAAAAGTATCAAAGTCTCGAACATTCTTCTTAGAAGAGTGGAAATATCAGAGAAGATGACTAGTACACAGCATTGATCAAGGCTAGCTTGCCATAAGCACAAAAGCGCGTTGCTAGGATGAACATAAGAGGTTGTCGTGAAGGAAAACTGGCTGCCGCACATGGTCAGGAAGAAGTAGTTCCCTTTTAGCTGAAACGACTTGTCCAGCCACAGAAAATGCCCTTTCAATTGGCACTGAACTGGCACATATAGCGAGGTATTTCGTGCACAGCTCTGACTATACCAGCTTCGCAGGTATAGCCACAAAAAAGCTCACCAGCGCAGTCAGCTACTGCATGGCCCTACGTTACGCATTGCTCTGGGCGGCGCAATGTTGTTATGTCTCTGTCGATAGGACTTGCGGACCGAAATGAACGCCGGTGCTCGCTATAGAATATTCGGCTAGATACGAATATCCGCGTCGTGTCGAATATTCGAAACAACACGAATACTTGGATTTCGAATCGAATACGAATACCAAAAATATAATATTCGAATTATATTCGAAAATTTCGAATATTCGCACACCCCTAATTCAAAGAATAACACAGCGGTTGAAAAGCACGTTTTCTTTTTACACTTAGCATGTGCATTTACGGCTCATGACTGCAGCCGTTTATTCCTTGTAATGTGGGCTCCTTGTTCTCATCATTGCAAATGAGCTTTGAGTTCTGCTTAAAGCAGGTTCTTTAAGAAAAATGAACTCTTAAACATTTATAAAGCTTCAGACGATTTAAGGTAGCACTACAATCATTCTTCAAATGAGTAAAATAATACAATCACTTATTCATGAATAAAAAAGGAACGTCTTAGAAATTCTTCAAAAATTTCTACCTCACAAGCGTTGCGTTAGCACAGATACAGGAGGGCATGTAAACGTCTAAGTCTACAAAACTGTTCAGGTGAAACTTCTTTTCATACTGCGTCTCTCATAGCCTTAGTCGCTTTGGGACGTTAAACCCCATAAACAAACCAACCATCATGTAAAGGTTTTTTCCCAAGACATTTTTAGACGTTTGTTAGCTCTGTCTGTGCTTCGTGGGAAGCTTTCGTAATGGTGCGCGCCGGTGGCTGTTAGGAGTGGTCAAATAGTACGCAACTTGGAAATTGACCAGAAGGTGATCGCTGTTTTAGTGTTTTAGGCACAGTCAACTGGCATCCAGGGGGAAATAGGTACTCCAGGGGAGAAAATTTGTGAAGTCTAATGCAGAGCGATACTGGTCTCGGACATGTGTGGAGGGATATGATTTTAGGCAGTGGAAGTTATTGTCATAAGCCCAGTCCCACAAGCGTGAGCCGCAGCGATCGGTTCTAAACCCCCACGAAACATGATGCGAGTTAAAGTCCCCAACAGTTAAAACTTGTTTCCTGCAACGAGATAAAGACGAGTCTAGAGGCCGAATGTCACGCGAATGGGAAAATATACAGTAGCTAGAATGAGTGGTTGGTATCCAGGAAGATTCAGATACATATCCTGAATTTCGCACTGACTGAAATAACTGAAATATAACTGAAATGATACATTTGCCCTGGGTAAATTTGGAGGATAAGGACAACGCAAGCTACCACCCCTTGACGGACGACCAAACCTGAAAGAGCGATAATTTTTTGGACTGTACCTTGAATCTTCAGTAAGCCATGTTTCCTGAAGTGCATTTACGTCTGGAGTTGCTTTATTGGGTAGGCAAATTCAATCTGTTGAAGCGGAAAAAATTTACCGGTAGTTGCGTTGCAACACTTTCAGCGACCCTATTTCATCGACAGTGCCGCAGCGGCGACCGCTTTTTCCAAAATAATAATGCTAGAGGGTGATTCTTTTTTGTTTTCTTCGGAGGGCAAGACGTACCAACATCCAATGGAGACCCAGTGCGGCGCTTTTGAGGTCGAATTTCGGCCTCGATGTATACTTCTGCCCCACTGTGATTTGTGCATCCGATTGGAGGAGCAGTAGGAGGCTCTGATTGCGTTTCACATAGTGGATTGGTGGACGTGGCCACAGAAGAGGTTTGGTAGGCGCCACCAAAGCTGAAGCGACTATGCCGCAAAAGGGAGCAGTGGAGGCTTGCAACAAATTGGACATCTCAGATGCCATGACTTGCGAAATGCATGCAGACAGATTCTCTACTATGATCCATAGCACTCGCCATTGCTATCTACCACAGCCGCAGCTATCGCTTGCCACAAGGTGGAATCCACGATCGCTGCATGCCGCGCTGCCACACTTGAATAGCCAGATGCCCTATCCTTTACAGCTGAAATGTCTCTCGTCTTGTGTCCTTGCGCTTAACAGTTATCTCCAGCACTTGTACTTCTTCAGCCCGCGCTGGGCAGTCAGGATGGCTTGATGAGTGGCCACCACCACACAGACAGCGCTTCTATAAGTCGGATACAACTTAAGTCTGCAGTGAAGCTCCGCCCACATTCAGCCACCGCGCACAGAATTCCTCCACGACAAAAAAGTAGCCCGTTGCTTAAACGTTTCTTGTTACCTAAACAAGAAGCTTATCACAAGAAAAAAATTATGAGCTCTATAATTTTGATACATGGATTGTTTGATATAGTAAAACATTAAATAGCTGATTTCGTTTACTGTTGCGATTGGCCAGCGGAGTAATACAAGACACCGCGGAGCGCGGCCCAGTGTTAGCAACTGCTGTTTTTTAAAGTTGTATCCTACTATAGTGTTCAACCGAACACTGAGCTGGGTCGTGGCCCTCTCCACACGCACGGCAACTAGAACTCAGTTTGCATACATTGGTACTGGCCAAACCTCCAGCAGTTGCGGCACTGTAGGGGTCGAGATGCGAATTAATCAACGCGAAAAATCATTGGCCACAGCTTGACGTTTGCGGGCCTGACTCGGAAGGGCAAGTCAGGCCCGCAAACGTGGTTCTTCGGCACGAAGCTCGTGCGCCACGCTTATGGCTTTGGTGAAGAAACTGATGTTCCGCTCCGGTCGCATATCAGCGTTGGCGTTCCTCTACCGTCTAACCCTTGAGTTCCCAACCCAAACTCCCATGTGACACTGGTGGAAGTGCGGGCTCAACGCCACGATGCCCAGGACTACAACTAAAATCGGCTCATCGCGCCGCGATCGGCTTCCGTCTGTCTGCACGCCAGTATACTGCAGCAGCCGCAGCCTTTTGGGATTGGCTCCAGGGTTTGGTCCCCTACATGAAAAGGCGCCCACCCATTGACCATTTCAGCCTGGTTCCATGGCGCAAGCTAGCGCATCTCACTTGACGCTTCAACAGCCCCGTGTGTTGGCCAGTTTCCATGGCGCCGCTTTTGAAGACTTCGAAGGCTGGCTTGACCAGTTTGATCGGTGGAGTCAGTGCAGCCCCGCGAAGAAGCTGCGGAACGTTTACTTCGCACTCGAAGACGGAGCCGAGACTTGGTTTGAGAACAGGGAGGCTGATATTTATAGATGGAATAACTTTCGCCAGCAGGTCCGGGACACATTTGCAAGCCCGGACCTCCGAGACCGTCGAGACGCCCGCATCCAAAAACCTAAGGAGAGCGTTGCCCGTCTTTGTTGGCGCACTGAGTCCGATATGGCGGAAGCCACGAAGCTCCGCCATCTGATGAAAGACCTGGTGCAAGTCCAACTCTGCTCTGTTCGTCCGCAATCCTCCGCGGACTGTCGCAGATTTCATAAAGAAAACAAGTGTTGCAGCAGCGCCGCCGACGAAACAACTCCTCAACTGCGCAGTGAGAAGCTCCATGAACTACTCGACAGCTCTTCGCCGTGTCGAGCTGCCTCCGGTGTAGCCACACCACTCACCGCCGTCATTCTACTGCAGCCATGCTACCATCGGCTCGGAAGGCGGCTGTATGGCGCACTTCTGACCAGCAGCCGCTCTGCTGTCATTGCGGGGAGCCCGTATCGCAGTTGCCCCTACCACGAGGTCGGGCTCCGGGGCTTTCCATGTGACGCTCCATGTTTCGGTGAGCGACTTAACGAGGAACACCTCGCTGCCACTTTCCCGACCGGCTGACCACGGTCTCCATCTCCTGCGTCGCGCAGCCGCCGGGGTTTCGCAGATGGGCTGCGGGGCTGTCTCCACGCCGGGGAGGGGGTGTTGAGAAGGTTGCTGACAGCAGATATTCCAAAGACCCCCCTTGTGCCGGCGCAGCCTGATTCCGTAACACAGACCTGATACCGATGAAGTGGTAGCGTCGACCTCCGCATCCACATTGACCGACACCCACTCTGTAAAAAAATTTGCACCCTACAGGGTGCATTTCCGTGTCTATAACTCGCACGCTTGCGCCCCCCCCAAAAGGGTGCCAAGTGTGCTCGTCGCACCCATAGCATGGGTGGGATCATTAGAGTTGCACCCTTTTTCCGAGAATCCAAAAGGGTGCAAAATATGCTTGTTGCATCAAAACTAAGAGTGGTATCGTTTGAGCTGCACCCTTTTTCCGACTTCTTTACACTTCCATAGGTTTTGATTACTTTGAAAGACGCTGATCAGTTTATTTTTTCCACACTCTTGAAGGGAAGCCAAACATATTCTACGAAAAGTGCCCAACTTTGCTCTACAGGTACGGCATGCCCAACAATAATTATAATATCAAGATTTGTTTTTCACGGTGTTTCTGAACTTCTTTGCTGTGGAGTCACATTTGTCATGTCTGCAAGATGTTCACGGCGCGATTTTTCTGAATATATTAAAAAAAGAGAGAAAAGCAGCTTGCTAAAGGAGGCCAACTTTCAGCAAACCCGCTCGCATAGTAACACGATGCTATAATATGCCACATATTTTTTGCCAAAGGAACATAAACAAGTATAAGCTTAACTGGAATGAGTCGTACAAAGCTACTGATGTGACAGAGTTTAACACAGTAGACAACACTGCTGCGCGCAATACTTACTTACAATACTTCTTCCAAGCTTATACATGCCATTTCAGCGAGCCCCTATTTGGAGTTTAGCACTTCAGTTCAAAATAATTCAGCTAATTATTACATTTTGAGGGCGCAAATCGCAGCCATAGCTGCTAGCATCAAGGCTGCAGCTGTAATTTAATAGAAAGCTCGAACAGCTCACATCATTTTAGAAGCACATTTGATTGATCTACTCTAATGTTATTCAACAAGTCAAAGAACACCCATACACCCTTACGCATCCTTGCACCCATAGGAGCTACAACACCCTTGCACCCGTGCACCTATGAAGGGTGCAGGCGTGCATTAAAGGTGCTAACGTGCTCAGCGCACCTTTAAAAAAAACAAGGAAAATTAAGGGTGTGGAAAGGGTGCAGTCATTAGCTCTACACCTTTAAGGGTGTAATATTTTTACAATGCTGCAGTGACGGCTTAAACGACACAGGCGCGGACTTTTCGATAATAAGCGAGGATCTCGCGGATCGCATAACCAAGAGGAAAACAGAATGGAATTCATCCTGGTGGCGGTCACCTACCGGAAAGTGCACTGCTCGAGTGACCACTGCCAAATCTCTTGATGTTCTGCCTTGATTCTTGGAATTGACTTTCTGCGCTAATATGGTGCCGCCCTAAACGCTCCTGCCCGTCTTCGGCCCCTGCAACGGTTTTAGCCAACAACGAACACAGAGCGTATCCTCCACGCGGATGTGACTGTGCCACCGCAATCTTGTTAACGTGACATGTAACGACCCGTGCAGTGCTAACGGCGATGCTGAGCAGAAGATTGCTTGTGCTGTCTTGTGGGGTTTGCGTCGAGAGAGGTATCGTGCGTCTAAGCAACGGCCGGGCGGATGTATTCTCAAAAATTTCGGGACCGAACGGGGCACCGTACTTCGCATACTTCGAGGACATCGCCGAAACGTACGACCCTTTAGTCCCCGATGTGAACCCAGGATCGAGCGAAAGGTATAGACTCATCGGGCTTCTGTACAATTCACACGTCAGAAATCAAACAGGCGCTTCTCGAAAAACACTGCTTAATAACCCAGAAGAAAAAAACCATTCAGTTCATATGAACATTCCAAATTGGTTCTAGTTGCGCACTCGGAACAAGAACGTCCAACAGAACCGAGTGGCCCAATTGGTTCCATTTGTGTATCTAGAACCAATTGAAAGCTCCAGAAGGGACATTACATTTGGAATCAATTGGTGAATTGAACATTCCAATTGGTTCCAATTAGAATCAATTAGTTTGAATAGGAATGTCCTATCGGTTCCAGTTCAAAGCAGCTGGTTCCATATACACAATTTGGAAGCAATTGGACACTTCATTTGGAAAGCACACGTTTTTTTTATTGCGAAAGAAATACTACGCTCATGAACAGCCTTTCGCGTAGCGGCGGCCGGTAGCCACGTTTGACATTTAGAATAACCCCTGACGTCATACCACGCCTAGTGACGTCACAGCGTGACGTCATACCAGTAGCGAGAGACGGGCTACCAACTCGGCTCGTCGCGCAGCGGCGGCCGGTAGCCACGGCGCGCCGCGCTCCTCCCGCTAGACGCGCTAGTGACGTTATAGCGTGACGTCATTCCAGGAGCGAGAGACGGGCTACCAACTCGGCTCGTCGGGTAACGGCGGCCGGTAGCCACGCGTGACCTGTAGACGCGGCGCACTGCGTTCCTTCTTAGCCAAAGCTAAAGCCCCCCTTCCCCAATTTTTTCTCCTGGTAGACCTAGCTCGGCGATGTTTCTTCCAGCAATAGCGTTTAGTCGCCTCGGCTCTTGGAACAATCCGGTCGCGTACCTGGAAGGAATTGCATTCGCACGCCAGCTCGGGGGCGTTTCGGGTAAACCTAATCCGCCGTTTTTGCGCACGGGTGCTTTGTTTCTACCTCCAGCGCCCGCCTACGACGTCACAGGTCTCGGATCCATCAGGCCGGTACCGGCAATCTCGCATCTCGCCAGTCATTTTCGTGGAAGCTCAACGAGGGTAGAACAGAAAGCCCCAAGAGTGTTGCTTACACGTTTAGTTTTCAACCAGATCTGCTTAGCTGCCTTCCTCGAAATGCCAAGTCACCGATCGGTCAGATGGTTGACGTTCTGATGCCAGGGACCTTGCAAGGGATCCTCTGCGAATGCAGCCGCTCAACCAACAGGTGCTCTCTCGTAACCGGATATCCCAGCTAAAAGTAACCGAAGCCTGGCGGTCCAGCTCAGCAGTATTTTTTCCTTCTCCAAAGTAATTTATTAGTAAACACTAATCAGCTAGCTTTTTAAATATTGGTGCGAAGATGTCGATCGAAAGTTATAGATCGCAAGCTTTAAATACGGCCAGCTGATATGTTTGCCCCATGGTACATTTACGTACCATGTTACAGTGGTGAAAATTGAGCGTCCAAAGGCGCGTCTCAGAGAACAAAATCCGCTTTTCTCCGCAGCGCCAACTGTCCCCAAGGAGACTTGCGTGGAGATGTGACCCATACATGCGCCCCTGGGAGCATTCCCAGCTGTGGCACCTTTGTTGTCGACGAACTGCCGCGGGATCTGTAGTAATACGTTGATATGCACTATCGGGGACAAAAGTGGTAAACTCCACGCGGCGGGAGCCGCAGCAACGGAAAAATGCGTTGAAACGCCATCTACAGGCGGCATCTGGGATCGAGGCAGCCAATGCGTGACCTTTATTATCAGCAGACATGTCGCTTGGATGGTTTCAATGTTTCGTGCTTTAGCTCACCAAAATGTCGCAGTTTTCCGTTGCTCCGGCTCCCGCCGCATGGAGTACTACTACTTTTGTCCCCGATAGTACGTCTATCCAGAAAGCAGCGTCTGTGTTACCTCCTGCCTAACAAGACAAATGCGCGCCACAGTAGCATTCGCTCGCAAGCAGGTGGCGCCGCGCACCGTATCGGCTCCTCAAAGCAGTGCCTGCAAATGGCCGGAACATTCCCAGAACAAGAGAAACTGATTCCGAAAGTAACGTAGTTTGGAGTCGCCAGGAAGAACACTAAACCTTAAACCAATGGTGACACAAACCTCAAGCAACACCGTGACGCACATCGGCAGCATCTTTCAGACGTACCAATCCTTCTCGAGAAAAAACTCGACGTACTCGTGACGTTGCATCTACATTAGACTTAGACCACGCATAAATATTATTCAGTCGCTTCCGCGGAATGTAAGTGCGATGTTTCACGCCTACACATTATCGTACAATTGTATATGTTTTCAGAAAACATCCTGATCTTGGGGAATGATTTCTAAATCAAGTCGGTTCGGCTAACATTTTTTTTTTCACGCGCTTTCTCAATGTTCCAGACAAAGATAGTTATAGGGAGTTACCCAGAAAAATTGCTTAATGCCAAGTGGTTGTTAGACAGCTGCTCCCTTATTTACAAACTCTGAAACTCCGACAACTGCAATGTTGGATTTATGCATGTTGGACAGAATCAGGACATCAGCATGCGAGCGTCCTTAAGGGTAAGGGACTGCACTAGTGATGCAAAACTATCGATAGTTGATCCACTATCGAACTATCGGTGGTAAAAAAGGTTATCAATAATGCGCTATCGATAGTGTTATCGATAGCTAGTACTTTCGATAGCAGTATCGATAGTACTATCGATAGTGCTTTCGATAGTTCTATTGATAGTACAATCGATAGCCGTATCGTTACTACTTGTTATATATAGTTCCATCGATTCTATAAAATCAACGACGCGTACCCACTGCATCCTAAACTTGGTTTCGCGAGTGTGTGGTATGGAGGTGATGGTATGAGTATATGACAGGACTTGCCGGTTTTCGCGGCCTACGCGTCACCGAGCTCTGCACACGTTCCCTACGTAAAGTTGCTGGATAAAATGTTAGAGTGCATGGTTAAACTGCGCGAAGGAAACAAGGACAGAGACAGAAACACACGTACACACTGAGCGCAGACAGAATCTGCGCTCAGTGTGTACGTGTGTTTCTGTCTCTGTCCTTGTTTCCTTCGCGCAGTTTAACCATGAACGAAAAGAACCAACTAGCCCGCCAGAAGACTATGTTAGAGTGCGAATGTCCGAGTTGCGAACCATGTGTGCGAAAAGCATTTCTACAGGGGTTACGTCAGCAAGACGACGTCTGCTGTGCACGATGGTGTCGTGTAAGCCAGCACAACCTGTGCTGTTTGTTCTTTCATCGGATGCAGCTCCAGGCATTTTTCCTAACTGTCCCTGTGCATGTTAAAAAACCACAGCTGGTCAAAATTTACCCGGAGGCCTCCACTACGGCGTCCCTCATAGCTTGAGCCCTCATAGACCGTGAAACCAATCAGGTATCGCAAATGTTTTGGTTATATCGCTGGCAAACAAATGCATAATATCATATTGTTACTATCGATAGTGTTACTAGCGATAGTGTTACTAGCGGTACTATCGCGAGTGATACTATCGATAGCAACGTTATCGATAGTAGAATCGATAGTAGTATCGATAGTATAGTAGAATTGATTAGTATCGATAGTAATACTATCGATAGTAGAATCGATGGTACTACTATCGATAGTTGACTATCGATAATACTATCGATAGTCTATCGATAGATCAAAAAAAAACTATCAATAGTGCTACTATCGATAGTCTATCGATAGTAGCACTATTGATAGTTTTTTCTATCGATCGCCCTATCGATAGTAGCACCATTGATAGTTTTTTTACACTACCGATAGTTTCAAAAAAACTGTCGATACTATCGATAGTCAATTTTCCGATAGTTTTGCATCACTAGACTGCACTCCAAGAGAAGGCAAGCGTAACAGGGGCAGCAGAAAGTTAGGTGGGCAGATGAGATTAAAAAGTTTGCGGGGATAGGGTGGCCGCAGATGGCGTAGGACGGGGTTAATCGAAGAGATATGGGAGAGGCCTTTGCGATGCAGTGGACGCAGTCAGGCTGATGATGATGAATAATTGGAGAGATATTGGAGAGGCCTTTGTCCTGCAGTGAGCGCAGTCAAGCTGATAGCGATGATGCTGAGGATATTTTCAGGACGTATTTGCTAACCTTGAGGAACGACTTTTAAAGGGGTGGAGACACCAAATTTGTGGTTCGCGTGTTCTTAGTTTCAAACGTTTCTTATGGCTCCAGGAAGCATGATACACACTCAGAGATTCATATATTCACAGTGAATAATTTATTATCGCATTTTTAGGTGAACGATTTTCGGTTTCGGAACGCCGAGTTGGACAGTGACGCCACAGAGGGGGAAGATCAACTACTTCGCTTGGTCACGTGGGTCCACAAAAGTTGTGACGCACCTACTGCTGCATCGTCTGCTTTCTCACACACGTGCTGACCAGCGCATGAAAAAAACAACAGCATGTCTAGTACCAGCAGCTCGGATTCTGACGGATCTGAATCCAATGAGTGAAGACATCGACTTTTTTTTTATCGCACGCTAAATCGCCTTCGCGGGTTCGCGTGAGGATGCGAAGCACTTTGCAAAATGCCAGTAAGCATCGCTGCGCCGCTCTACCCAAGCTGCGCCCACAACCGGTGCCACACTTCGCCGCCGTGCAGCAGTACCTGAGCGCTGCTTGGGATGGTGTACAAATATCACAAAAAAAAAGACAAAATCGCCTTGTTATCAGAACGGCCAGCTATACTCGAGCAGCGACAAAGCATGCCTGCTTATGTTGGGAGCTTTCGGCAACGGCACCGCTCCGGGCAACGAGCTCTGCTCACAATCATCTCACAATAAAATAATAGTATGGTCAATCTCCTCGACGCCTTCGGCAGCGCAGCTAGCGGGCGCCAGGCGAGCCGGACCCCAACGTCGGGCCAGCGGCAGCTGCGAGGCGGTTCTGGCAAGAAAATTGCTCATATCACCGTTGTTACCTCTACCAGCAGCTCAGTATTGGTCAGCGATCCTCAAAAATGACACTTTTTTCAAGTTTATTGTACCATGGTTTATTATTTACGTCAAGAACACTCCTTAGCTCGCTTTATGACGGCATCCAGGCTGGCCGACCGGCTGGCAGGCACGGCGTACTTCACGTCCGCACAAAACAGCTATGCTACCAGTAAGGATGCTTCCTAGATTCGAGATACGACAGCATGACTGTACTAAAAGTGGATCTTTCGGCAACGACACTGCCTGCGGCAACGCCGGGCGACGACCTGCGCGCTGGTCCCAGACTGCCCTAGTCGTCGCTAGGCCTAAGCTGGTTTCACATCCGACTCCACAGCTGAGGGCGCTTCGGGACTGGCCAGTGCTCAGAAACTGCTCCGCTCGGCTCCCCTTTACTGTGAACTCGTCCCACAATAAGAGATATGTTCGATTTCCACGACGTCTTCAGCAACAGAGCTAGCAGACGGCAGGCGAACCGCACCAGGTAGCAGCAGCACAAAACCGGCTATGGGATGAAATTTGCTTGCATCGCAGTCATCACTTCTATCAGGAATTCGGTATTTGCCAACGATCGTCAGAAACGATGCATTTTTGATATTCATATATCCCAGGGTTTGCTATGAACGTGAACAAACAATACTGTCGCGTTCTTCGGATGCCGGTGGTCGGCACGAAGACTGGCGCAGGCCGCCCGGCTCCAAGGAGTGCGCCATATTTCATCATGACGCTGCCGCTCTCCGGGCTCGCATTGGCTGCCGCTTCCCGTCGTTGCGTTTGTCGCGAGCGGCTCGCCGTTGAGGCCGGACGCAGGCGACGAGCTGCAATCGGAGGCTGCGACGCTGTTCGCAACGGCGCGCCGCAAACCGAGCGAGTGGCGGTTAGCAGCAAATGCGGCTCGCTGGTGCGTCGACTGCGCTCACGCGGCTGTGCCCCGCTCATCATACGTCACTGTATTTTGGTATGACGTCACTAAAACTTTAATTTGTTTACCCCCTTGTGACGTCAGCGTTGATGGCGCTAGCGATGGGTCCAGATCGTGAGAGTGAGCATTTAGGTAATCTTTGGAACCGAATTAAAATATTTTTTAAACGTTTGTTGCGTCCAACACCTGGCTGTGAGTGCCCTTGCATACATAGGAATCTCATAGCAGGCTTTTTATAGCTTCAAAATTAGGTGTCTCCACCCCTTTAAACTAAATCCGTTCTACCCCCCTTACCAATGTCTACATTTTTTCATGCGCTTGCTTAATGTTCTGGATAAAAGCAGCTGTTTGGAGCAGCAATGCAAACAACATTTATTACGTTTATTTGGCTGTTGGACGAAGCTAAGATTTCTCCACTTGGGTGCAGACTAAGCGAAGAAGATCTATTGGAATCAGGTGAGGGAAGAGATGTATGAAGTGCTAGTGTTATAGTATCTTAAAAGATGGTATGTTGTAAAATGGCATGATGGTGTTATTGAGAAAGGTTCTCTACAGGTCTACGCGCTTTTTGCACCCCCGATGTGATGAATACCAAACTGTATGGCAGGTTCTATCAGATCATGAATGACAGTTTACCAATATCCCTCAAGAGAAAAGTATACAACAGCTGTATCCTACCGGTGCTCCGGGGAAAAAACGAGGAAGCTAACGAAGAGGGTTCAGCTTAAATTAAGAACAACGCAGCGACCTATGGAAAGAAAAATGATAAGTGTAACTTTAAGACTTTAAGAGATCGGAAGCGGACAGAGTGGGTGAGGGAACAAATGCGGGTTAATGACATCTTAGTCGAAATCAAGAGGAAGAAATGGGCTTGGGCAGGACGTGTAATGCGAAGGCAATACTACCGCTGGTCCTTAAGGGTAACGGAGTGGATTCCAAGAGAAGGCAAGCGTAGCAGGGGTCGGCAGAGAGTTAGGTGGGCGGATGAGTTTAAGAAGTTTGCGGGGATACGGTGGCCGCAGCTGGCAAAGGACAGGGTTAAATGGAGAGACATGGGAGAGGCCTTTGCCCTACAGTGGGCGTAGTCAGGCTGATGATGATAACTGTCTAAGCCACGGAGACTGCTCGTGTCTCCACTGCGCTGGAAGTTTATAAACATCTCGCGTGGTATATCTACAGTACGTAGTACACATAAGAAGGAACGTTAATTTTAGCGCTTCGTAAATTATTGATAGGCGAGGCTACAATCGAGGTCTGCTGGAGGCATCCGGCGTAAATACCGCGCGGAGGTCCGTGCAGTGTTTCATGGTGTTGATGGATGTCAACAATGCGTAGATGGCGCGTTTTCTTTGCTAAGGTTTCTTGCTCTCTCACTCACTGTCTCCGCTCATTATCACTCGTAATATCTTTTCGAAAATTTTCCGAAATTCCATTACACAGAGACAGATAAGTGCGGGACTCACCTTGCAGCCCTCGCAGGAGGTGACGCCGTAGTGGTAGCCGGACGCCTTGTCACCGCACACCTTGCATGCCACAAACGACTTGGCCGGGCTGTTGCTGTTCGAGTCGGCCGCCGCGAAGCTTTGCTCTGCACACGCGCCAGGAGAGAGAAAGGAATGTATAAGATATGCGCGGCGTACATTGACTCCTTTGTGAAGGTGGGATGCGAGTAAAATTCAGTCATTACGGAGAAGGGTAAAGTTGCAAAAGACGGCCATATGAAAACGATGATTGGCTTCTTTAAAAGTGAGTGAGTGAGTGAGTGAGTGAGTGAGTGAGTGAGTGAGTGAGTGAGTGAGTGAGTGAGTGAGTGAGTGAATGAGTGGGTGGATGGGTGGGTGGGTGAGTGAGTGAGTGAGTGGGTGGGTGGGTGAGTGAGTGAGTGGGTGGGTGAGTGAGTGAGTGGGTGGATGGGTGAGTGAGTGAGTGAGTGAGTGAGTGAGTGAGTGAGTGAGTGAGTGAGTGAGTGAGTGCAGCGAGCTTGAGGGCAGAGTCAATCAGCAAACACAGCGCAGTGTTCCAAACACCTAAGCAACTGCCGTGATAAATGCGTATTTCCGGGTTTATTCTAAACACCTTCCGAGGAGAGCACATCAACTCGCTCAAACACTGCATTGTGTTGTCACAAAAGCCTGAGCCAAATAATCCACTTCTACGCGCAGCAGAGAACCCACAGTCACGCGCGAAAGTTGACGAGCGTTTCACGGCGAGTTATTCATGCTCGCACCCTCCTCCGTCGCTCGCACCGGCGTATACAAGTTGGGAGGTGGCTATTGGTTAGATTATTTCAGACGTCAGGCAGCTGCCATGGCCGCGGCCAGTAAGCCGCGTAGCTCCGGCGGGTCAGGAAGCTCCGCCCCCGGAGGTGGGGCCGGCGGAGGAGCGCCGACCTTCCGGCGTGCAAAAAGTTACGGAGAGGGAAAGGCGCCAAGACGCCGAAATTCAGATTTTGGCCACAGATAACTCAGCTTCTCTAAAGAGCGTTAAAAGAAATTCTTCCTGAAGAATATTCGTGAAGCGGCGTCCTTTAACATCCCAGGCATACCACAACTTTATTAGAGCCTCTTTCAGAGCCCCTTTAATGACAACACGAGAGGCGTGCCTAGTAGTTTACCTGGCATGCTACTCCAGACGGAAGTGTAAAAAAAAGGTGGAACGGGATTCAATAATACATAACATTCGTGAACTCACAAGTGCCGTGTAATGTCTTGTGATGTGTAATAAAAAAAATCGCCAGAAACACTTAGGACTGCATGCTTACGAGTAAGAATGCGAACCTACTGAGTCATGCACGTTGCATGGCTATAAGTCATGACTTTGACTATGAGGAATGACTATACATACTTTGTACAAACTCTATAAACCTGAATCCAGAGCCCCTCTAGAGCGCGGCCATTTTCTGCCGACTGCCATGCCGCGGTGCGGGCTTTTTCTTTGGGGCCTCCGCGCCTGCATGGTAGCCGCGATTTTCTGCCCTTCGGGCGCTAAAGAAAAAAGTCTAAGGACGATTACGATACACTCTAATGCGAAATCTGAGCGCAGCTTTGTCTGCTTCGGCGGCGCGGACACCTCTCAAAGGGGCCGCCTAACCTCTGCTTCGGCACCGCAAACTCCGGGCTCCTCTCGGTGGCGGCGCTGAACCTTTGCTCGTTTAGCAGCAACGGCACCACCGGTTGCGTCGCTCATTCTTCAGAAAAAACTGGCTGGGGCGACTTCGTATAGTATTGTATAAGTAGACCGTGTATACTATAGGAAGACAACGCTGTGAGTGGCGTGACCGACGGGGATAATCTGTGGCGTGAAGCACGGTTGCGTCGCAGCAAGTTTTCGCATCATGAAAGAGATAAAAATAATGTGTTAATCATGACATTTGGTTTGACATTCACGTTAGTTGTGCCGACGCTTGGCACACGCTCGCACTATCGCTGCCGTCTTGGTGCTCCATCGAAAAGGAAACTTTTTTTGGTCAGTACCAAGCATTAGGTGCACGGCTAGCATGCAGTCCCAATTCCAAGCGCTCTTAATCCTTCCTTCCGGCCACAAAGCAGTATCCACAAATAGGGCTGTGTTGTCGCCTGCGTGGTGGTGCGCCAGTGACATCAACAAATTATCGTTGTTTGCCTATAGCCGAGTCGCAGGGTTAATAGAAAACAAGTTTTGTCATGCTTTATGCTAGCTGGCGCATAACAATGCAGATTTGGTTAGTTTGGTTTGGTTTATTTGGGTTTAACGTCCCGAAGCAACTCAGGCTATGAGGGACGCCGTAGTGAAGGGCTCCGCAAATTTCAATTACCTGGGGTTCTTTGAACGTGCACTGACATCGCACAGCACACGGGCCTCTAGAATTTCGCCTTCATCGAAATTCGGCCGCCGCGGCCGGAATCGAACCCGCGTCTTTCGGGTCAGCAGCCGAGCGCGGCGGGGCCAATGCAGATTTGGTTAATTTAGAAAATCTTGAATAAATATTAGCAGAGAAGCCAGCTTTCAGGAAATCTGTGACCCATAGTCGTGTCTATTTTATTCGAAAGCTCTCGGCGCCTGCGACAGCGTCGCGTAGCCGTTTGGCCATGTGTCATGGAATGTAATAAAATCGTGTATAGACTCAGGAAGATACCAAATGCAGAATGATACCACGGTCTTACCCCGCCGATCCCTCTGACGTACGGACATAACAACTTAAATTGGTAGCAGTCATGCTTGCATCCCCATAGACGAAATGTGTTAAATGGGAACAATAGCAAGCTGAGATGCTGAAGACGAAGTAGTGGTGATCGAGATCGCGCGTTTCGCATCGACAGTCTCCAGATCGCCGATCCTGCACATTACTACACCATCGAGTCAAATCAATAAATCTACATTTTGATGCACAAAAGTGTCATCGCAGATGACAGCGCACGTAAAACACGGTAACAAACGACAAACTGCAGCCCGGAAATTTGCTCGTATAGGTACCGCTTTTCAGTCCGTACCCTACATGGTCGGCTACCCGCGGAGTAACAATGCGCGTCAGACAACCGTAGCACTGTCTGGTAGAGGGATAATGTCAGTAGTCATGCACAGCACACACATTAGGTGATGAAGCGAGTCAACGACGGAAGCCAAGAGCACAAACACGTGCTCTGCCGTTCTAAGCGCGGCGCTCGCCCCACCCGCAGGTTAGATGAATGGATGGATGGGAGCGGCCCCTTTGAAACGGGGTGGTGGCAATTGCCACCATGCTCAGCTTTTCTTTCTTTATTATTTTTTGTTTACTGTGTTGGCAATTCTCATTAAGATTCGCCATCATCTTTCACTACCGTTTTCTACCCTTCTAACCTTATGTCACATCTCTGCTTTTCAGCTACCAATCCTCCAATCGCTTTTTGCTAGCCTCCACTGCAGATTTATTTACATGACCATTGTTATCTTTAAACCCTAGGGCCTCAAAAAGAGTGACTGTGCCTGCATCGACATCCGGATGGATACCATCACATTTGAGAATGAAGTGTTCAATTGTTTACACAGATCTACCACACACTGCACATATGTCATCATCTTCTTCGAATTTTTTTTTTTTGTAGCTGCGCGTTCTAAGACACCCTGACCTAGCTTCAAAGAGTAGGGCGCTGCCTCTTGAGTTATCATAGAAAAATTCTTTCCTGATCTGCCTTTTCCAGTATCAATATAGTTCTACACTATGCTTCTTTTCTATTGAATTAATCCAGTTTTTAACTTCCGTGTTTTTAACCTGTCGTTTAATGCTCTTTCTTTCTCCGTCCTCATGACCGGCATACTTACTGTTTAGTTTTCTAGTTCTTTTCCACCACTGTGAGTCAACGCTCTTTCTGTATAAGTATTTAAATACCTTAGCTGCCCACCTGTTATCATCCAGTTTCCTCAGGCGTTCTTCATATAGTATTTTGCTCTTAGCTTCCCGTGCTTCGGACGACGCCCAGCCCATATCCCCCTGTACTTCCTCGTTTGTGGTTTTGCCGGGGGCACCTAGTGCTAATCTTCCAACAGCTCTCTGATTTACGTCTAATCCGACTGAACTTCTGCCCTTAAGCACAGAACCGCATTGCCGAAAGTAAGCCCCGGCACCATTATTCCTTTCCAAATACCTCTCAGTACTTCAAATTTGTTGTACCCCCATAATGCCCTATGTTTCATTATCCCGGCGTCTCTTCGTCCTTTTGCCCTAAGAGCCTGTTCGTGCTTTTCCGTGTATATCTGCCCTTCGCTTAGCCATATCCCGAGGTATTTGTATTCGGCCACTTTGGGTATTTCGTGGCCTTGCACTGTAAGCACCTGATCAGTTGTATCGTTGAAAATCATCACACCTGACTTCGAAAATCATCACACCCCAGTCTACCAACAGATGGCGCCGCCTGGTGCCGAGAGTTATGGGGCGCGACATGTAGGCTCCCTACCGAGAGTAAGACCCACCAGCCGGAACGCTGTACGACAAACGGTTGAGTCACAATTTTGGTATGATGTTGGGAAAACTGCCGCCACATGGAGGTCGGCCAGTGGCGGTCATATCGCCGCTTGATGACGTCACCCTATTTTAGCCTCCGCTGGTTTTTTCTGTAACTTCTGTGGGTACACACGCAGGCCACGGCTCTTCTCTTAATGGGAATTTTAGTGCTTTCGCATTGATCTTCTCACGTACCACATGTCGGGCGCAGAGGGCTGGGCTGCTGGATACACCTGTACGAAGAAAGTAGCTTGCATAGATAGCTTTCACGTGAGGTCACGGACGCTATCTTTGGGTGCACAGGCTAGCCTCCACAGTGTACGCGGGAACCGGTTGGCGATGCACAGAACATGCTCAGGCTCCCCCCCGTTTCCGCTATCTGGACCCAGCGATGGAGGCCGCTATGGCGTCGACGCAAACTATAAGTGAATCCAGTGCAGGGATGCGCGAGTCACAAGTGGGGTCAGTGCGATGTAGTGGTCTGTATTGAGGCTCCGGAGTGCACCACAGGGAGCCTATGATTCAGCAGCCACATCCAGGAAAGGGAATAAGAATCGGCAAAGATGTATCGCCATTCGGTCATCGTGGCCGTTGCCTGCGGTGCCGCAGTGAGCGCAACGTAGTGGCGTATAGCTTGCAGGCCTCGGAAGAGCTGCATGCTCCTGAGCCCGCAATGATTGCATCGCGTAAAGAACGTCAGCTCATCACTTTGGAGCAGCGTTCAAACCAGCAAAACTCGTGTGTTCGTGTGAGAGACATAACAGGGGGTATCGCCTTCAACCGCTTCCAGCATCAACAAACGCGACAAGCAGTGCAACAAGAACGAGGCCGCCTGAATAAAAGAAGACATCGCATGCGCGCGGTTTCGGCATCAGCAGCTCTGCTGTCCTGCGGACAAACAGTGTCCACAGACATCCGGCTATTTGCTTTTGTAAGTCCACTTCTCGCGAGACTAGCCTGTTTTATTTTGTTACTATACTGTTATTCTTTTCGCGCTGTGTATATGTCGCGAGAGGCTTCAACTAAGACAGGAGCGCAGCGAAGAGGCATACGCACGAGGCGTCGGAAATGTCCCCCGTACGGGACGCACGTCGTAAATACGCGATCAGCGTCGTCGTGGCCGAAGGAACACCCTGGCCTCGTTCATTCGCGCAGATTTTCCGTGGTCGGGAGCGCCGTCTCGGAAACGTCCTGTTCTGACAGCGTGGTCGGATTAGGTGCAAGCCGTAAATTCCCGGAGCACCTCTCTTCCCAGCGCTGCTGCTTTTGATTCGCGCACAAAAGACGCGCGGAGTCCCCCCTCCCCTCAGGGCCTCGAAGACGAGGTGAGGGAAAGGGGCGTCCAGGAAATGGCACGTCGTCGAGTCCAACGGGGCAGATCAGAGCCGTTGGGCTGACCGCGCCCTGACGTTTATGGGACGATGCATCCCGAGCTTAGGATATGGGGTTGGGAAAGAGAGAATCGTATTCCCGCGGTAGAACGGAAGGCGCACCATTTATGGACGTGTGAACCAGCCGAAAATGGCCGCCGCAGATGGTCAAAAACTCAGCGGCCAGAAGCGCGTCCCCTCCAAGTATGCCCCGCGGCTCGCATCTCGGGTGTGGCGACTGACCCCTGCAACAGCGGCGCCGATCTAAAGCGACCCGACACGTGGACCCTCCGTGCAACCACCGACGCTCACGTGTTCTCGTACCAAAATCAAGGGCATGATCCTTCTGGCGTAAATGAAATAACAAATATAGCTGCCCAGCGTCCAGATAGGGGACCCCTCCGTGTGGATGGCACTCAGTTGAGCAGAATTTTGCGGTTCGCTGTGCTGCTCCTGAGCAACGCTAACTGCTGTGCTGTTGACTGCGACAGCACGTATCAGCATTCGCCGCGGACCATGTTTTACCGCTTTCCGACGCGAAATTGGCAGCAGAAACGGCGAAACGTTGGATTAAACTACATCATCATCACTATCAGCCTGACGCCCACTGCAGGACAAACACCTCTCCCACACCCTGTCCTTTGCCAGTTGCGGCGACCGTATTCTTAATCTCATCCGCCCACCTAACTCTGTGCCGCCCCATGCTACGCTTGCCTTCTCTTAGAATCCACTCTGTTACCCTCAAGGACCAGCGGTTACCTTGCCATCGCCTCCCATGCCCTGCCCAAGCCTATTTCTTCCTCTTGATTTCGACCGGGATGTCATTAATACGCTTTTGTTCCCTCACCCACTCTGCTCGCTCGCGGTCAACATCTTCGTCAGAATCAGTAAGCTCGTCTTTCTGCGTAATTTACACCACACGTGCGTCCGTTGTTGTCCTACAAGAAGGTTGTTTCTTGCTCCATGAGCCGTTTGGAGTGAAACAATTCAAAATAAGAGCCTCGCTGTTTCTTTTGCCTTTGTCATCGGCGTCAGGTTCCCTCACGTCGTGGACACGATCAGACTGGAAAAAATTTTCCACCTTGTCCAACAAATGCAGCCCTCCTACCTAGACGACGGCTAGGGTACCGTTTTCGGCCAGTCGGAGGTTGTCTCTGGGTCAGAGCTGAGTAGTAGGCTCTAGCGTACTAATAGTTCCACTTTCAGGTGGCGCTAGAAAAAAAAAAAAACTTGTCAGGCCATTGACCTATCGGAGTCCCGCTGCTGGTACAAACATTGGGAGGGGAGGGGGAGGGGGGGGGGGGGGGGAGGGGGGGCGCTGGAGCTGGGCCGGGGGTCGTCCGCTTATCATCTTTCTAGAATGTCTAGTTTCCACGACTGCACCAGTGAGCAAATGTAGCGCATGTGGCAGCACATTGAGACGCTTGTGCGATTCCGGTCGAAAACACGAGCTGACAGAGCGCCTTTTCAGCTTCCTCAGCTAACCCAGTGGACGGGTTGGACGCCTTGACGGAATTGAATTCTGGACGTACTGTCCGGCTCGATGCGAAAGAGGTGCACCTGCATTCGTTGTGTGTGGCTTTATGTTTTATGCGCCTGCATCGACGGTATCGGCACCCGTAGGGAAAGCTGGCTGCGCTGCACTTGATCCATGGAGGAATGCTGGGAGGACATGCAACGCTTGTTTCCCGTGTACAGCGAAGTATGCGAGGAAAAAACATGCGCCGAGCAGCTTTATTTGTCCTAAAGCCCGCTCATGGCAGTGCGGGAATAACGGGGCCTAGGGAAGAACAAAGCAAAAGAGAAAAAGAGGTAGAGAGACTGCTCCGGTGAAGCGGTGGTCCCGGGCTCGAACCCCGGACAAGGACGAATTTTTCTTTAACTACGAAGTTTCTGAGAAAGCTGTATAGCTTTCCTTTGTAGCCGTATGGCTGCGCTCGGGTGGATGTCAATGATTAATTACTCCCTTATTATAAACAACAAGCGTTACATGAAGTGACGAAAATGGCAGTCTAAAAAATACACACCACTCAGATAAATCACGGGATAGAGAAAGTAAGGAATTTCCGTAGCATTTATGCAGCAAAAATAATTGTAAAGGCTAGATAGTGTGCAAAGGAAAATATCAACATTCCTACACATTAGAGCATTCAGCAAGACAGGCAATGTGCAAGCAATCATTTGCATATTATACTTCGTGCGCGGGTGCGTAACATACCGGCGATCGTGTTTGGTAATGAAATACATTTTGCTTTAGATTTGCTATTGAATGGATATAAGGATTATTCGATTTACACTCCTTAACATAAGCATTTGACAGTCTGTAATGCTATAGATTGCGAACGTTATATATTTTAAGCTCCTGAAACAGCTTTACATGGGGTATCCCAAGGCACATCACATACCCCACGGACAAACTTTAAATAGCCGATTTATGTTAGTGGCAGATGCAGTCGTCCAGATGAGGCAACAGTAATTCAGGTGACTCATAAAAAGAGACTTGTACGTAAGCAGCAGACACATTTCGCGGAAGATACCCAAGGGTGAAGATTAATCCAGCTACCTGCGATAATTTGCTGGCAAGTGAAAGTGCGTGGCTATTCCATGGGATATCGTGGTCGAAAATGATCACCAAGGCTTTTTGCCCAACTCAAAAGTTCAATTTTTGCTGCGTTAAATGTGACGTCACCAGGCAATGTAGCATTTTTGTTATGGGCTTGCAACAGCATAGATTTTGCTTTAGCTGTGTTGATTATGCGACCGTTTACGATGGAGCTTACGTGTACTTTATCTAGGACGGAATTAGCAGTACTTATTAATTTTGAGGCATCATAAGAAGAAAACAGTAGCGTGATGTCATCAGCGTATATTATAGTGTCATGATCAATGCTAACAATGTCATTAACGTAAATGTTGAAAAGAAAGGGCTCAATATGCTCCCCTGCGGCGCTCCAATTTTTATTTTATTAACATATGCACCTATATCGAGCTCTGGAATTAAGATATGATGTAATTAATTTAAGGGCAGCGCCTCTAATTCCATAGTGGGTTATTTTCTTTTGTAGAATTTCGTGATTTATGCCGTCAAAGGCTTTCCAAAAATCTAATAATACTGCAAGTATAAGCAAGCGCTCTTCATACTGCCGAGGATAAATTGTTTTCGTGCTAAGGGGGTAAAGATGAGCAGATAATTTTTTTTTACGGAAGGTGTACGGAAACTGAGTTAGGAGATTATTATTTTCCATAAGCAGTGAAAAGCGCTTAAAGATAGCTTTTCCTAGACCTTTCCAAAAGACTGGCAAAATCGATATCGGCCTGTAGTTTGTTTATTAGTGTCTTATAACCACGTTTGAAAGGTAATAACTTTAGCAATTTGCATTTTATGTGGAAAAACTCCGGCATTGAGGCATATGTCATCACTGGATCAATAATATCCAAGGTGTACTTAATTGTTGTTATTTGCAGCTTCTCCGCGTCTAGGTTACAGCTATTGATCAGTTTATAGAATAAGAATGTTAGTTCCGATTCGTTGTTTGGATGCAGAAAAATAGTTTCCGGTATCATCGTGGAAAGCGGCAGCGCGAATCAACAAGGACGAAAGAGAGATGTGAGAACAAAGGACAAGCGCTGACTTGTTCTGTGTTCCATGATGATTCGCCAACTAGGTCGCACAAAGATATTAATCGATGCTATTTCCGAAATGCTTCAATCACAGGAACTAAGTTTACCGGAATGCCATAGCTTATTAGAAAGTCATTAAACAAATCAGGCAGTGACGCGCCACCAACTCGAACACCGTTATTGACAATCTGTACAGGTGGCTGGGAACTAGGCGTCTATAATTACGTAGAACAAGCAGCTGTTGACAAGTTCGTTGGCTGCCACCTTCACACGATTTAAGGACGTCAGTGTGATAGTGTATTTTAGCCCTGCGAAGTTCATTTGTAAGGCGATTGCGGAAAGCTTGAACTGTTTCCTGATCTCGTGACTTGATACACTTATAATAAAGCCTATTTTAAGTTTTGATTTAATCGAGTAGCTTCTTCGTAACCCAAGGCTTCCGTATCTTGGAAGGTTGTTTTCTTTTCATACGGAACGGAAAATTTCTGTGACAGCAAGAGGAAAACACTTGCAAGAGAGCTTCATACGCGGTATCGGGACATTGCATAGTATAAATTCCCGTATAGTTCATACGTCCCAGTACTTCAAGGAAACCATCTAGCCCGCTCTGCGTGATTGCTTGCATGAGAGTGTCAGTGGTGGCTGATCTCAGACATTCACGATTTAGACTTAAAAATGTGGGCATGTGATCCCTCAGGCCGGCGGAAAAAACTCCCGATTTAATGTTGCCAAAGGCAGCATTTTTTATGAATAAGTCGACACAGGTGGACGTATTGTTAGCAGTTCTTGTCGGTGCTGAAATAACACTGAAGCAGCCATGGGTGTGTATAATTGTCTCAAGTTACGTTTAAGGGTAGTCTCGACCATCATATTGATGTTGAAGTCCCCCCCCCCCCCCCCCCCCCCCCCCCCCCCACACACACACACAACTTCGTAACGAAATTCAGACACATAAAGAAAAACAACTGATCAAGAAAATAAAAAAAGTTGTTTATGTTACCGTTTGGTACAGAGTAAACGGCCTGAGTACACGGAACTGAAAGAACTTCATAATCGTCAGTAATACAGCAGAATGCAGGCATGTGCTGTACATATATGTGATCACGAACAAGCAAACTGACACCACCTCCGCGCGTCGTTTCTCTGTTTTCAGTAAAACGCTGATAGTTAAGTAGTTTCCATTGAACAGAGTGCTGATCATACTAAGTTTCGGATAGCATGACATAGAACTTTCACTTGCGTGAAATGTATTCAAGAAGTGAAAAACGCAGTATTGAAACAATCTAATCTGCGCGCAAAGGAGAGCATCGCGACGCACTACCAATTTGAAGGTACAGTCCATGTTTTCGGCCAAGGCAAGTAAGATAGCTCGTATTTCCGCAGTGCCTACGCGATAGGAAGAGGGCATGGCGTGCCAGGTTGGCACTGCGCCGAAGCGAACCGTACTTCCGACTTGCTCACGCTCAGCTTCCACCAAAGCGGGTGACAGAAGCGAGAGAAGTGCCTGCCGCTTTGTTCTGTCATTACTAGGGCCCGGAACTTTGCCTAAACATGCCTATGAATGCCTAAACAGGATAGGAAATACTACCTATTTGACCGCACATGGTGCCTATAAGTGCCTAAATCCGGCATTTACTACTACTTTTGCTTATAGCGCCTATTTCAATATTTCCAGGCCCTACTCATTACGCATTAGCTACTACCGACTAAGTACAGGCGCCACAAGAGGATAGGTATCAAAACAACGCGAATGATTATTACGGTGCCTCCTCAGAACTCGCACTGAAAACACACTCGTTTCTGCTTCGGGTTAAGAAAGCAAACACCAACATACAATTACTCGAAAGAATAGAGTCACTGCACACGAGCAGTAAGCGAGCGAGCCACTTTTGTTCGCTTCGAGCTGCCGCAGTGGCGGAGGGGACCAGTGCAGGAGCGTTCGCGTCGAAGTGTTTCAAGGCGAAAGCCTTTAATTAATGGCTCATACTGTCGTTCGTTAACAGAGAGTGTCACGCGCGTTTAACTCCAGAACTAGAAAAGATAGAAGAAATCCAATGGTTGCTTCAGATAGAGGAGCAAAAAATGAACCTAAAAGCCAAGTGTGACGACTTTAGATTAATTGGTTAATTAATTATAGGCAAAAATGTCGAAATTGCGTCGAAATAGAGCGGACGTCGATATAGCCACGGGAAAGATGTGACGTCACATCCACCGAAAGTCGTCACGGAATAGAGAAAATTGTCACAGAATGGTCGGAAAAACGTCGGATTTGCGTCGAATTAGATGGAAAAATGTGTAATTAAACGTAATTAACACTTAAGATCCCCAAAAGATGTATAATTTGGGTATCGATATAGCCACGGGAACGGTGTGACGTCACATCCACCGGTATTCGTCACGGCATAGAGTATAATGGGTATCGATATAGCCACGGGAAAGGTGTGACGTCACATCCACCGGAAGTCGTCATGGCATAGTGTCCTCGGCTTTCGCCTCTCAGCACATTAGTTGGCAAAGTGTCCTCGCAATTTTGCTGGCGACCGCTGCAGAGCTTGCTTTCGGTTGTGCCTTGAGCAAAGGCAGCCCCAGCCAAAGCTTAGACATGAGGCTCCTCCCGATCAGAACTAGGTCGAGTATGCGTTTGCGGGTATTGCGCATGCGCGCACTGCAGCGATGGGGCAGCTCAGCTCAGGTTTTGGACAATACTGTTTCAACACAGCGCGACCTGGAGCCGTGAAAGGAGCTATTTTGCACTGAAACTAAGATGATTTAGTGATAACAATCAGAAAAGACTGGACGATTTAAGGAAGTAAAGGTTTCACTCGATACCCAGCCTCAGGGTTTGGAGCCAGGCGCACACACAGAAAAGAAAAGAAAAACGTGGTAGGGGTTTAACGTAGTTAAACCTAGAAGACGTGCGAAAGCATGTGTTCATTCTTTGATTGGAACAGTGGCACTGCAGCGTGTCGGAGGCAAACGCCAACGTTACCGCAGAGGCAACACAAATACAGATCACCACAGAGGCAATATAAGTAAGCGCCAGGTTTAAACAGACAATGCTAGACAACAATGGTTCGCAATGAATCAGACATATTCTTTCTCAAAAGCAGCCGCTACAATGTGTAGAATATTCTGGACAGCATGCACAACTTTGCACACAACAAAAATGAAGCAATGGTGAATTTTCTGCGAGAAAGACGTACAACACTTACAGCGCAAGAAGCATCTCACATTACAAGATTTTAGAAATCTATAATAATTTCTCCCGACAGAACAGACTGACGGAGTGTTCAGGTTCGTATACTGAGTGGACATTTGTTGATTATATAAACTATTGAGTAATGCAGGAACAGTATATCTCAAGGACTTCGTATAGCACGATGTGCGAGGTGTAGGTATACAAGCCGTTTTTCCTTGTGCCTCGTAAGTGAAGGTCTCGTGTTTTCTTGCAGCGCGCCTAGAGATACCATAAAACTATTTTTTCTTTCAGAGAAGATTTATAGATTAGCAGTAACTTATAAAGACAATACACTGGGAGGATGTTATATTTCTCGAAAAGGGGAGCCGAGTGATGCAAGAAAGACATATTAGCAATATACCGAACAGCTTTTCGTTTAAGTAAGTGCAATTTTTTTTTAAAGTCTGTCGTACCAGTCGTGCTCCAGGTAGTACTGATGAAGGGAAAACACTAAGGGATTACAGAGAGTAAGTTTAACTTTAGTTAGCGAAATTTCTCTCAGCCTCGCATTAACGTCAACGGCTCTGGATTCTTTCGACTGGAGGTACTCAATATGCTTGCTCGAAATTAAATGTTTTGAGAAATGAACGCCAAGTATTTTCACTGAATCGACTACCTGGATGTGGTATGTACAGAGGGCAAAACGCTTGCCTAAAATACGTTCTAGGCGCGTTTCAGTCTGAATGCGCGATATCTAGCGACAACATTCGGTTTAAAATGGTCTTGATGTAAGCGTGTGCTGTTAAACTTGTAGTATTTCATCGTCATGTTTTGCCTTCCTGGTCGCAGCAGTTTTGGGAGCTGCGAAACACACAGCTCGGTCGTTCTAGACACGTGTCTTGCCCTCTGTACCTAGCCATAGATTCAAAGACATTAGATGATGTTTCCCTTTTTAGGGAATATAAAATTGCTTGCGTTCGAGACGGGTTTATAAATTCACCCTTATAGAAAATGCGTTAACCCATTGGTGTAAATCTGCAAGCAGTTTATTTGATCGCCAGTCAATGTCTTGGCCGCGAAAAAAAAAGGTCGTACCATCTGCGCACGAGGCATATTGAGCGCAGCAAGTGCATCGAGCGATGCCATTGACGAAAATGATAACAGCGGCCCAGGAATGCTTCCTTGCGGAACTCCAGTTGAGGCACAGAATATTCACGGCCATTTTTGTCAACGTACTGTGTTCTGTTTTCAAGATATGATTTAAGCAGTATGTCAGCAAGGCCGCGGACTCCGTATGTGTGTAACTTGGAAAGAACTGAATTATAGACGCGGGTTCGATCCCGGCCAAGGCGATTGAATTTCTTTGGAGGAGAAATTCTAGAGGCCCGTGTGCTGTGCGATGTCAGTGCACGTTAAAGAACCCCAGGTGGTCGAAATTTCCGGAGCCCTCCACTACGGCGTCTCTCATAGCCTTAGTCGCTTTGGGACGTTAAAACCCCATAAACCAAACCAAACTGAATGATTTACGGGATCAAACACTTGTGTAAAGTAGATGTAGATTCCTGTTATAACTTCCTTATTGCTAAAAACTTAAAGAATATTTTTTTGTGTGTTACAAGGGCTGTCTCTTTCAATCGGTGCTGTCTGAAACCACGTTGAAAGTAAAACAAAAAAAAACGTGTTGCCTAAAGAATGAAGAAATTCTTATGTGTAATATTTTTTTTTTCAGTTCCTTTGGAGAAAATTTATAATATGAAATTTGGACGATAATTGCTGAGTGTGCCTTTATCCCCGTGTTTAAATATAGGCATTACGCGAGCGAACTGCATCTGTTTGGGCAATGTGCCTGTAGACAGAATCTGGTTTAAAATATGAGATAACTGGACAGATTATAGGTCAAGAACGTATTTTACCGGGATCACCTGCATGCCATTTGTATCTTGACCTTTACTGTTTATCATAGCATTCATGGAAGAAAAAACTTCTGAGCAATTTGTGGGAGAAAGAAATAGTGACTGACTTGTATGGATTTGCGACAGATGCCGTACAATCCTTAATCTGATTAGATTGTTGGATAAAAATAATACTGAAATCGTCGGCTAGTTCGCTACCAGCAATGCACACTCCCTGATGCTGGAAATTTTCAGGAAAAGCCTCCGGAGCAACAACAGAGAGCAACGGTTTCAGTTTTCGACATCTGAGCTCAGTGCGATCTCGTTCCAGCAAATATTAAGAAAATAATAACTTTTTTTTTTGCTATGCTTAAGTTTCAGTTTAGGTTATTTCTATATGCTTTAAAAGCAGAAAAATTCTCGGCACTTTTGGTCTTTACTAATTGAGCATATAAAGTATTCTCGCGTTTAATCATGCTCAGCAGCTCACACGTACGCGCTTTAGATGTTTATTTTTACAAGACGCAACGAAAAATTTGCATAATATATGAATGTGAGCACATCAGCATTCCGAGTTACGTTCACATTGCAACGCCAGAGAGTAAGTACCGCATTTACTAACACAAGACGCACTTCTTTTTGAAAAGTAAGTGGAACTAATTTTGTTTCCATTCAGCTACAGAGAAAGAATGTGAAAAAATATTAGTTGTCTCAGTGCAGCGTTTTTATTCGTTGTTGACCGTGGCGTTGGCGTTTTAAGGCACAAATCAGGAGACGTATATAATTAGCTGACCTCAAGCAAAAAAAGGGCGAATTTCATTACACTGGGGTAACCAAGGGGGGTCAGCAGTCCGAGTTACGTTCACACTGCAACGCCAGAAAGTAAGTACCGCATTTAGCGCAAGACACACTTCTTTTTGAAAAAGAGGTGGAACTAATTTTGCATTTATTAGGCGGGATAAACTTTACTCTGTGGGGATACGGAATTTTCTCAAGTTTTAGCGAGGCCCGTTAACTGTGCGAGCCAATGCAGCGCACCCAACGGGGCGGGTATGACGCCGCCGTTGCGCGGAACGGCGGCGGCGGCGGGGCAGATGGCTGCCCTGCCGGCGAGTGAGGGGGAGTGCGTTCACCCAGGAAGCGCGGTCGTTCACCTTGCGGCTGGCCCTGAACTTGCCCCAGATTCGCGGCGACTCCGAGAAAGCGCGCCGCCCTTCCCCTCTTCCAGCCCGAGGCGCTTCCGAGGCAGCCTGCGAGATCTCCGCGCGGCTCATCTCCCCCTCCCTCCTCGAGGGTGGTGGGGGGGAACTGTTCCACGGAAGGGAGAGGCCCGGCTTTGCGCCCCCTCCCTCGCAGCCCTTGCTTCGCATACCAGCTCGAGGCGATCGGACTGATGTCCCGGAGCAAATTGCAGGCACCCGCGAGCTTTTATTCTTGCCGTTCGCCACGACCAACACGGCTTGCAAAACTGGTGGCACAGGCAAGAAAACCGTTAGAGCGGATTCATATGCCGTTGCATGCAGAGCACACCTGTGCGCAGACAGGCCCCTCTCTAACGGCATTCAAAGAACACGTTCTCCATCCCTGCCGCCATTCTTTCTTCTTTCCACGGCGGGCACTGTCAATCCCCCGGGGAGGAAGAACGCCGCCAGTGGCGGGCAGGGTGGGTCGGATGTACCGCGTCATCTTCTTTATTGTTTTAGCGAGGGCAGGCAGTAAAAAGGAAGGGAGAGACCACAGCGCTGCTCCGAGTCAGCAATTAGGCGGAGTCGTCGGAAGAAGAACACGATTTCGAATGGCGTGCGCACGGACCCTAGCCTGAAGACCAGTATAGTGCAGCTGCCGTGCAATGCATGCGTTCGGTTGGGGGACTGAGAAAGTGAGGCGTAAGCCACAGAAACCGAGGGGTCAAGTGCGTTTGTTCGACAACCGAAGGAGAAAAAAAAATTGCGCGTCTCCACGTCCTGCAACTCAGTCACTACTGGCACGTCTCGCAAGAAAAGTGACGCCGACATTAAGTGGAAGGCTATTCGTACGGCATTGTATATATATACCCTGTGTCAAGTATAGCAGCGCGAAACGCGTTACACAGGAACGAGGGAACACAGGACGGAGACATTTACTGGTGGGGACCATCGTTCTTGAGTAACGTCTTTTGCGCTGTTAGTTTACAACAACGCAACAACTCGCTCAGGTCTTCCCACTGCAGTCAGCCCGCTGCGGGGGCGCCGTGGTTATGGCGCTGGACCCAAGGTCACAGGATAGAATCCCGGCCGCATTTACACGGAGGACAAATGCAAAAACCCCCGTGTGCTGTGAGCGCTTTCGGTGGAAGAACCTTGGGTGTCCGATTCAACCCGCGGCGTCTCTAAAATCCCACGTGCAGCTTCGAGACGTTAAGAATCGCATAGCAGAGTTACCCGTCGACGTTAGATCACGGATTCAAGCAATAACTAATTGGCAGTGAGCGTTATTTAATTCTCGACCCGTTTAAAATTCAGTCCGTGCGCACCACCGCGGTGGCAGTGGCGTACGCAACTGTCTCCGTTTGACGGGACTGGAAAAGGCAGCTCAGTCTGGAAACCGGAAATGTCCATCTGCATGTAATGACGCACCCTTTCTGTCGTCGAGGGCTGAACGGCGGAGGCCCGCAACAGCTTCCTTGTTCTTTTCCGCTAGTTTAGGTTAGCAATCTGGGCATTCTCCATGTGAGCGGCTGGGGTGAACGGCGAGAACGGAATTCACAAGCCCAATTAGACTGACAAGGTCGACGTTTTTATTACGCAAAGTCTTCGGCCCCTGCTCTGTCCTCTCATTAAGAATTCGCCCCGCACATCCTTTCCGCAGCCATCCCGAATAGTAATATTCGGAAGGGTCACACATAATGTGTGCCATGTCACGCCCCAAGCGGCGGTTTTAAGAAGGGGTGGTGACGCTGCGTCAATGCACGTAGCGGAACGTGTGTGAGAGTGCGCCCAGGGTTTGGAAACTACACACGCCAAGTGACTGAAAAAGCGAGTTGCGTATGTTGCCCAGCTGCATACTGCCGATGACGGTGGAAAGCGTGACAGCCTCACGACCTTGTACATGCTTTCACGGCGCTGATGTCCCTATTTTCCTCGCATCGCGGGCCACACAGTTGTCTTTCTCTCACGGGTTCTGAGGCCAAAAAAGAACGGCGGGAGTTGAGTCCGTCGTGTCCTATTTTTCCACAGATCAAAAGACGCGCGTTAGCTGTGCGCGCACGCAGTACAAGAGCGAGTGAAAAAACGACTATGCAATTCCTCGCAAGCGCCAATACTTGCTGTCTCGCAACATGCATAGCGTACGAAGGAATGCTAAGCAGGCTTTGCTTGCCTTCCAGTCCGTTTACCCTGTCTTTTCTCTTGATTTCGACTAGCAACCCGCGTTTGTTCCCTACACTGTCTCTTAACGCTGCATCTATAATCTTCATTTCCATAGCTCGCTGCGCTGTTCTCAATTTAAGTTGAGCCCTTTTAGCGTCCAAGTCTCTGCCCCAGAGCGATACCGGTAAGATACAGCTGTTGTATACCTTTCTACAAGAATAGAAAAACAGAAATAAAGAATGCGCCAGCAAGCTTCCAGCACTGTCTCTTTAGTGACGCGGCACTAGAAAGTGAGGGAGGATCGCTAACGACTGACGACAAACAAATTAACGGGCCGATAACAGCAACCCGTACCTCTCATGCAATATTTCACGCACCACGGAGCGTCCGAGGTACACATTAATAATATTAGCAATATCGGCTGTCGTTCGGCGACCTTTTTGAAGGCCCTACTTGCACTCATCAAGCCACAGCTCACAGGACACGGCTATAGACTTGCATCAGAACGAAGACACGTTGGGCAGCTCTCCATTGATCGCGCGATCCGTGCCGTTATAGGGTAAAACTTTTCTGCACGACGCGAGTTCGACAGACTGTCATTTCTCTTCTTTCTCATATTGCCGTATAATTGTCGTTAGCATAATCGTCATCGTCACCATAACCCAGGACTACCACGACTGGCCGCCGGCAGTTGCGGCATCGCTTTGACGTCACATGTGCGTTCGGCGAACCGAAATCGATTAGGGGTGTGCGATTCGAAATTTCGGAATGACGAATAAAATACCTTCATATTGGATTCGCTGAACTAATCAAATAGTGCACATAGAAAATGATTCTAAAAGAATAGAATACGATCACACAAACTTTTCGAAGAGGGGCGCTGTAGTTTCCTTCGGTTCCAAAAAGGCACACTCTGACGCCACACGGCTAGTCTTGGTCGGCGTGTTCACGGTCCATTCGTGTGGCATGATGCTCACGTATACCAAGACTGGGCGACAGACAATATCGGAGGTCTTGTTCGCAGTCGACGTTAGCAGCAAAAAGGTCCTGTGCGCATGACATGAGAGACACAGAGTGTTGGGACTTGATGAGTTGAGTCATAACGCCGCCGCTGTAAGCACGAATATGCGTACAAACGCGCTGGCGTTAATGCCCCCGTGTCGCTGAAAAAGGCTTAATCGATAGAGTCGTGACGTCACAACCACATGACCTCACATGGGTAGTTCAAACACCCCCGTGCGGTCACACTCTTGACTCCCGTATACTATATGTGGTGCTCCGTCAACGCGCGGAACCCCCATGGTGAAAGACATCAGTTGATGCTAACTTGCTCCGATAGGTCGCAAGTGTCTCAAGGGCGTTTAATATGCAAAGTAAAGCATTTGTGGCGAAAAGTAAACTGGTGGCATTCGGTGGGATTCGAGCCCACGACCCTCACATTGCGAGACGGGCACACTACCTATAGGCCACAAACGCTCGCCGGTTTAAGCGGGATAGAGGTGGACCTGACAAATGCGGTCTTTGACTTGGCGTGGTTTCTTAATAATGAGAGCATAGTTAATTATGACTATGCTGAATACTGATTAGTTAGTTAAACCCCATTAATTCGATTACTGAGATGGTTCACTGTACTTGGACGGTCTGATGCGTGTGCATGTGAGATTTGTACGGAGTAATTCGGGCGTCACTAATCGGGGAAAGAGAGACAGGTGCCACGTGGTGATACACGACACTACTTTGACATTAGGTCTTTGGCAGAAAGCTTCCATCCGTCGTGGAGTCCGCCGTGGGGCGCTGCGATATCCCGTCCGCCTGCGGAGGAAGGCTGTCGAATACGGTTGATGGGGAGTGTAACGCCCCAAAGCGACTCAGGATAAGAGGGACGCCGTAGTGAAGGGCTCCGGAAATTTCGACCACCCGGGGCCCTTTAACGTGCACTGAAATCGCACAGTACACGGGCCCCTAGAATTTCGCCCCAGTCGAAATTCCACCGTCGCGGCCGGGATCGAACCCGCGGGTCAGCCGCCACTGAGCCACTGCGGCGGGTGAATAGCGGCGGCGGTCCGATAACGCCATCGCGTTCTACTCATGAAGGCGAAGCTCAAGCGTCCTCCGACTTTTGTACGAACATTTTGCGCAAGTATCGAACAAGCATAATCGATTCGCATCCGGTTCGGTTTTTAACAACATTATTTGTATTCGATCCGGAAGAGTACTATTCGCACACCTTTACAATGGTTTATTGGGGTTTAACGTCCCAAAGCGACTCAGGCTATGAGAGATACCGTAGTGGAAGGCTCCGGAAATTTCGACCACCCGGGGTTCTTTAACGTGCACTGACATCTCACAGTACACGGGCCTCTAGAATTCCGCCTCCATCGAAATTTAACCGCCACGGTCGGGATCGAACCCGCGTCTTTCGTGTCAGCAGCCGAGCGCCGTAACCACTGAGCCACCGCGGCGGGGCACCTTTACAATGGATTCACTTCAAGTTCGAACATCCTCATCCTAAACCGCCCGTGCCTTTCCCGTACTACCTTCCCGTTGCGTCACTCCTTCAGCACCGGTCTCTCTCTCCCGGAAAGGTAGCCTACTTTGGGGTGAGTGATGCAGCCGCAGCGGACGGCGCGCAGAGTGGACCATCCGTGGAAGTGACGTCAGCGCGCGTTGCGCTCGCGGAAGCCCCCCTCCGGCGTCGTCTCCGCGGCGAACGTCCGGCGGCGGCCGTGGCAATGACCCCGATCGCAAAAGGCGCACGCCAGCGCAACGGCTCGCTTTCACTCGGCGTAACCGACGGGCCGTGCCGCGCACCCTCCCCCGAGCGCCCGCTTCCGCCCACTCCTCTATTTATTGCATTCTCTGCCACTGCGCTGCCACTGTGTCTTACTTGCAAGGTGTCGCACGCACTTATTCCAATCTGTGCGAAGTATGTTGCGTTAGCTCGGCCGATCACACACGGGTACGCGGGAATCATAGCACTCCGGGCATATCGTTTCGCCAGTTGCCCTGACGGTCACGTGGTTTCATTTGGGCTCCTCGTAAATGAATCTTCTCCTCTTAGTGTGTGTGTGTGCGTGTTTTCAGTTCTCAACGCGGCGTCCAAGACAGGTGAGCAGGACTAAAATGCTTTTCGCCTCGAAGCATCACACTCCAGCGCTTATCATAGCGAACACATCGGCTCATGATTCCCCACGCCTACAGCAGCATCTGGTCTATACACTGTACTCTGAATCTTGCATTCTATACTGGGATACAGCTCAAGAAGGAAATGGCCGCTAGGCTGGGCGCTGTCCCCAATTCTTACGAGAGAATAATAAAAAAATTCGCACTGAAAAATATACAGGCGCCAACCAGCAAAACACGACTGAAAACCTTTTCAAGTTTGGTTGTCCAAATAAGGGTGAACGAACAAAGTATGTGAAATTCATGCAGTTTCAAAGGAGTGAAAATAAAGAAAGAAACTAAAGTGCTTGGCCATAAGCGGCGAGGACCGCTCGCAGCTATGATGAAGATAGCGAAAAATGTATAGGCGGGCTGGTATAAGGCAGGAATTCGGTGAATCTGGTCGCGAGCGAAATTCAGGCGTTTATAAGAAGGATACGCACCCCCAGTTGTGAAGCTTAACGTGCCTGTATACATATAACAGTGTTTTTATGATGTTGTACCCATATGCCCAGTGGTCGCACGCGCGCGGGTGCAATTCACACATCTCCCGGACACTTTCACGCATGTTGCGCAAACTTGTTCACTTTTCATGTTTTTGTAAACATTGTATACAGTGTGTAAAACTCTCCACTGTCCTTTCTCACTATCGCTCCCCTCTGTGCCTCTCCATGTTATCCTCACCATTCATTTACGCCGGCCGCACCTCGAGTGATTTATATACTATCCCATAGCAACTGCCACGGCTGGCAGCACCTTTTGCTCAGTTTTTGTACATTTGCAATAATAAGCCACCAATATACACAACCACAACGGACTTGCGGAAAACGTAAACCATCGACAAAAAAAGGATGGGCATGGCGTAAGCTTGCCAGTGTTGCAGCTGTAACAAACGCACTGCCCGCTATGCGGGCCTCTATTTTCGGCTAATTCGCTCGCTGAATCTGCGATCAAAGCTGCATAAAATGAAAAACGCTAGCGGCTTAAAAAACTGACTCGTTGATTTCTTTTTGCAACACTGGAAAGGAAACTCTTACGGTGAGATGACCCGTGCTTGCGTCGAGCAAGCGGCCATTGACCCGACCAGCCCGCGGAACCGGACGCGAAACAAAAACTCCGCTGAAATCGAAGCCGCCCCCGTTGACGTGTTAATGTATACAATGCTGACCAGTGGTGCCCTGCTTGGGGCGCCCATGAAGACCGTAGCAGATCGTCAGCGGATGTTCTTGTGCAAACAAATGCAGCGAGTAATCCAGAGTATAACGAGCGGAAACTGAGATGCCCCCAAGTTGACCTGAAAGGGTTGAAAAGGAATAGGCTGCGAAATCCAACATTTCCGGCAGTAAAGCATCATTCGTGTTAAATCCTCGCTCCGAACAGCCCACTGCGAGGTAAATGATCCCAGCGCGAACGCCGCTGGACCGCCACGTTGCACAGGGTTCAATGACCTTGACTGCAGCGGCGCAACGCGGGAGTCTGAAAAGGACCTGGGAATGCGTCTGGCCGGCTGCGGAAATTTCGACATTAGGTAAGAAACTACCAAAGTGTCGAACGGGTGCAGCTACGACCCAGGACTTGTCAGGAAATAGTCAGTGAGTGCGGGAGTCATCCGAGAGGTCACTGACCTCCGATACTTGCACCGAGCCAGCGCGGACGAAATTAATCGAAAACATTTTTTTCTCAAGTTTTACAAGTCTCATATGCTTTCATTAGTATTATGTTACAGGTTGTCTATTTGCATTTGTAGCAAGGAGGCATGTAAAGAAGGCCTGGAGATAGTTCAATGACCTATTTCGCTGCTGTCATGCGTCGGTAAATGTCAAAAAACAACTCAGAAGCAGTCGTTCAGTCCAGTTACGAAAAAAAACGTCTGAAAATGGAAACAGAACGCAATATGGCAACCTACAGTGCGTCGTAGACGACTAAATTATACCGAGCTCCGGTAAAAAGTTCACTGACCGACGATGTGGCAAGTGCAGTAAGATACAAAAGTTAGACGTTCAAGCCATACGCAGAGAAACTATTAAAACGGCCTAGCTGTGAAAGAAGCATAAGAATCCGAATTAACCAAAACATCTTTAAAGTGCGCCTTCACAAACTGAGTTCAATGACCTTAGTCATACGCACCCAGTCAGACTCATCTGACGTATCAGAGGTATATGACATGTCGGAGGATTTAGATGCAGAAAATACAGATTACTTCAGTTCAGAATCAAGATGGCAACACGATTGCCTTCCCTACGTATGCACACGTAACAACGAGTAATGCAATGCCGTTAACTGGATCACCGCAGTGGGAAGGGGAATTGCAGATCACTACCGCCCAAAAATGAACAAGGTGGTTATAAAGGCCCCTCAAGTATGGCAATGTGGCCATTTACGCCATTTGAGGATTGTTACCAGCCGATTTTTACTATTACCAGCCGTGATACCTTTGTCACAAGGGGTCAATGACCCTCTGTGATCGTCTGTATCGAGCAGAAAGCAAAGAAAATTAAAGATAATGATCCAGTTAAGAGCACCACTGTCAAGATCAGATCCGTCGCCTCCACATTACTTACGTTAATGTGGTGTCCAAATATGTTTGTGAAATTGAGGTCATTTACGTCGGGGTAGCAACACTCATCCATGTTACGAACAACGGGAATGAGTTTTTCTTTCTAGACTGTGGTCGTTCAGAATTTCGACACCCATAAGCAGCAGACAGCATTTAAGAGCTACTGCACCGGTAAACTACGTCACCAGGGTTCATCGACCCCTGATTCACAGTTCACTGAGTCCCTAACTTGGAAAATATAAATCGGAATAAAATCACGTTCATCGCGGGCTGACGCTGCAACGCGATTTGTGAGACTGGAATAGTCACCAAGTTTAGGAGAACATAGAGAATAGGAGCGACAGAAGACAGACGGATAAAGGTCATTGACCTGTGTCAATCAGAGCTACTTGTGCAGAAAAATATCTGCTGTTCAGCTGTTTGTGCAGGTCAAGCATGATCAGAAGGAATGAATATTCTGACAGCAAAGGCAGCAAACGTTACAGACCGCGACTTTGAGGACACGGCCGAAAGAGGTGAATAACCTTTTTGGGCCAGGCTTCAAACAAGAACAAAAAGTTTACAGCCTTTAAGGTCATTTCGTAGATTTTCCTATTGATGCAGCAGCGGAAAGAGCAAGCCGCCCACAGTAGTAACAAACGCCAGGTCACCACGAGGTCAGTGAGGTCACGGTTGTAAACTATAGGAGTAAAACCCCTCGAAATAATAAAGCAACAGGTGTGTTCTGGTTAGGGAAAAAGAGTAGAAAAAAAAAACGGCAAAAGGAAAGAATAATGAGTCCAAAAGCAGATTTTGGTCACAGAATTTGGGCGTAACGTTATCGCGCTGCTCCGTTGTTAACACTTCACTGGCTGGCAAAGCCCGCGCCGTGTCCGACTACAAAGCGCCAAAAGTTCTCCTGGCTTCAACTAAGAAATGTGCGCCGTGAAAACGATACGGATATGACAACTAGATACACAGGGCGTTATTCTTATGTCAGTGTGGATTTCATCAGACGCCTCTCTTTACTGAAGCTGTCAAACCAACCAGCCCGAACGTTTGCTGTAGGTCCTTTGAGTTTCCGACGCCACACGAACAATACGCGCATTTTTAATTTTTTTTTTTTTTCAGAGAAACGCTTACACGAAGCAATGGTTAACTTGGTGGACTCTTCGACTCTCGATAAATAGGATGGATGTGCACTGATTTTTTTTTTTTTTTTGCGTGCGGCGAGTCTTTCAACACTTCGTAGCCGACATAGTTCCAGCTTAACTAGAGATCTGCGATTCTCTTCACTGCCAGCAGCTGGCGATACGCGCGCTGCGTGTGCACTGCCTGAGGCACTGTTAAATCTCTCGATATCCGCGAACAGTCAGCGAAACTGTGCTGCGTGCAAAGAAAAAACTAATTAGTGAGGGCCTCGGCTATGGCAGCCTTGACGCCGTAGGAAGCATAAGAGGGTTCTCACACAGCTTCCACCCTCGCCGTTCGATGGCGTTCTACGTCACACCTGCGGCTACTCAGGACGTTCTACGTCCGCCGCTTACGAACGTGGGTGGCGCTGATGAACACTCTCAAGGTTAGGTTATTTGTAAACATAAATACCCCCGAAAGCAGAAGATTTGACAGCCGTCGCCGCAGCTCAGAGGTAGAGCACCGGACGCGTAATTCGGAGGTCGTGGGTTCGGATCCCACCGGCGGCGTGTGGTTGTCCTCCAGAACTTCCGCAGAGATGATACCGGCGGAAAGCTTGGGCCGACGTCTAAGCTCTATACTGCTGTTTCTGTCGAACCCCATTTGTAGCGTGTTACTGCCTCTCGAGTGCTGTTATTGACACAGCAACGGCAATACGTTAACGTAGCATCCGAGCGCGCCTCTAAAGCACACAATATGGACCGAAATCAAGGCAATCACATTTGCTGTCTACTGCAGTCTTTCTACTGTTGACTGCAGCGTGATGTGTCGATCACCTCCATAAAAGCACGCTAGAAACGGATCAATACCGAAGCGGCAAATCCCCTGAGAGAGATCCCCTTGGACCTGCTAGCGTGAAATTGCAGGGGATGCCAGATGAATGGGGAATAAACACGGTCTAATCAGACTAACCACGCCGTGATCGACATCGGTCGACGCCATTGGCTGGGGGGGGGGGGGGGGTCTTTTGAGGGGCATCTGATGTGTCATTCTTGATTTGTATCAGACTGTGGCAGGCTGTGCCTTGCCGCTTTGTTTCCCCGTTTCCAGCAGACCTGGGGTATGTTTCATTGGTTCAACGACGGTGAGGGTATAGTTATGCAAGAGGAGGTAGGGAAACAGCACAGCGGACCGGTTCAGACTCTCAGAAGCCTCAGTACAGACCTGAGAGGCTTGCCGCGGTTGCAGATCGGTAAAGACAGCCTGTCGCGCACAAGAACGAAGCACCCTACCGACGAAGACCCTTTGGAACAGCATCTTTCGCAAGTTAACAGACACTGACTATTAAGGAAGCCAACAGCCACCAAGGAAAGCACGGTGTGGTGTTGAACGACGGGAAATTAGTAGTGTCGTTGTTGTATGGCGTTTGGCGTCCAAAGGCGACTGAGGCCATGAGAGACGCCGTAGTCAAGGGCTCCGGAAATTTCGACCACCTGGAGTTCTTTAACGTGCACTGACATCGCACAGAACACGGGCCTCTAGAATTTCGCCTCCATCGAAATTTGACCGCCGTGGCCGGGATCGAACCCGCATCTTTCGGGTCAGCAGCTGATCACCATAACCACTGGAAAGCCACGGCGGCTCGAGGGAAATCAAACCATTTTCTTCCTGAAAGATCTTTGATTAGAAAGTGGAAGCAAAAAGCTCAGTTAGCAGAGCACCGCACGCGAAATGACTGAGGTATGGGGTTCGATCCCCACTGCCGCTGGATACTTATCGGTCATGGAGCGGGCTGTCCTGGTGCTCGGCTTATGTGTTGTGAATTGCTTGGAAAATGACTCCTTGACCGCACCTTGTGTACACGAAACTAGCCTGTGACAAAGCCTGTTTGGCCTAATACGCCCTTGAGCCACAAAATCATCAACGCCTACGCGAAATGCGCAGGTCGTATGTTCAATTCCCACCAACAGCAAGTACTCTGCAATCCGCTATGTTTCAGCAAAAAAATTATTACAGTGCTAATTTCCCGTTGATCAACACCACAAATAAAAATAAAAGCATTCCCCCACGCTCCACTTGGTTTCGCTGGCTGTTGGCTTCCTCCATATGCGTTGACAATGAGGTTAGAGGACTGTCAGCAAGGCTTATACATGTTGCACAACAAAAGCAATAGTCAAAGGCACGTTCAGAGGAGTCCCTTGCGCGCTGAGACAGTACTATCGCGATGGGAAGAAACGCGAACAACGCGGCGCCCATGCGCTGCGCTGCTGGAATTTGTTTTGACTGTGCTTTTGCCCCGGTGGTAAGGAATAGACGTTAGCGTCCTCCTAGAACACACTACGGATGACGTCTTTTTGCCACCACCAAGGACGGAGAGAAATGCGAACAGCGGAGCGTCTAGCCTCCGCTCTGTTCGCGTTTCTCGCCCCGGTAGGGCGGTTCTAAGCGATTCATGAATTGAAACTGTACCTTGTAGCTAATTACTGGCAGTGGCATATCAAAAACACGCAGGCAAACTATCAAAACGACTAACCTACGTCTCTGAAAGGTCGCAGCCGAGCTTTAGGCTCGAACATGTACCTAAGCTACTTATGCTGGCAGAGCAGGGTGACGTCTTGTTTTAGTACACGCGTTTCCTGTGCAAATATCCCACGTGTCACGCAGCTCTCTTCTCAATACAACTCAACATAAGACTCTGCCCGTGAGATGAGCAATAAGACGACGGAAGGGCGTAGGCAGTCCAAAACTAGCGCACGGCATCAGCGTGGAACACAGAGTTAATATACTGAGAGGGAAAGCTGAGTTCATGCATGTCAGTGGGCAACCCATGGGCAGACCCAACAGTCTGTGTGCTGTTTAGAAGCTTGCTAAACCTGGGCAAAGAACGGAGTCTGAACCTGGCAACGCAGGAAGATGACGGCATGCAATACAGCTGTCGACTTCTGCAAACAACGGCAAAATTGTTGCGTTTGGGGCACTTCTGATGGTATGCAACCTCACATACCTACTGTAACTTCATATGGGTGCCTTTTTTTTTTTTCCGAGTTGTTATCTGAAGGCTACCACGATTGTGACACACTTGGAGTGGATTTCTTCCGTCGAGCACACGGAATAATGCGTGTCCTCTGTTCCCGATTGCAAATACACGTCGGAAATTTGATCTGGCGCAAGCGGACGAATACAATACCCCAAGGAAATGGCGCAGGTAACCACAGCAACTACTCTGCCTGGATGGTCAGCGTTTGTTGCAGTAAATGTCGAAGATTTCTCGAACTGCCGTGGGCCTCGATCATGCTTTTTTTTTTCCTTTCTCTTTCGCCGATGATGACATTGCCATGCATTTCTTCAAAATGAGATTTTTCGTCCACACCAACGCTCACAGCATCATCACGAACGATTGTAACAGCAGTTCGCCGCTGTGCATGAGTAGCAGCAAGGTGGAAGCAGAAATGCACACAAAAGTGTCACCACTGTTTACCGCATGCATTAGTGCTGCAAAACGTTATCCGAAACGCAATAATCCGCTATTGAGTACTGGCCCTTATAAGTAGCACCAATGTGTACTCTCTCAAGCAAGCAAATTGCAACAATGTGGCAATAGCCATAAGGACGACGAATACAGTGTAAAAGTAAAGGGCACCAAGGTTGCTCCGCTTGGATTCATCCGACTTTAGTTCCGAGTCCAGGAGAATTTCGTACACGCGCCTTGCAGTACACAGTTCATGTCGCTTTCGATCTTTCGATATGGAAGGTCGTGAACATTACTCACAGGTGACGCGACTCGCACGTCCTTTTGCCTTGCGCGCATGAAGAGGCCCTTACTTAATCATCCCCTTACGCGATCCGAAACCAGGCTCGAAAGCAGAAGTTTGAAACCGAAGCTGCAAGCGAACATCGTTCACAATCGCCCGATATAGAAACAAAGGGTCACGATTACGAAACATTGCGACATATGTTTGAAAACGTCGATAGTGCGCGTAAGACTTTCATATCATTATTTTCTTTACCGCAGTTCTTGGACTGGATTCTTGGCGACTTACTAGTGCGGACCACTTGGCTGGCTTTACCTGTTGGCGCGGACTGAGCTCGGCAAATGCAGGGCTAGGAGCTCGTCCGCAAATTCAACGTGGCAGAAAGGTCGGTAAAAAAAAAAAAATGGCTTTGCCAGTCACGTATGTCTTTTTCCAATAAAAAGCGTTAGTGGGGACGTTACACGAACTTAAGGACGCACGAGATCGCGTGCCACAAGATTTCAGAATCACACAGGTTCAATGACCCCTGGACACCAGAAAAGCAATCAACGGAAATAACTGCTCGGCAAAGATGACAACGTGTGGAGAAACCTGTACATACCATTCGAAAATCACGCCGAAGCAGTAATTGGAAGCAGCGCCGAAGCGTCTAGGCTGCTTGGTAGAGAGTTCATTGACCTAGTGTAGCAGCGTGCTTTTTGAAAATATCAAGTTACAGCCTGAAGTTTACAGCACTGTGGGGAAAATATGCGTTCTTTTCATTCGGTGAACCCTGTAAATTTCACAGCAGGATCAAATCCAGCGTCAGCGCCAGAGGAACAGCGAGCGCTGCTGAGGACACAGTTCGATGACCCAGGAGCGCGCCACGTTCAAATGCGAAAACGATGGGAAAGTGTGCCCCAAAACACACACACACAAAAAGAAACTGACCGTTGAAAGGTTCACTCTGTACACAAGAAAACTTAGTAACTGTCATGAGAGGCAGCACCACAAGAAGTTCCCGAGCAAGAGTTCGATGACCTTGGACACAAGTGAAAATGATGGGAGGAAGGCATTTTAACAGACTTATCGGCTTAGCCTGTTAATTGTGAGAACATCCGAAGTACGAAAATAGCTGATGAGTCTCTTGACGGTAGTGTTACGTGTACGGGCAGGGTTCGACGACCTCGACTTGGCCCAGACAGCAAAGGGGTTGGAAGATGCGATGTGCAGAGCACTATTACGTTCACAGAACGTCGCCCTTGACAAAATCACGTAAGAAGGCGAGGAATGTAACCCTGCGGTTAACCAATAAACGACTGACGTAAGACAACAAGGAGAGCTGAACGGGAAAAGTAAGCAGAACACGCTGCGACAAGGCTCATTCATTACGAAGTCACTTGAGCAATAATAGCGCGTACAAAGAGGTGCCGTTTGTAGAGAAGGTCATAGTTTATAATCCATCGAAGCCACAGGTTCAATGACCTCGCTACAAAACTCGATTAATCGGAACCAAGAGCGGCAATAAAGAAGTGGTGCTGATGAGCGCGAACACTAAGAAAACGTATTGTAGCCAATCCTGGAGCAAACGGAAACATAAGTGCGCGACTTGTGAGGGGTTCGATTACCCGTATGTCGCATCATCATGTCAAGCAAAGCGAAAATGTGCACAACAACCAAATTCAAATGTAACTGACGCAGTCGAACACGATAATGCGCAACCGGAAGAGCACAATACAACGACCCGTGCACTTAGACACGCGGACGCAGTAACGCTGAGTTCAGTGACCTTTCCGACAAACTACGACCAGCGAATTTTTTCAAAAGGGAAACTGTGGGGCTGAGCACGGGTGCCATCTTTACGCATACAGAAGACTTGTTTCACAGAACATACGTCTTCCAGGACGATTGTGCCTACTTGGTTACATAACGCAGACGCAGGGTTCGTTGACCCACTGACTGGATGCAATGAAAAGTTGTCGCGGTTACACCATCGCACCACGCCAACAGCACAGGAATCACGTTTTTACGCTGGTCGTACGTTTTAGAACGAGATTTGAAGCCGCCGGGGGCACGCAAAGACCGGGCAACTCCCGGGGTCATTCACCATGCCAACGACCTCGGGATGGGAAAAGTGAGAAAAACGGCAAAAAAATCGCGTTTCATAACTGGGAGTCCCTCTAGAAGTAGGCGTTATGTAAGGATTTATCCACTATTCCGCCTCCTGCAGACATGAGGTCACTTTCGAACTTGGGGTCAACAAACGGCGGGCGATGACCTCACGACCAACATTTCATAAAATGCCTACTGGAGGTTCGAAAAATTTTTCCTCGCGTTGTGGTAATTTGAGATGGAAACAAAAAGAGTTTTTTCACCAGGTTTACACGCAGCGAGCGAAGGGACGGAGCCAGACTCTGATAGGGACGATGACCTCTCGGAAGCACGTGCGCTCGAAGTGATCGCATCTTGAAGGTGCGGATACCTCGGAAATGAAAAAGAAGGACGGAAACTGTCAACGACCTTGGATGGTTGTTTCGCTTGGCTCCTGGGCGCTGATGACGAGAACGCTTTCTTTCCGAAGGCACTGGTGGCGCAGTCCGAACAACGGAAGCAATCGACGCAGGGACAGGATGAAATCGCGTGTGCACCGGAAGAAACCAACCGCACAGGGCAACAGAAAACGGAGGCGCCTGAAAGCCGGCCGAGTTGAGCGACTCGCCAAGGTCAATGCCACGGCCGGTCGACGCACTGGAAACGGTGCACGCCCAATGGAAACTGGGCCCGCGGTTCGAGCGGCGGGTCGGTTCCGGCCGGCAAGACACTCTGGAGTGCACTGGGGGCAGATTGTCTCTCAGGAGAGCTCTCGGGCACGGCGCGGAGGCTGCGGGTTCGACGACCGCGGCACGGTCCACCGTCGCCGGCGAGTACCGCCGGATGCAGTGCTCACCTTGCTTGGAGGAGGCAACCTTGGCGAGCCCGGAGCTCTCGGGCAGAGCGCAGAGCAGCGCGACGGGCGGCGATCCGGGGGCGGCGAGGGGCGGCGATCCGGGGCTGGCCAGGGGCTCCGCCGGGTACGGCGGCAGCGGCGTGTACTCCTTGTAGTCCCCCGGCTCGAAGTAGCAGGCCTGCTTCTCCTCGTAGCCTTCCTTCTTGACCTCGAAGAAGCCGAACTCGGCGGCCGCGCCGAAGCCCAGCTCGCTCAGCTTGGCCGACTCGTCGGTGGAGCTGGGCAGCGCGCCGTGCTCCTCCAGCTTGAAGGCGTCCATGCCCCCCCGCTCACGGCATGGCCTGCGCGGACACTGCGGCCGACGAGGGCCCCGCACTGTTTACCTGGCCGGTCGTTGACATCGAACCTGTTGAGGAGGGGCGCCGGAACCTGTTGGCTTCCTCCTCCTCGCCTCCGCCGCCCCGCCGGGTGGGCACCCCCCACGGGGGGAGAGGAGTCGGAAGGAGGCTTCCTCTTCCGACCGCCCCCCTTGCCCAAGGAGAACGCAGCCCCAGTGCGGCATTGTCAGTGTGCTTGGTAGCTGGCGGAGCGATGCCTCCATTGCATGTAGGGGAGAATAAGGCACCTTGTTTCCGCACCGGCACGATTGAAACGCCTCTGAAGAAGCGCTGCGACGGCGCGATGAACGACATAGCTCGGTCGCAGGGTGGACTGGAGATTGATTGGGACCAAAGCCGCTTAGGTGCCGCCTTCAGCAGTGCCTCCAGGAGGTCATATAGAGATTCTTCAGTTCGAAACAATCAAAACAGCAATGCCATGGCTGCCCGTGGATGCGTTAGTGACCATCGCACACAGCTACTAGGCTAAAAAGCTGTTACTGCTCGGAGGTGTCCTGCCAAGCTTTATATATATATATATATATATATATATATATATATATATATAAGCTTATTAGCCTAGTAGCTGTGTGGTTAGTGCGATGGTCACACAGCTACTAGGCTAAACCAAGGGACACAGCGGATTTTTTTAAATTTATTTATTTATTTCGTGGTCTTGATCAATTTAGAATATCACTGAATATGTTATCGCTTAAAGATAATTCATTTAGAAAAGCAGAAGAAAAAACAACCACATGCCGCCGGTGGTAACCGAACCCACGACCTCCGAATTACGCGTCCGGTGCTCTACCAACTGAGCTACGGCGACGGCTGTCAGATCTGCTTTCGGGGGTATTTGTGTTGACAAGTGACCTAACCTTGACAGTGTTCATCACCCTCAAGGTTATATATATATATATATATATATATATATATATATATATATACACACACATAGCTCGACGTCACGATTCAAGGCCTGATATTTTTCAACCGACCTCTTGAAAAAGATCGCTCCTCTGATCGAAACGTCGAGTAAAAAAAAAACGTTTCCTTTAACGAAGCGTATACCTAGCTATACACTATTTTAAGCGGTCAGGCACTTCATACTATATATATATAGCTGGCAACTTGCCCACTGTGGCTTAATTCATTAATGACGCGCAGCTAAAAAAGGAAATTTAACCAAGAAGATTCACATGTGCAGTGCGTGGTAAATCTATAGCAACAAGTGAACATGATGGTATCCATCCGGATGTCGATGCAGGCACAGTCGCTCTCCCTGAGGCCCTAGGATTCAGAGATAACAATGGTCATGTAAATAAATCGGCGGAGAAAGTTAGCAAAAAGCGATTGGGAGATTGGTGGTTCAAAAGCAGAGAGGTGACTTCAGGTCATAAGTGTGTGATGAAAATTGTACTTGAAGAAAATGGCGATTTCATATTCTGATTCATAGTGCCATTAAAGAGAGATATAGAAAGCAAAAAAAGGCGAGAATGGTGGCGACTGCCACCACCCCGTTTCAAAGGGGACGCTCCCATTTTCCAACCATCCATCCGGCCGCGAGAGGTGCTCGGGAACAGCAATCCAGGTCGCACAAGCCAAACCGGCGGCAGGGCAGTGGCGCATCGCTTAACCGCTGCACCACTGCTCCAGGAGTGGTACGAGTACTTCGAGGGATCTATGAATGTAGAGAACGACAAATTCTGAATATGAGGGTCCAATAACGCTATCCGAGTGGTACGAGTACTCCGCTCAATAACGCTATCCGAAAACCGGAAACTCACATTTGGCCTAACTACGCAAATCGATCGTATTTTTTTGTTTGCCTTTTGCTGAGTCCACGTGTCTTTTAGGGTGATCAGATAATTCTAACCGCGCAACTGGCACACAGCGTATAAATGACGCGACCTACGCCGCATTGTGGCGTCAGGGATGCATCACCATCGCAGGAAGCAAGCGTGTGAGGAAAGCTAAACCACAAGGGCAGAATGTCGGGTAGCGCGAGGTCCGAAGAGGAGGCGTGCTCTGAGAAACTCGAGTCAAGATGTGCATGATCCATTCCAGAACTGAAACGGGAATCGATGCAATGGAAGAAGAATAATGCGATCGATGAGGGACCATCCATGCAACGCGCTATTGCGAAACCCACCCAGTGCATTGCTGTTTGCAAACCGACCGTTTGAAACACCACCTTTACCCGTTGGAGTCGCCACATTTTTCCAAGGCACGAACATACCAGTCTCCAATATTCTGGCGATTTCTTCTAAAGACATAACTGCTCCCTGGGAAGTGCTTCCAGTCGACTGCGACACATCTTTTTGTGAGGTTAGGAAGCACGGGTCGCCAATTCGCATAAAACCTCCAAGACTTCTTCAGTTTAATGTGCAGTTCATAGCTGTCAATTTTCTGAAACAAGGACAATGAATAGACACACAAGCATATTTACTGCAGAATGTAATGGTATCATCTTGTTGGCTCTTAGGCGCATCCTACAAAAGGAAATCCCAACTTCTGTTATTGACTCAGGTTGGTGTTGGTTAGAGCCCTGCGTTCTGGGAAACCCCATAGAAACCCTATAATGAATTCCCTCCTGAACTGCATTATATCTGCGAAACCAATTGATATATCTGCTACACCAATAATTGATACACCAGCACCACAATGCACGAGATGTGGAGCCCACACCTCAGTTGTCCATGCACACACTATTCAAGAGTCCAAGATTGGAGACGGAAAGACGACTGCACTTCCCGGAACTGTGCACATTTAAAATAAAGCACCGTTCTTTATTTTTAGGTGATGGTCGTACGTTTTCACTGGACTTCAAGTAGGCCTTTTACCAGAGATCTCTTATTCCAGGTGACCCAGCCTCTCCTCACTGCTGAGAAGGCTGAGCGTATAGCCTCAGCTGTTAGATGCCTCGAACTTCTTGCTCGAGCAAGGGCTGTGGTTGCGGTTGCCAGGCTTCGTCTTTTTTATGCAACAACTTTTACCACAAATTCAGGCGCCATCACCGCCTTAGGGCATTCCACCTGCCTTATACAACCCCACCACACACTGTAGATCATGCATAAGAACAAAATATTTTTCATAATTTCTGGTATAATTACACTTTTTCATCACCCTGGAAAGCCATGAAAGCGGTGTGGTGGTGTGATTATTGCAGAATTGGAAGGGGAATAACATTACAATCTTCCTATTATTTCTAGTATGAATCCGCTCCCCCCCCCCCCCCCCACGGAAGACAAAGAAAGAGATATGATGTCAGTGATGTCTGCAGAAATGGGATGGAAATAATTACAATATTTTTCATTATTTCCACTAAAATTCGGCATTTTCTCCACCGCGAAACTTATCAGGCGCGGAACGATGGCAAAGTCAATAGCGCTCAGGAATGGGAGATAGCTGATTTCATCCATTATAGTAATTCTGATTTAAGTTTTCTTTCGCGAAAATTACATTGCTTTCTCAAATAGAACAGAAGCGGAGTGATCATAGCGATGACTGCAGAATAGGAATGAAAATGGCAGGATGGCAGGGAAAATGGATCGCAAGGACCGTCGCAAGTCTGGAATCAAATTGGGCGTTAGCATTTGCTAGACATTGCTTTCTCAAATAGAACAGAAGCGGAGTGATCATAGCGATGACTGCAGAATAGGAATGAAAATGGCAGGATGGCAGGGAAAATGGATCGCAAGGACCGTCGCAAGTCTGGAATCAAATTGGGCGTTAGCATTTGCTAGACATTGCTTTCTCAAATAGAACAGAAGCGGAGTGATCATAGCGATGACTGCAGAATAGGAATGAAAATGGCAGGATGGCAGGGAAAATGGATCGCAAGGACCGTCGCAAGTCTGGAATCAAATTGGGCGTTAGCATTTGCTAGACATTGCTTTCTCAAATAGAACAGAAGCGGAGTGATCATAGCGATGACTGCAGAATAGGAATGAAAATGGCAGGATGGCAGGGAAAATGGATCGCAAGGACCGTCGAAAGTCTGGAATCAAATTGGGCGTTAGCATTTGCTAGAGTAGATTCACTCTAGTCGTAATTTGCGGATATGCCAAAAAGGTGTGAGGACAATAAGTTTTGTTATTTACAATCATAATGTAAATAGAAACAAAACCGCTCGCATTTTACCTCCCAGCTAAACCGATATGCCGCAATCGTTGTCAATTAGTGGTCAGGATAAGAAAGAATGAGAGTCGATTTGCGTATTCAGACCACTTCGGTCCCCACTGTTCACGGGTGGAAATTGTTGGTATAAAGCCAATATATGTGAAATTGGTCATTCTCTACTTTACGTTCATAGATTCCCTGAGAGTCCACTCCTGGTACAGTGGTGCAGCGATTAAGCGATGCGCCACTGCCCAGCTATACGGCAGGAGGGACTTGGGTTGCTTGGGCTGGGCTGCTCTTCCCCAGAAGCCACTCGCGATTAACTGAACTGCCCATTATCCCTGTGGGCAGGTTGTAGACACACCTCGGCAGGTCAGCAGCTTGCCACAAGGCGGACTTCAGACTAGCACACAACGGCTAAATGCAGGGAATACTCCTATAAGTGCTAACGCAGTAAAAAAAAAACGAAAAAAAAAAGTCTGCGCTTACAAGAGCGATCTTTAGTGTTTGGTAGCTGAGCCAAGGGCGCGTCTCAGCCAGTATTTGCTCCGCGTCCGCAGCGCGCGGTGTCTACAAAGTGAGTGCACGGCTGGACAGATCGATTGCAATGACGCGGGCTAAGAGGCATGGTTTCTTCCGCACTGGATCTAACCTCTGCAGAGAGGCCCTACGGCGTGGCGACTCGATAAACTCCCTCCCTCCCCCCCCCCCCCCCCCCCCCCTTCCCCTGGAGCTACGGGGAACGAACCACAGCATCTCTCTGTAGAGCCTGCAGCAAAGCGTCGTCTTCTGATTACGGCACCCAGCTATAGTATACATAGGCGGCCATCCAAAGAGCACAGCTGGCAGTACAGGCGTATGTGGTGGATACGCACGGGGACGGACAACAGAAAAAGAAGACGCACACGGAGAAACAAGGCTGAGTGCAAGAAGCGGGGCGACTGACCAGTGCGCAAACCGACTGATCATTCTGCTGGGCCCCGCAGGCCGAGGTGACGAGATTTGAGTCCAAGTGCCGAGGTTCATGACCCCCCAGTGAAAACGGCGCAAGGGAAGACGGCGTCCGGGGGCGAAAGTTGGAGGTTAGAAGCAATGCCAGGAGACGGCGGCGGGACACAAAAGAAAGGGGCGAGGGGGAAACGCATACCTAAACGGAACTGAGAATAGCGACCCGGGAAGGAGAGGTCGTCGTAACATACAAAGTGGAGCAGCGCAAGGACTGCTCCCGTCTCGGCGAAAGGGAGTGGGGAGAGAGCTTTTGTGTGCGGCCCGCCGTCGTGAACGCCACCTCCCCGGAGACGATAGTCGTCCCCTTCTCCGCGCATTGTTGGGGGGGACTGCAGTTGTTCCTTTTCCTTCAGCGCCCCGCTCAGAGGGGCGTATCCGAAGCCAGGGGCTCGGACTTCATAACGCCGGGGCGATCGGCGCCGCGGGGGAATGAACCTGCGGGTCCGGCTGTTCAACTCTGGCCCCGTTTTGGGTTCCACAGACAGCATTGGAGGCCAGTTCCTCTGCGTCCGCGGAAAGCGCCACAGGTGTGTTCGGATCCAGAGAAAGGGGAAGTCACGGGCGAGAGTTGTTTCGCAGCGTGGGCGGACACAAAGAGAGAATGCCATATGTCGTATACGCGGGATTTGCGTACCTTCGGTGCCACATGCTAAGGAGCTTGAATCGAGGTGAGCCGCACCATAGAGTCTGGCGCCTGCTTGGCCTAAAGTCGGTTTGCCCAATCACGGGAAACCATTTAAGCAGCAAGCTGGGCTTTGCTCAGCGGGGACCTGTGCTACCTGTGCACTGAAATGTGAAAGAAGAGGAGAAGCTTCTTTTGTGAACTGAGAACTCAGCAGTCTGCTGCTGTGACCACTCTGCACATTTCTGGTAGGAGTCTCGGAGACACTCTAAAAGCGCAAAGTACATCGACAAGTGCAACTACTGGTAACCGTATACTCGCCGAGGATTGCGTTTGGTTCATTTCGAAGACTGGCGTTGGCCGCGCATTGCACGACTTCCACTTCATGAATTAGTTCACGCAAATACCCGCACTTTGCACTTGTCAGCATGAACACGGCCGTCACTTAATTGTGGTATGACAGGTTTGCGCTTCCTGATTCCTTTTTTTTTTTTGCTTGGCAAATTCTGTGAGCGCATGCGCCAGTACATGCCAAGAGCCGGCACTTAGTGCGCGCAAACTAGTTTCTCGCAGAAAAGCGGTGGTTCGGACAAGTTTCTCATGGCACGAGCACAGCCTATGCACGGACATCGGGCGAAAACCCTCAATCGCAGACTACACCAATGAAACGTTTGTTTTTCACAATCCGAAAAGGGAAGCTTCTGAAGTGGAGCATTTTAAGCGGTAACAATTTTTTTGAAAGAATATTCGCTCTGAAAAGTGAGTATGTTAAACGCAATAGATTATTTTCCACGGTGTGCTATATTTGGCAGCATGAAAAGAAAGCCCTCCCTCGCCATGGGTAAGTTCGGTGATCGTTCACGCCTATCTGCTTTTTTTTTTTTGTGCCCATTCATTGCAATGTAGAGTAAGCATATTTTATTACAGGACATACTGATTACAAAACGACGCTTCCGTGCCATGTATGTTTTGCGAAAATTTGTATTTCTGCAGTCGTAGTTAAGTTTCAGGGCCAAGCCAAGTACGCCCACACTGTTTTCCCGGCATTCCCACGGTGGGCCCTTTGAAGGGACACTGCGGAGAAATTGAAGTTGGCTTGCATAGATGAATACTAGATCCTAAACACAAAAGCCCCACTCTTTCTGAAAACATAGCTTTTGTAAGGTAGAAAAGAGCAAGAACTAAAACATAGGTATCGCCGCCACAGGATAATCTCGCGAGTATCAGCGTGATGATGAAATAGGAGAAAATCCGCAGATCTCTGAGGCTGACAAACGTGCATCAAGGTTACGTGCTTGATCGATATTGAAGTGTACAAGTTTTGTCGCACTTTTATCACACAAGGAAGACTTAAAAAGACATCCTGAATGTTGGAAGTCAAAGAAAAACTAAAATTGGCGGCGCAAAAGGCGACCAACTGAGTTTCGGTAGGTTTTGGAGTGCTTCGTGGCTATACGCATGCGTTCTGCGTGCCCGCATGGCTTCGTTACGCGCCTCAATTTACAAGGGCGGAGCAGCAGAGGGCTTCTAAGTGCCTCTCTGAGTGCTCCTCGGACGAAGTTCGTACAATGGCACTCACCTGTGACAAGGAAACAGAGCTCTGTATAGCCAATGTTCAGCGCGCCTCCGCGTTAGCAAACGCATCGCTCGGAGTGTTCGCATCGTCAACGTACCAAGACGCCGGGCTGCATAACCACCCCTACGTTAGGCTATTATTACAGAATTTAAATATGCCCGCACGTACCAGAGACGGCGGCTCGGCGGTAACAGCGACGTTGCTGACTCCTCGGCAGTAGGACTTCCTTGCCAGACCCGCAGCCTCAGCCCTCGGAAGCATCGCACGCGGTGTGGGGTTCAGGTCGCTGAATGCAGGCCGCAGTTCATTGCGAGAACTTCGTTGCCAGAATCGGGAACGGGATCCATCGTAACGTTGGTGCAAATGTAAACGAAGCGACGACGGTTAACAGAGGCCTTCAACGTCCGGCCGGCAGTGGTTTTCATTTCGGCTGCTGCTAGGCGGGTGAGCAGCGCTCGCTGCCAGCAATCACGGAGTCCTCTTTTCCGTTTCCGCCGCTTTACGGCACTCTTCTCCTATTTCGTCATCAGAGAGATTTTGGATCGTAGCGGAGGGAAAAAGTTTTTTCAACTTCGAGTGCAAATATAAATGCGCCTCTCGCTGCCGGACAAGCGGCAACAAGGCCACAAGATGCCGAACTATCGGATTTTACTGGCAAAAAAACTTTGATAGCGCTATCCTCAGTGTCCCTTTAAGAAACTCTAATAGACGGTGGCACCAGTTTTCTCTGTAAGCAATACTTGGCATACCCTCCCCGTCTGCTGCGCGCTGTTTGCCGCGTTGAGGTGCTTGCATGCACACCGTAGACAGCGGTCGCTCGAAAAGTCTTTTTTTTTTTTTTTAGCTTATCGAAAACGCATTTTCCGCGTTTTCTTTTCGCGAGCTTAGTACGCGAGCTTAGTGATCCCTAGGAAATCTGGCGCCCGTTTTCTGATTGTTGAGGACCCCTGCTTTAATAATTACACTTAGAAGCATGTCATTCGTACGTTATGAGTGCGGTCTCTTCCGAGCAGTCAAGTGCTGCCGTTATGTGAAAAACGGCAAGTGCCGTGATGCATTCGCCGATGCGCGCCGTGAAGGGTGTGGTGCCTTGTCGCTAGCTACCAAGTTCTTGCCTGCCATTTATTGGTTCGATAATTAAACTCAAATTATCCCAAGGTGGCACTAAAGTAACGTTATACTTTAATTAGACCATCACGTGTGTATGTACGATCTGTACATATGTTAATATGTGAATACGTAAATAGATTTCTTGTATAGTGTACTTCTTCCCCATATCCTTTCTAACTGTCCCCTCACCTCTTTTATTTCAATTCCATACCCTGCCTGCTATCCCTCTATCTCCGCTGCCCCAGCTCAGGTGTTTCCCATAGCGATGGCAGATGCCGGGGCTAGCAAAAACCCTTTGCAGGAACAAAGGCGCTGGAAAAACGCGACTCGAATGTTTCACTGCCCGCACCGACGAATAGTCGCCGCCGTCCAAATGAGTGCTTCAAGATAACAGTACACCATTTAGCATTTCCTGCATGCGCAAAGTCCCCCAACGATTACGACAATTCTGCAGCCCTGCGCTGAGCTGTGCACAACAGTAATTTGCTTGGCATAAAACGCAGGGCGTGCTCTCCCTATCTTAAACATTCCCCACGCTTGATCGCAAATTGTACTTTTACTCGTTTGCACACTGCATAACACTCCAATGAGCACCGATGGAGATGCTGTCGCCTGCTTGGGAAACGCTTCGCGTAGGACTGGCGCTTCCCGCTAATTGTATCTGCTTCCTCCGATGTCACGATCATTTGATTTTAAATCGCTTTACCTAAAATACGTTCGGATACCACTTGCATGAATGAGAACAGTCAAATTTGCAGTCCACAGCCGACGCCGCAGACTGTTGCTGGCTGCCGACCTTCTGCACGTGCATGCTCTGCAGACCACATCGTCATTTCTCCCTTATTGTACGCGCGTCCTTCGATCTCGGTATTCGTCGCCTTGAGGTCACTGTAGCCAAAACTACGCTCGACGGCTATTTGCACACCCTAAAACTTGTGAATTCGCTCTCCGCAATCGCCGAAATTCCGCACACGAATCCTGCGGACTCGCTATGCCTCGTTACAAGGGGCTCCGCCGTCGACCGAAATTCAACCCCCCCCCCCCCCCCCCCCACACACTTCTGGTCCCCAATAAGCTTAATGTTTGCACCACTACGATATGCAGTCATCGGTCGCGCTGGCGTCGTCGTCGGTCTAGCGTGACAGACAGATGCGTCAGCGACGGCATCTGCATGTCGACCAGCCCACCGACCGTCGGTCGGCGTCACATCGGCCTAATGTGACCGGACCCTATAGCAGCGCTCTATAGGCCACCAAATGCACCAGTTTCGTACCTATAGAAAAAATGCAGTGTTACCTACAAGACGTCAAGCCGAGAAAGCATAAGCTGATCATTTCCGTAGATTTTAATCTAGCAGGCATTGACTGGAATACTTTGACAAAGAACTCGAGAGAAACAGAAAGCAGTGAATTGCTCCTGAGTATTGCCTTTAACAACGACTTAACACAGGTGGTGACTGAGAATACACGTGTAGCAGGCACTGTTAAATCAACGTTGGACTTGGTGTCCCTAGACGGGCGGATCGACAACTATGAAGTAAATGTCGATGAAGGTGTGTCGATCACAAACTTGTATTTGTACAGATAAATACACAACCTGGATTTGAAAGGCTGAAAGAGAGAGTCATTCATGTACGTACCTGATTTTGACAAAGCGGATAATACCACTATTATCGACCACCTATCATTTTCCTTGTAAAGAAAATGATAGGTGAAAATGATAGGAAGGAAAATACCACGTGGTTAAGATTCAAGGACATAGTCTTCCACTGTGTTAGCTCACACATTCCAACAAAACGAAAGAAAAGAAACAAACATAGCCCGTGGATTTCGCGTGATATGGTTTATTGGGGTTTAACGTCCCAAAGCAACTGGCTATGAGGGACGCCGTAGTGAAGGTCTCCGGAAATTTCGACCACCTGGGGTTCTTTAACGTGCACTGACATCGCACAGTACACGGGCCTCTAGAATTTCGCCTCCATCGAAATTCGGCCGCAGCGGCCGGGATCGAACCCGCGTCTTTCGGGTCAGTAGCTGAACGCTGTAACCACTGAGCCACCGCGGCGGGGCCTTCGCGTGATATCATCCATTTAAAACGAAGAATTAATCGACAAAGAAGGAAAGCGCCAAGAAAGTGCCAAGTTTAATCTCTCATTTATCAAGCCTTTAACGACAAATGCTGATAGAAGCCAAAACAAAGGACTATGATGAGACATTAACTAATTACATGAAATCTCCTCCCCATCGATTTTGGCGTCACTTGTCGCAGAGAGATAACAACTATTATAGCATTGTTATCGGTGATCAGGTGATTACCGATCCTTCTGTGATTGCGACCGCTCATAATAAGTTTTTTCAGTCTGTGTTTACCGCCCCAGCAACAAACACTGTGTCATCGAATTTTTCGTCACAAATACAGGAATCAACAATGCCCGATATTGAGCTCACTTATGAAGGCGTGTTATCCCTTGTGCTAAATATAAACGAAAAAAGTCTGTTGGACCGGACAGCATACCAAACACCTATTTACGCAGGTATGCGGAATGGGTAACCCATTATCTGATTATCATATTCAGATCCCAAATGACTGGCTTACCGCTAAAGTGGTCCCAGTACACAAAAGTGGAAACCGGCAGACAGTTGAAAATTACAGGCCAATCTCTTTAACTTGCGTTTGTTGCAAACTTCTGGAGCACATAATATCAAAGGCCATCTATACACATCTTGAATCAACAAAAGCTTTTTTTTTTTCAAATCAGCATGGTTTTCGGCAACAGTTGTCTACTGTTACACAACTAGTAGAGACAGTTAATGACTTCGCGAAGGCTCTGAACGACAAGAAATACAAGACAAGACAAGAAATACAAGACAAGACAAGAAATACAAGAACGACAAGAGACAAGAATGCAATATGCCTCGAACTTTCGAAGGTTTTCGACAGAGTCCAACATGGTGATTTAATTAACAAATTGCTATTAATGGGTATTATTCATAAAATTGTGCACTGCATATCAGCTTATCTAAGCGGAAGAACTCAATTTGTCGAAATCAATGGCAGTGAATCAGAACGGGACCCGTCTTGGGTCCTGTTTTATTTTTAATCGATATTAACGACATAGCTTCCGATATTGATAAAGATGTTACAGTGAGACTTTTCGCTGACGACTGCCTGCTCTACTGTGGTATAAATAATACAGATAATCAAAAAGCACTTAATGATGCTCTCGTAGCTGTTGAAAAATGGTGCCAATGCTGGAAAATGAAACTCTATGAAGAGAAAACAGTAGTTTCGCGCGTCACGAACAGGACCAAACATGCCCATGAGTACTGTTATATGCTAGGATCTACCGCATTTACCACAGTAGAAACACTTAAATACCTGGGAGTCCTCATTTCTAGAGATCTAAGCCGGAAAAAATCATGTACTAAAAATCTAGCTGTTCAGCCGCTGAAAAGAAACTCTGGTTTTTGCGCCAAAGAATAAAACCGGCCTCACACTCTGCCAAGTTAGCTGCCTATTTAACTTATGTACGACCAACATTAGAATATGCCTGCTTTATATGGGATCCCGTAGAAAGTGGTTTAATAAAAAGCTTGAAAGTGTGCAAAGAAGAGCAGCTCGATTTATAGTTTAGAAGAACATTTTTAATAAGGGAGTAATTACTCATTGGCATCCACCCGAGCGCAGTCATACGCCTACAAAGGAAAGCTATACAGCTTTCTCAGAAAGTTCGTAGTTAAAGAAAAATTCGTCCTGGTCCGGGGTTCGAACCCGGGACCACCGCTACACCGGAGCAGTCGCTCTACCAATTGAGCTAACCGGGACGGCAAGCTTACGGTAGGGCGAGAGCGAATTGATCAATAACTCGAAGTGGGAAAAGTGTTGGTCAAATGTTTAGGGGAATCCCCCAATTTTTGTAATAAGGGAGTAATTACTCATTGGCATCCACCCGAGCGCAGTCATACGCCTACAAAGGAAAGCTATACAGCTTTCTCAGAAACTTCGTAGTTAAAGAAAAATTCGTCCTGGTCCGGGGTTCGAACCCGGGACCACCGCTACACCGGAGCAGTCGCTCTACCAATTGAGCTAACCGGGACGGCAAGCTTATGGTAGGGCGAGAGCGAATTGATCAATAACTCGAAGTGGGAAAAGTGTTGGTCAAATGTTTAGGGGAATCCCCCAATGGTCAAATGTTTAGGGGAATCCCCAGGCGTATGACTGCGCTCGGGTGGATGCCAATAAGTAATTACTCCCTTATTACAAATCTACTCCACCTTGGGGGATTCCCCTAAACATTTGACCAAGAACATTTTTGATGATTTATAGTGTCCAAATATGCGCGTACTGATTCTGTAACACAGATGCTGTGTCTTCTCAGTTAGCCACCTCTAGCAGAACGTCGCAGAATGACCAGACTAAAATATTTATTTCAGCTTTCAAAAAATTCCTTCAATATCAATAGTTCCCATTACTTGTTCCGAAAACAACTTACACATCTGAGAGCAAGCACTGAATACTGTTACCAAACCCCGAACCTACGCATTAATGTGTATGCTAATTCTTACTTTCCGAGGACGATAGCAGAATGGAATGGTTTACAAGCATCTCTCTTACAGTCCAGTACATTAACGACGTTCAAAAAAACTATCTCCATTTCGCACTAAAAAATTTTCTAAATGTCATACGCCTAATCACTTGGCGATTACATCTCGCTTAAGGTGAAGGCCGGAATGTAGAAATGTTTTTCTTTTTTTTTCCTTCTGTGTGTGAAATAACTGTTTTTCAAGCGAATATTTATTAACACTGCTTCTGTAGAAAAAGAGAAACATTACGCTGCAAGAAATATGATTGTGTAGACGAAGGTGAACTTTGTATTCTTGTATAATCAAAAGGAAACATGTTACTGTTCAAGTGTCACGCTCCACCACTGTAACGGCCCACGGCCAACAGTAATGGAAATAAATAATAATAAATAAATAATACCGAGGGAAAAGTACATACAGGCGCGGTCATAAGTAAACGGAGCAGTGTATTGCGTTCGAAGTGCAATCACGCCTTCTCCATTGGTAATGAAGAAGCGTTGATTGTCTACAAGAAAGCCCACCAACCACCGCTACCAGCATGCGCGTACCACTGCTGGAGATTTCAATTAGGTGACGCGCGAAAAATATTCGAATACAGTTGCGTGCTCCGTTTACTTTTGTCCGCGCCTGTACGTTACTGTTATCGCTTTTGCGGCACAATTCAGTCATATATGAGGGACGACTGCTACTTTGATGACTGCTCGCTGTGCGCATTGCAGCAACGATAGCAGACGACGTTGCGCCGTGTATGCCCTCGTGACGTCACAAGAGCATTCAACGCGGCGGTTGCTGCCAGTGACATCATGTCGCAGAACTCCTCAACCAATCCGCGGCCTCGCAGGGTATGAAACAATGTCACGTGACGTTAATATCCGGGTTATTTTGCTTCGCCGGGAAATTCGTGTCATGGCGCGCAGCAGCCGGCCACGCACGCTCCCGTTCTAGGCATTCTTGTTCAAACATACACGATGCGGAGGCCGCATTGCGCCTTCTGCTGCGTACGCTGTTCTCCTGTATATTTAACGAGACGTTCGTGTCTCTGTGATGAAACTTTTCCTTTCTTACGATTAAGCGGCACCTCAATTTCATGTTCCACCTTAAAAAACAAAAAAAAAAAGCTGAAACGTGGAAAGAGAGGTCGGAGTTGTCTTGAACGTGATACGGGGACAATTACTGCAAATAATTTTCCCCGATTGACGGGATGCTTTTTCACAACTAGGGTACTCTCACTATTCGCGTCGTTAGGTGGCGCGTATGTGAGCTTGGCCTTTTCTCCGCATGTGGCAGTGGAGGTACAGTGTGTTACATGGTGAGACCAACACGTCACGGCATCAGCCAGAAAGGGGAACTGACTTCCCATTCGTCGTGCGCACACCGCTGGGTCTGAAGACGCGTGGCTGGCTACTTGCCGCCACCGCAAGCACGGGCACATAGACCGCTGGCTTTCTGTGCTTTCAAAGCCGCATTACGCTTGAGCATGGCGTGTCCTCCTCGCAAACTCGGCTCGTCGGTGAGAACAGTCCATGTCGCGAGTCGGCCAGGGCAAGTCGCCTTCGCTACTCGCCAATGTGGAGACGGGCCGCGGTAGTGGCGACTGCCTTCACGAAGTTGGCGCGCAGATCAAATAGGGCGCCGCAAAGTACCCACTTAGAGTTATTGATAAATTCGCTCTCGCCCTACCATAAACTCGCCATACCGGTTAGCTCAACTGGTAGAGCGACTGCTCCGGTGAAGCGGTGGTATCGGGTTCGATCCCCGGACCAGGACGAATTTTTCTATAACTGCGAAGTTTCTGAGGAAGCTGTATACCTTTCCTTTTTAACCGTATGGCTGCGCTCAGTGAGTAATTACTCCCTCATTATAGTTCTACACTGTGCTTCTTTTACATTGAATTTATTTAATTTTTGCCTTCCGCGTTTTAGAGCGCAGCTCTTAGGCGCCCGTTTCTGCGTTTCGCGGCGTCGCCCGTTGTAACCAGGAGAGGGTAAAAGCGCAACCTCCTCCCCTCCTTAGCAACAAAAAAAGAATGGCAGTGGTTTTAAGCTACGTGGCGGTAGTGACAGATGTGCGGTGCATGCTTTGGAGTTTACAAGGTTGTGACAACCTCGCGAAATACTTAAGCAGACTTCGTCTTTGAGAACCAGGCATTGGTGCAGCAAGTCGAGCATATATCCATCTATTTCTCCGACCGCAAAGCTTCCTTCATGACAATCAAGAACTGTTAGTAAAAAAAAAATATTGTGAGACATTCCAGCGGCTAAAAAGACGAGGACGAAGGTAGACAGACAGGACGAACGCCGGTACTAGAAAGTATGTCATTAAGCGTAGAAATTTGGGCTAGTTGGTTGCTAGTACTATTGTGAGACATTCCAGCGGCTAAAAAGACGAGGACGAAGGTAGACAGACAGGACGAACGCCGGTACTAGAAAGTATGTCATTAAGCGTAGAAAGTTGGGCTAGTTGGTTGCTATAGTACTATTGCGAGAAATTCCAGCGGCTAAAAAGACGAGAACGAAGGTAGACAGACAGGACGAACGCCGGTACTAGAAAGTATGTCATTAAGCGTAGAAAGTTGGGCTAGTTGGTTGCTAGTACTATTGTGAGAAATTCCAGCGGCTAAAAAGACGAGGACGAAGGTAGACAGACAGGACGAACGCCGGTACTAGAAAGTATGTCATTAAGCGTAGAAAGTTGGGCTAGTTGGTTGCTAGTACTATTGTGAGACATTCCAGCGGCTAAAAAGACGAGGACGAAGGTAGACAGACAGGACGAACGCCGGTACTAGAAAGTATGTCATTAAGCGTAGAAAGTTGGGCTAGTTGGTTGCTATGGTACTATTGCGAGAAATTCCAGCGGCTAAAAAGACGAGGACGAAGGTAGACAGACAGGACGAACGCCGGTACTAGAAAGTATGTCATTAAGCATAGAAAGTTGGGCTAGTTGGTTGCTAGTACTATTGTGAGACATTCCAGCGGCTAAAAAGACGAGGACGAAGGTAGACAGACAGGACGAACGCCGGTACTAGAAAGTATGTCATTAAGCATAGAAAGTTGGGCTAGTTGGTTGCTAGTACTATTGTGAGACATTCCAGCGGCTAAAAAGACGAGGACGAAGGTAGACAGACAGGACGAACGCCGGTACTAGAAAGTATGTCATTAAGCGTAGAAAGTTGGGCTAGTTGGTTGCTATGGTACTATTGCGAGAAATTCCAGCGGCTAAAAAGACGAGGACGAAGGTAGACAGACAGGACGAACGCCGGTACTAGAAAGTATGTCATTAAGCGTAGAAAGTTGGGCTAGTTGGTTGCTAGTACTATTGTGAGACATTCCAGCGGCTAAAAAGACGAGGACGAAGGTAGACAGACAGGACGAACGCCGGTACTAGAAAGTATGTCATTAAGCGTAGAAAGTTGGGCTAGTTGGTTGCTGTAGTACTATTGCGAGAAATTCCAGCGGCTAAAAAGACGAGGACGAAGGTAGACAGACAGGACGAACGCCGGTACTAGAAAGTATGTCATTAAGCGTAGAAAGTTGGGCTAGTTGGTTGCTAGTACTATTGTGAGACATTCCAGCGGCTAAAAAGACGAGGACGAAGGTAGACAGACAGGACGAACGCCGGTAGTAGAAAGTATGTCATTAAGCGTAGAAAGTTGGGCTAGTTGGTTGCTATAGTACTATTGCGAGAAATTCCAGCGGCTAAAAAGACGAGGACGAAGGTAGACAGACAGGACGAACGCCGGTACTAGAAAGTATGTCATTAAGCGTAGAAAGTTGGGCTAGTTGGTTGCTAGTACTATTGTGAGACATTCCAGCGGCTAAAAAGACGAGGACGAAGGTAGAAAGACAGGACGAACGCCGGTACTAGAAAGTATGTCATTAAGCGTAGAAAGTTGGGCTAGTTGGTTGCTATAGTACTATTGCGAGAAATTCCAGCGGCTAAAAAGACGAGGACGAAGGTAGACAGACAGGACGAACGCCGGTACTAGAAAGTATGTCATTAAGCGTAGAAAGTTGGGCTAGTTGGTTGCTAGTACTATTGTGAGAAATTCCAGCGGCTAAAAAGACGAGGACGAAGGTAGACAGACAGGACGAACGCCGGTACTAGAAAGTATGTCATTAAGCGTAGAAAGTTGGGCTAGTTGGTTGCTAGTACTATTGTGAGACATTCCAGCGGCTAAAAAGACCGGCGTTCGTCCTGTCTGTCTACCTTCGTCCTCGTCTTTTTAGCCGCTGGAATGTCTCACAATAGTACTAGCAACCAACTAGGCCAACTTTCTATGTTAGTGGAGTGTTTCTTGAAGAAGGAATATGTGTGAAAAATAACAAGTTGTCTGTAATTGTACATACATGTATTTCTAGAATTATTTGCCTCAATCTATCGAAAAGTTGAAACAGCTGATGAGCTGCGCTCAAATTTCGCAATAGGAAGTAAAGTAATCGTCGGCAATTTTTTTAACCTATCGTTTAATGCTCTTTATTTCTCCGTCCTCGCGTCCGGCATACTCATTGAAAGCGTTTCTTGCGGTAGCGCCACCTCTCGGCAGCAAACGCAACTAAATACGGTGCAGGCAGAATGTCGGAGTAGCGGAAGCAGCTCGTCCGGGCGCGGCTGCGCGACGCGCTCGATCGACAGGCGTCGACGCGTGAACCCCTGTGCAGGCACGGCCCCGACCACTTTGCGGCTGTCAAAATCTTCCCAACGCTGCTCGACACTCCTGCGAATGCATCGAGTGAATGGATGGAACCGCGCTTATTCCACATTTGAATGCGCCTATAAAGGAAACGGGTAATGCAGCGCTGGGTATCTTTCCCGGGAGTATTTAAATGGGCCTTAGAAGTCAATTCAGATATTTACTACCTATCTGATCGCCTCCAAAGGTGGAAAAAGCAGCTGAGTGGGCTCTGATAAGAGCGACGTCAGATATGCCCCGCCCCTTCCTGCTTCGACCAAGCAAAGCGGTATTTTTTTTTAATAATAAATCTGCGCATAGTCGATATCGAAACGCGCACGCAATTTGTGATTGAAGGCAGTTAAACGACGTTCGTGGTGGTGCAAGCCAATCAAAGATGCCGTAAACAAGCAGGATATTCCAGCGCGAAACGTCAGCCTTCTCGATGCTCCGGCGTAAGGAAAACAGGACTGCCGACTCTTCCCTCAAGCCGCTGCTGCTGCTGCTCCCCCTTGCGTCCCGACAGTAGCCGCCGCGGAGGAAGAGCGAGCGCAGCCTCGGCGTCCCAGTCAGCGCGGCTCCGGGGATCCCCGGCCAGACGTCATCGCCGGTGCGCAGCACGTGACTCGCTCCGCAGGGTCGATGAACCCGGCGCCTGAACGCTCGTCTCCTCTGCATTGCCCGGCCATAGGGAGTAACGCCGGCTGCACCGCATAGCCGAGCTTTTCTGTACTGCTTGGAGGGAGTGCCCTGAAACATGCTTGCATGCTTCAGTGTCTCGGCGAAAGGAGCCACATGCGAACATTCACTAATTTCGTACAAAGGACGGCATTGTGCATTTCTCATCTCGCCTCACTATTACTCACTAATCCGCGTGTTTCGGCTTGGTTTTGTCTTCCTTTCTTTCTTTCTTTCTTTCTTTCTTTCTTTCTTTCTTTCTTTCTTTCTTTCTTTCTTTCTTTCTTTCTTTCATTTCTTTCTTTCTTTCTTTCTTTCTTTCTCTCTCTCTCTCATTCTTTCTATCTTTCTTTCTCTCTTCCTTTCTTTCTTTCTTTCTTTCTTTCCCCACCCTGCATATACCGGCTCTTCAGTTGTTACGCAGTGCTCGCCTGCGGTTCTCTTCTCTGCCCGCTTCGCCGTTATTTCGCGTCGTCGTGAAACACAACGAATGCCCGTACCAACAGCTCTCCCAGGCCTTAATCGCACAGCATAGGCACATGCTGGTCCGCAGTGCCCGCCGCTTTCTCGACGCGGTTTGTACAAACAGAGAGCTTCTTATCAGCCCGAGAGGCTCTTCGTGTGTCAGCGCTCTACACAGCAGCCGGAGATATCTCCAAGATAGCTTCCGCACACACGTGCTTGTTGCACCCTCCTCGCGCACTGCGTTTTTCCCTGTTGCTTCTACTGCCACCTCATGGCACAACATCCTCCTTCCGCTGCCCCGACATTGACAGGCCAGTGGTTAACAGTGGCTCTGAGAGATGACACTGTGTATCTCATATGCTCACAAATGAACTGTTAAAAAACGGACAAAGTGCCGTTGAATGACGCAGTGCGCAGAGTCCTCGCGTAGACTGCAACACTCCTTGTCGGCGAATGAATTGCGTCTCACATACGCGTCCGGAAGAGTCCACGAAGCATGCGCACGGGAAGCGCCCATGTGAATACATATCAAGCGGTGGCACCGACCAGCCCGTCGACTGAAAAGAATTGCCTCGTGAAACAATTTCAGAGCGAAGCATACGGAATGCTGCGTGTGCAACCTGATGAACCTCACCGTAATGTAACGTAACAAGGCCGGTAATAACTTGTTGCGCTCTGAAATACAGAAACAAACAAAAAAGATCAAGTTCCTCTCCCCATTCTGATGATCCGCCCACCCGACTCGCTGCCCCTTCCTGCATTCATTCTCCTCAATCTTGGCTGCACTTGGCCGGCTATATACTCCTTTAGGTGCGTAACTGTTGCTCACTTATTGTCCCTGTTAGTCTTAAAATCAAAGCAAATCTTTATTCCAACAAGCTGGATGCTGAGGACGTCTCAATGAGCCTGACTAGGCCCACGACCTTTTATTACATAGGCATACAGCGAGAGTTCTGGTGTAGAGAAAAGCCAACTATGAATTTAGTGTTTACAAAAGCAGAGAGACCAAATACAGCTCAGTGGCGACAATGCATGCACAAGGAAAGGACTGGACTGTGTAACACGACAGTTCGTGAAATTGTGGAATGTGACAAACATGAACAAACTTGTCTCTGTAATGAAATGCCAGGCGCAAAAATACTAATCGGAGGCATGCACATTAGCAGAAAGAAAAAAAACTAAACCCCTACATATATTTTTTTTAGGTATGAGGGCAGACGATGACGCAGCATTTGAAGTGCATAATTTGTACCCGCTTGCGGAATTTCCCAGGTTTTGGCGTACCCAGAAGTACGAATATTTCTTTTTAGGCCAGCGATGTTAACTAATCCGTTATTATTTCCTTTCGTAGTGCCTGAGCAGGTTGTGTTCGTACGTGTCTCGGATACAATAAATCCCTTTAATCCAGTTAAAAGGGCTTGTGCGTGACTGTCAGGTGGCATGTTCATGATAGCGTTAATAGTTTATAAATATGAAGCAGTAGAAAAGCCCCATAATAAATGAGAGTTTATACTAGACAAAACGAGTGAATTATATATTAGAAGTTTAAAGCTTTTTGGTAAATAGAATCGTAATTTTGAGAGAATATGAGACAGTTCCATGTCATGTGTTGATCAAACATCGTACCAAGGCATTTAACTACAGGCACACGTTCGGTTTTAAAAAATGCAGTTGGTCCAGCCTAATGTCTGAAGAAAACGGCTCTTTTGCTTGTATTTATTTATACTGCGAGAATTATCCGAACTCTAAGATGATGAGTACTTGGTTGGCGTCTTTAATTGCCTGTTAGAATGTCAGGAGAGTACGGCACCTCCATGAGGTATGTAAATTAGCGTCATGTCAGAATTAATGACCACTACCTGCGGCCGGTAGTTAAGTCAGTTGAAGAAAAATGCCACATAGTGGCCCAATTTTTCTAGCAAAGTAATGTGATTCATATTGTCACGTAGTGGTGATGGCAGTTCGGCGAGCAGGGAGACAGCGAAAACGGCTTCTGAAGGAAACTGTTTATTGGGCTGACCTGCGTCCACAAAGAACTCAGCCACTCGGCAGCGGCGAAAGCAACAAGCGTGCTCGGGGGTCGTCGAACAGAATGCCTGCCACTCTCGACTGGACTCAATTTAAAGAAGTCGACGAACTTCCGAGATACGGCGAACAAAGTGAGTACAACTGTTTGGAACAGCGTAGAATCGGCTCCGCCTCGATGCGGTCAATCGAGATAAATCTGGTCGCGTATTGCATCACCAACAGAGCGATAAAGCCACATGTCGGCGTGTTTGAAGATTGAACAAACTTTAAAAGGCTTTGGGTCCACATGGTTTAAAGCCTTCGAGTAATCTATGAATACACCTGCGCATAATTCGCACTCTGAAGACTAGAATAATTTGCTCTTGTGTTAGAACAGCACCTTCAGTCGACACATCTTTCATAAAATCGAATCAAGCGCAACCAGTAATATTGTTTTCTTATGAAAGACATCATACGCCAGTGTACTAGTTTTTCTAGTCATTTCAAGAAGACAGAGACTATAGAGATAGGCTGCAGTTGGCAAAATAATTTCCGTCGCCATCTTCGTGTAGAACGGTAACTTTCAAAACCTCAAGTTTCATTCGGAAGGGTCTATTGCTTTCGTAATTACATAAAACACATGTGCTAAGGCAATGATGTTTCATTGGTGTAATCTGTAATCCGTATGCATTACAGCATTGTTACTTTTTGTAGATGTAAAAATGCTATGCACTTCATTTGGTGTGGCAGGAGGACAAAATGCTCACTAGTTTTCAAGTAGCACATGTAGTTTCCATCATGGCTGCCATCGGCTAGTGTTTAAGTCTTCCACCGTGCGCTGCATTTCCGACCCTCAGTTACTCAGCAGAGCAATGCAATCAGCAAATCAGAGATTGCTAAGTTGTTCGCCACGAACTTTCCTTGAAGCAATAAAGAAATCAAAAATAAAAGTCGCAGCAATTTTATCATCGCGTGAGGCGAATCCGTAACGCAGCCCGCACAAGCTACCATTCTTCTGTCCACATTGTCTCTGTGGGCCGGACCCGCCTGAATAACGTCACTACTTGCAGCGAAGTTAACCATGCAGCTTTCGTTTACGATATCGAACACAAACCACATGAGCAGCTGTACGGCTGTGAAAGGAAGGGCCAGTCAGTGGGTTAGACACGGTGCAAAAATTACTCCTTTTAGGCGCCGTGCAACCTTATTCAACGTATAAATTTTAGAAACTCGGCGTCCATACCGCAGGTTGGAGCAAAATCGAGTCCTCCCGAAACGGCGCCTCCAGAGTCGCCCCTGGGTCGGCTTGGCGCAATATACGCCCAACATTTGCCGCCGCAAACGTAGTAAACACTCAGGGATAAAACGACAGCAAGAGAGCAGAGGAATAGAGAGACGCACTAGCAGGCCTTATTCCTTACCAAGCTTTGTTTACATTCAGACACCTGAGGATGCGAGTGGCTCCCGTGGCATTAAATGGGGGTGGTTGTGACGCCAAGCGCACGCGAGTTTATTTCTGGTCCCCTGCCGTGACACTCGGAGCAACGTTCGGTGGCCTCTGTCAGAATGCAGCGCCATTGCTGCTTCTTTCCTGCGATATTAACTTCTTATTAAAGGTGTCTTGATAACACTGTACGAAGTTCCTTAATAGAAAAGGAAGGAAGAGGGAGGAAGGAAAGAAGAAAGAGGGAGGAAGAAAATAGGGAAGGAAGGGAGGAAAGAAGGCAGGGGAGGAAGGAGAGTGGGCAAGGAAAGCAGGAAGGAACGAAAGACTGAAGGAAATAAGGAAGGAAAAAAGAGAGGCAGGAAGAAAGGAAAGAAGGGAGGAGGGAAGAAAGAAAAGAAGGGAGGAAAGGGACAAGGGAAGGGAGGGAATAATTAGGGGTGGAAGAAGGAAGGTTTGGTTTTATGGAGTTTAACGACCTAAAGCTACTCAGGCTAGGAAGCAAGAAAGAAAAGGAAGGGAGAGAGGGAGGGAGGAAGCAAGGAAAGAAGGGAGAGAGGCAGCAAGAGAGGAAAGAAGGGAGGGCAGTAAGGAAGGAAGGGAAGAAGAAAGGGGATGAAGGAAAGATTGAAGGGATCGAGGGAGGAAAGAAGAGAAGAAGGAAAGAAAAAAGAAAGTAAGGAAGGCAGGAAGAGAGACCGGAAGGAGAAAGAAGAGAAAGGATGGAAGAAAGAAGGGGAGAGAGGAAGGTAGGAAATAAAGAAGGAAGGGAAGAAGAAAGACAGGCAGGTAGGGATGAAAGGGAGGAAGGACGGGAAGAACGGAAGGGAGGGAGAAGAAAGAAAGGAGGGTGGAAAGAAAATGAGGGAAGAATGAAGGGATGGAAGAAGGAAGTAAAGAAGGGTGAGAGAGCCTGTCCTGTCGTTTTTTTTTCTCCTACTTTGTGCCGTCTTTTTGCGCTGTAATTCTTGCAAGCAAGGAAAGGAAAGAGAGAAGCAGGTGGAGAGGAAAGGGAGGTAGGAACGGGAGGGAGGGGTAAAGGCAGGAAGAAATGAAGTAAGCGAGGGGAGGGAGGGAGGACGGGAAGAACGGATAGTGAGGAAGGGGAAGGAGGAAAGAACGAAGGAAGGGAGGTTGGAAGGAGGAAAAGGGAGGGGATGGAGAAAGGAAGATAGGGAAGAATGGAGGGATGGATGAAGGAAGGAAAGCAGGAAGGAAAGACTGAAGGAAGGGATGAAGCAATGGTAGAAGGGATGAAAAAGGAATGAGGCAGGAAGAGAGGCAGGAATAAAGGAAGGGGAGGAATGAAGGGAAGAAGGAAGGGAGGGGAGGGAGAAAGGGAAGAAAGGCAGGGAGGGAGGAAAGAAGGGAGTGGATTGAGGGCAGAAGGTAGGTAAAAGGAAGGAATGAATGAAGGGAAAGTGGAGGGAGGGAGGCAGTAAAAGGGGAGGCAGGAAGGAAGGAAAGAAAGAAGCGAAGAGGAAAGGAGAAAGAAAGGAAGAAAGGAAGGAAAGGGAAAGAATGGAGGGAGGAAAGAGAATAGGGTGGAAGGAAGAGAGGAAAGAAGGGAGGAAAGATGGAGGGATGAAGGAAGAGAGGAAAGAAGGGAGGAGAAAGGGAGGGATGAAGGAAGAAGGAAGGGAAGTAAGGAAGTGAGGAAATATGGAGGGATGAAAGAAGAAGGAAGGGAAGTAAAGAAGGCAGGGAGGGAAGGAGGAAGGAAAGAAGGAAGAAGGGAAGAAATAACAAGACAGCAGGGAGAAATAATGCGCAAATGGAACCAGTGCCTAGGTCCAGCGTTTTGAAGAGCTACAGGGCTACTCCAAATTATGTTGGGCTCATTTCCCACACCCCGAAAGACTCGAGTCATATATATGCCTGCGTGTGTGGCTGGCATGATGCGGCTCTAGATGGTCGTCGATACAGGCGCTGCGGCGTGTGGAGGGCATCTCTCTGCTCACTCGCTCCCTCTCATGAGTGCCTCTGCGAAGCCGTCAGCGTCGCGACAGCCGGCAGCTGCGACCCCGATTGGAGACACTGCGGACACGCATCGGAGCAGCATCTAGAATGGGACCGAAGCGCGCTGCATGTTGGATGCCCGAAAACAGGGTCATTCTGAGCTGGTTGGTTAATAAATTGGCAGCACCTGTTTCACGCGGAAAGGAAAGGCGCAGTAACTGTCTCACTGAAGGTGGACACTTGGATCATGGTAGCAATTACGCGCGGAACTTTTTACGGACAAGGCAAAAACGAAGACAGGCTGCACTTGTGCCGCGCCGTGAAGGAATTAAGCGATAAGTGTGAGGTGAAAGGAGGAAGGAAGAGGGAGGTAGTGGGCTCTGGATTAATAAAAGTAATAGAGAATAATCTCCGATAAGCTAATTAATTGCCTAGCTAAGCAACATAGGGGGGCGAATGGCAAAGCACGACTGAGGACCTCGACAGGCCAAGAAGAACGGTGGGCCTAAAAATTAATGTGAAGTAATGTTAAACCGCAGTTTAAGATAGATAGCGAATTATTGGTAAGGGAACACGGCTACTTATACAGCGACCGCAGAAGACACACAGCAGCTTGACCTCAAGATAAAAGTGGGTAATAGTTGTGTCTTGCCAGTACCCACCGCAAGCCGGATGGCTAACGAAAACGGTCGAACGGAGCAGAAAAGATATAATCAAGAAAGAGAAACGGGCATGGCCAAGCAATGTGGTATGAAGGGTCGCACAGGTCAGGACTAACTGAAGAAAGAGGCCTTTCTCACGCAGTCATTGTAAAAATGATGATGACGGCATCGCATATCCCCATTTACGTGTTAGCTACGCTTGAAAAAAATGAAAATTGGTTTTGAAGAAAGAAAATGGCGAAGTCACTGTCTCACATATCTCAGTGGACACCCGAGCCGCGTCGTAAGGGAAGGATAAAGGAGGAAATGAAAGAAGAAAGAGGTGGCTTCTCCATGCAGTGCTGCGCACGTATCACCAAAATCGAATCTTTTTTCAGGATGCTGCACCGTCGAACACGCAGCGGTGCTTTTTGGGAACTGCCATGTTTAGTGTTTCTGTAGTTGGTGTTGCACTACACCTCGTGAATTACTACACGTTCCGCGTGCCTCTTCAGTCACCAATTATGATCGTCCCGTGAGAGCTTCCAAACAGACTTTCGTAAGAAACGTTCTCTGATAATTAATTATGCGTTTTTTATCGCGTCCTCTTATCCCCACTTCATGACTCTACACTGCTTTCAGAATGGCACACGTACTCTGAAAAGCCTTCACAATGATGTGTTCTGTGAAAGGCGCCCCCTATAGAGTTTTCGGCTCCTGACGTTTTCCAGGAGATCCAGCTGGTTGCAACCAAGAAGCCCGCTTGACAAATGAAAAGCACGAGAGGACCCTGGGAGCGAAGCTCGACAAACTCGCCTCCGAGATAAGAAGCACAAGGGCGACACCATTGTATGAGGTACGGAACATTTCCTCTTACACATTGACCCCGAGCGAAACCCAGGTTCTCAGTCACGGACTCAACTTTAACCAAGGAAAACCACCAGATTCACGAAAAGTGATTTCTGCTGTTGAAAGCGCTGTTCAACTTTTAGACCTTGGTCTCAGAGATGAAGATTGTACGAAGGCGATAGGCATACTTTCACATATACGTAAATCTGACCCCCTGTGTCCTCTATCCCCAGAAGAGCGGAAGTCACTAGAAAGGCTACGCAGTAACCACAGGATTTCGATACTACCAGCCGACAAAGGGAACGTCACTGTTATCCTTGACCGTGGGTCTTATAAAGCCAAAACTGAAGCCTTTCTGCAGTACCCGACAACTTAGAGCCGCCTGAGGACGGCCCCGCGCACCTGGAGCATGTCCGTGGACCCTGGAGTGATGCGGCTACGGCTGCGCGAGGGACAAAAAGAAATCTTAGTTTTTCTTAGGGACACGGGTTTGAGTGTTCCTTGATGTCACCTTTCAGCCTTTCTTTTATTCCCTTTTTCTTTCTTTCGCACCCTCTTCTTTCACCCTCACCTGGAGCAGCATGCTAGGCTAATAACCAAGCGGAGCTCTTTTGCATTCATTAAAGTCTCTCCCTCATGTGCCAGGAGGGGTATGATGAGGACTACCGGGGACCTATGAATGTGCTCGGTAGCTGCGTGAAAGCACAGCCTACTAATCCGTTCCTCTTCGCAGTGCAGGCAGTTTCCGTCACCATCCAACTGGTCTCTGCCGCTTTTCTGGCTGCTTCCCCTGGATCTTCATCACACGTGTTCATCACCCACGATGACCAGTACACCTATCTTGGAATAATATCGTCACTGATACTGGATTTGCCTGCGCCGCCGCCGGAACCTCCCGGACACTGAATGGCTACCATCATCGATATCATCATCAACGACTTCGCCGGCTATAAAAGGGCCGCATTTGTCGCCGTCGCCCTATGGGCTCGGTAGCTGCGTGAAAGCACAGTCTACTAATCCGTTCCTCTTCGCAATGCAGGTTGGTAATACGTTCTCTCTTTATGCTAAGAAAACCAGCAATTACTTACTAATGCAGCTGCCGAGCCCGCAGAGCTGCGCCATTATTGTTGTTGAACGCTTACGCACGATCCCTATATATGCTTCTACTCCTGTCGGGTGATGTGGAGACCAATCCTGGGTCGATCAACCCAGAAACCATAATTTCCGAACTGCAGAAATTAACAGCTGGCCAAAGTACCTTAGTCTCCGACTTGCAGGACATTAAGACACAGCTCCGAACAACTGATTCAACTCTAGATGATTTAAACAAGCGCATGATTGCTCTGGAATCTCGCTACGCTACGCTTTCTGCAATTAATTCTGAAATAGACAGCCTTAAAACTTTAACTGCCCAACTAAGTCAACAGATCATTGGAAGCGCGTGTAGACGATCCTGAAAACCGCCCTCGCCGTAATAACCTAATAATTTACAATATTCCCGACAATAACCCTTCTGAAGGTTTTGCGGATTCAGAGGAAACAGTCATTAGCCACTGCTCTACGCATCTAGATTTCACCATCCTTCCTAATCAAATCGAGCGTGCTCACCGCCTTGGGCGTCACTCGACAGATCGCAACCGGCCAATCATCGTAAAATTCACATCGTGCAAAACTAAAGAAAGCATCCTCTCTAATGGACAAAAACTTAAAGGGACAGATTACAGCATTGGCGAAGACTTTTCTCTTCTCGTTCGTCACGTTCACAAACAGCTATAGTTGCCCATGCGCGGTCAATAACAGATAAATTCACCTTGCGTTTCAAAACACTACACATCGGTCCAAAGCGTTACATCTTCGAGGAGACACCGCAAACAACAAAAGAAAAGCAGTAACAAACATCTCGGCAACAAATTTCGGCAAAGCGCTTGAAACATTTACCGCAATCCGCTATTTCCTTGCCAGCGATCTTCACGACTGCTCGCAGTTTTATTTCAAAGCGGGAGATCGTTTCTAACTTCGTCTCATCGTCTTCCAGTAACTTATTAATCTTGATTGAAACGTGGCTCAACACCGACATATCTGACAGCGAAGTCCTCGCTGACTTGCCAAATTTCCGTGTTTATCGCAGTGACCGCAAAGATATATGAGGGGAGGAGGCGTACTTATTGCAACCATGGCAAGAACTGTCATGCACGGCCATCAACCTTTCATCAGACATCGAAATATTGTGGGTCCTATTCCACTCTTCACCACAGTCAGTTGTCGTTGGCGTTTGCTATAAACCCCCTAATAACAGACTAAACTTTCCGCACAAATTCAATAATGCATTAAATGAAATCAAAACTAAGCATCCTAACGCCGGCATTTTCGTCTTCGGTGACTTCAGTTTTCCTAGCATTGATTGGCAGAACCTAACCGCTACAGGTATCAATGAAGCTAATGAATTTCTTGATGTTTGCCTTAATTTTAATCTGGTACGAGTAATATCCGAACCAACGCGTGTAACAGAAGGCAGCGCTAATACCCTTGATCTAAAATTACCCGATCATCCAGAATGTGTTCATTCCATCACGTGTCATCCGGGTGTTAGCGATCACAAAATAATACATGCATACCTCACCATTAAATCGTTGCCCCGCGCAAATAATAGACAAACCATTCGATTATATGACCAGGGAAACTATGCTGCTATTAATAACGAACTTCGCGCCTCCCTAGCCCTTGTTGAACCCAACTTTCATCAAATTGAAGAATTGGTAGACTTAAGTTATTCCAAAAGTAATCATACGAAACGGCCCGCGAAACCCATGGTTCAACGGTTGTCTGAAACGTCTGGAAAACAAAAATAAACGCCTCTTCCGCTCAGCGAAATTGCATCCCAGTGAGAACGCTTGGAATAAATACTATGTGGCAGAAAAAGCGCACCTAAGGAAAAAAACTCGCGAAACCAAGCGTGCTTTTTTTGCAGTCTGATTAGCCTAAAATGCTGACAACTGACCCCCGTAAATTCTGGCAAGTCATCAACCCACAGCACACGCGTAAAATTTCTCTTGCCGATGCATCAGGTGAACCCATCTCAGATGCAGACTGCGTCAATCTATTTAATGAGGCCTTTTCATCAGTGTTTACGAAAGAATCTAGCATGTCACTGCCTTCAGAACCGACATCTATTATGATACCTATGCCTCCGATAATATTCTCTTAACAGGAATCTTATCATTCGCATCACCAGTTTAGAATCCTCATCAAGCTTATCTCATTAATCCTCTTGAGTCCGTTCAAAATCGCGCGGACAGGTTTATTCGCGCAATGCTTATGGCATTAGCGTTTCCGCCTTGAAAACGGCATCCGGTGTACCGTCCTTATCCCTCCGTCGTCGCACTTCCAGCTTATCTTTATTTCATTCAAATCTTCAACAGCCTCATGCGCACCGCTCCTTATATCTCTTCCTCCCCCAGCAAACATATCACTCCGCCCCAGTCGTCATTTTCATGTGGCCCGTCCACTCTCGCGCACTGTCACCTTCGCCAATTCCTTTTCCCCCCCACAGCTGCAGACTGGAACGGCCTTCCAAGCGACATTGCCACCTGCTCATCCAAGTTCAATGAAAATGCAAAAAATTATGTACAACTGTAAGAATGCTCTCTTTATCAGTTCCCACCCCTTATGTAATACCCCAGTCATGGGGCCTTTAAGGAAATGAAATGAAATGTAAAGTGGAGACTGACATTCTGCTGCTATGGGAATTACGCTTCCTGTGTCATGCCCTCATGGCAGAGCGTGTGTGTCCCCTCCATTTTTTTTTTATTTTTGAGGACGCAATCAAAGTGCCGGCGCATGCAAAGTTATAAACGCACCGCGGCCGCGCGCTGCGTGTAATGCACGATCCCGCAACCGACCTGATTCAAAGTGGTAAACAGACTGCATCGATTTTGCATGCGCTGCCGCTAATCGATGACGCGCAAGAGAGGAAGCAAAAGAAGCCTCTGTGGATTTGGAGTCTACGCCTTTGCATTGCGGTGGCTGCAGATGCGTGTAACACAACGGCGCAGGCGTTCTTCTTTGTTTTGTTTTGTTTTGCGAACGTTGAAGGCTGTGACTGTTGCCTGCCTAATGGCTCCAGCTGAGCCACAATCACTGTCACGTGCTGATAGAGGAGAGTTGAAAGATGTGAAAGGAAAGAATGAAAGAAGAGACGCGCGTCGCAACAACCGCGTCCGCCGAAGCGACGACGGCTGTAACAGATACCCCAATGGCCCCCACCCCTGTCTCCTCCTCTGTTGGCACGCGCCTACAGGTGAGCTTCCTACAGATGAGCTTAAAGGGAAGCTGAAACACTTTTTTGAGAATTAGAGGTTATTCAAGAATTCGAATCTATCAAGCTTCTAGATAAAGCATGAAAAGTAATTTTGCACTGGCATTTTAATTGGCGTCATAATCGTCGATTAAAACCACGACAATGTTTAGGCTTCTCCTCACTACGTTGGAGGAGTGCGAGGAAACTCGTCAGTCACGTCATTGTTGCCGAAATTTCAGATGTCCGCTGCTTACGCCTGCACGCTGCTGTGCGTCGTCAGATGGCGCCAAACAATGCGTCGTGAGCTTTGAGCTTCACCTTCTATGGCGTCGGTTTGCTTCCATGAAATAACCCTTTCTTCGCTGGAAACGTAGTGCCGTCATACGTGACGTCATTATCGGGGCCTCTGCCCGTCGCTGTGCACTTCAGAGAAGCCTGAACGCCGACGACGACTTTATTCGGCGATTACGTCCCCATTTCAAGTGCCAGAGCAAAACGATTGCGTAGGCTTTACCTGCACATTTTGCACATTCGGCAACCTTAAACTCATTGAATTCTAAAACCGCTTCAGTTGCCCTTTAATAACGAAATAAGAAAGGCGTACGTCTATGATTTATTCGGCCAAATTCTTAACGTTGCGTAGCATACATTTAGCTGACGCCAAGCTGATCTGGATCTGGTTATACGCATGCGACGAAAAATACAGTGCCGAAAAGAAGGGGATGGCGAACATACGACACTTGTGCTCTACTTCGTCGCGTCTGGTGTGCAGGCCTGCATGTTTCGCCTTGGGGCCACATCTTCATATCGTCAGGTTTTTTGCCGCGAGATTTTTCATTCTTTGCTGCCTTTCCCGTCGTTTTGTCTGGCTGTCGTGATTGGCCAGTAGGAAACAGGAGCTCACCTATTAAGCGTCAAATCGCGTCCTGATTGGGCGACGCCGAAGCTCTTGCCTTTTTTTCCTTAGTTACGTTACAATTAAAACGCTTGCATTTCGTTCCGCAGAAAAAAAAAGCGAAAAAAAAAACAGATTACGTCCCTCTGTACGCCGAGTAACGGCTCTCTACCAAGAGGCGATTCCATAAATGCTGCCCCCGAGAATGGGGCATGGGAAGTGTGGCCGGTCTCCAGGACGTACGATCTAGTTTCCAAATCTGAGTCTGCCGTATACGCGAGTGCAGGTTTCGCACAATAGCGGCCTGGCTAATAACGGAGCTTCAGTCTCCGCTCACGCATCCTGTAAAGGGTGATTTCACGAAAATCTAGAATGCAACTGGACTGGATTTATAGAACACTGTCAAGTAAAACTCTAGTTTGGGCGAGTTGGTTCAAATTGAAAGAAAAAACTGGTAATGGCGCAAGAAACGAGGACACGGAAGGCGCACAAAAGACACAAAAGTGTTGAAGGGTAGGTGGAGGGCAGTCCTGAACGCGGTTCGAAGCATCGCATCCAATGTGGAGATCCCCTCACCCCTAAGTTTGAGGTACGGCAGCGTGTATAGGAAGCGGCTGGGGATGAAGGCGTGGATGAGACGACGTAGGTCGTGCTCCTTCATGCTCTTATGGTGGCCCGAAATTCTGCAGATGAAGTGCGATATCGCACCTGTCACCTGCTTAAGCTTCTTTATGGTAAGGCTGTTTATACCGTTGTCTTGGATATGTATGCTCAGAACCCTAAGAGTGTCCACCTCCGAGATGGGGCGGTCGTCCAGGGCAACGGTTATGGGCGTGATGGGACTGTTACGGGTGGTGGGACGGAGGATGAGGAGCTCGGACTTCTCTGGGCAGCACGAGAGTTCGATGCTTCGGGCGTGTTCTTTTGTGAATGTGGCGGCGGTTTGTAGCATGTCCTCTAAGTCACCATCACCTCCGTGGGTGGTGCTCAGCGTGATGTCATGGCATAGAGGGTGTGCCGGAGGTGTGGTATTGTCGTGAGTTCATGGGCGAGGGAGATCATAGTCGCGTTGAAAAGGCAGGGGGAGAGGACGGAGTCCTCAGGGGTTCCGACTCCTGAGGGAATAAGGAGGCGATGTATATGGGGCAAAGTGTACCTCAGCCGTGCGGTTGGTAAGAAAAGCTCCGATACAGGTGTACGTACACCTATATGAAGCGAGGAGAGGGCCGTCATGATTACCTGATGGTCAACGCGATGTCTTTAGATAAATCCAAAGCCAGGACGGCCTTTGTGTGGCCTGGAATGTCTGGGTCAAAGATGTCGGTTGTGAGCTGCTGCATGGCATCCTGCGCAGATAAATGGGGACGGAAGCCCACCACGCTAGGGGGGTAGAGGTCGTTGTCCGTCATGTGTTGAGTGAATCTCGCCAGCACGAGGTGTTCGAAAAGTTTCCTGAGAGACAAAGTGAGAGAGATTGGGCGGAGGTTAGCTGCTGTGAGTGGTTTGTTTGGTTTGGGGATAAATATAACCTTGGCGTGAAGCCAAGACTGGGGAGGGTGTCCTCCGCCCAGCATTTGTTGAAGTAGTTCGTAATCTGGGTGATCGACTGATCATCCAGGTTGCGCAGCTTAGAGTGAGATTTTGTCAACACCAGGTACGAGGAGTCAGGAGGGCCGCTCCGACTTCCGCTGCCGTAATCTCGACATCGAGGGTTGAGTTTGGTTGCCCTATTTAGGGAGGAACGGGGTCGGATGTGCCAGGCGATGTATGTGTTTGCTCGAGGTTGTCCAGGAGGGCGTCTGGGGATAAGTCGGTAAGTCGGAGGGCGTCTGGGGATAAGTATGAGTCGCGTCACGTGATGCTTTGTAGCTGTTTTGGACTGCGTGGGGTCGATGAGATGTCGGAATAGTTGCCAGGCTCGCTTGGTAGACAGGTTACCGGCCGTGGTGTCACAGACTCGTTCCCATTTGGAGGGGCAGATGTCCTCTGCACGTTGGTTGATATGTGTCTGCAGCGCGGCCAGCCGCTTTTTCAGACTGTGGTTAAGTTTGTTCTTTTTCCAGAGCTCTAGGAGGTGGGCGAATCGAAAGTCTAATGTGGGGATGTCCTGTGTTATTTCAATATGTTGGTTGTGTTTGGCGACATCGGTATTGAGTGAACTCAGCCATTGGTCGATGTCTGTGATGGCGGTAGCTGGGTTGTCCATTCGCGGTTTGCAGATGACACCCCAATTTATTAGCTTGTGCTAGGTTGTTTAAACGGGACAGCTACAGAGATAATGGAGTGGTCGCTGCCTAGCGTATGCTTTGTCCTGTTCCAGGTGATGCCCACGAGGTGGCGGCTGAGCCTCAGGTCTGGATCCATGCAGATGCTATTGCCGATCTCGTGGGAGTGCGGAAGTTATTGTGCACAACGAGTCGGAGGTCCCGCACCACGGACCAGAGGCGTTGCCCCAGGCCCAAGGTGGCTCGGTAGCCCCAGTCAGTTTGTGCCCCCCCCCCAGTGATCAGAGGATGCTTCCCTGCCAGCCGATGAAGTTCGCGTCTCCAGTGAGGACATTGGGTGGGAAGGGGGGTGGTATATGTTGGCTATAAAGATAGATGGAATTATGTTTCTGTGATGCGTGATCTCGGTGATGGCGCAAGGCGCGTCCGATGTGATGTGTCTGAAATGTGAACGAGCGGTGGTGGATGAAATGTAGTGAACCGAGGCATGAGTGGGGAGTGTGGCGGGTGTGTTGGGGCATGGGGATGAGGTTGGGGACAAGCGCTCTTGCCACAGAAGCCGCGACAGTTCCATAGGAGGAGAGGTAATTGGGAAGTGCCTTCCCCGGCATGGTTGGACGATTGAGGGGTGTGAAGCTGCTAGGCGCATTTCTGAATCTGTTCCATCTGGTGTTCTAATTTTTCCTCAAAGCATGCCTCCATTTCTTGTAATTTTGAGTTCAATTTTTCTTCTAGTGATCGTCTTGGGTGACCTGGGTGGACTCCGTTGTGCGTTTCTTTTTGGGTGGGCGGGGGATCGGGTCGGCAGGTTTGATCATTGCTTCGGTTCCAGTTCGTCGTGGCCGGGGCGGGGGAGCAACAGCCATAAGTCAGTTTGGATCTGGCAGGCACAGCCGGGCGGCGCGGACCAAGAACTCACGGTCGACGACCACGGGTGACGCAGGACGCCGAAGCTCCAGGACCAGGATGCCGATGATACCCCGCACCGCGCATCAAATGTTACATGGCAGTAAGAATGAGGCGCGATGAACAAAAAATGATTTAATGGCCGCTGGCCTAGCGCGAGCGCTGATGATGATGACGATGATGTCATCAGGCTTAATGGCACATACCCACGGCGGGGGATTGGCCAGGGTGCACTGCGGATACAAACGCAAATGTACAAGAAATGGAGTATTTTGATAATTTTGGGACTTAGAGCTAGAATTTGTACAAGGTAAAAAAAAATACGGAAAATAAAAAGTGAATTTACATCCTAACAGAGGAATCTACCAGATGAAATTATATAAGCGTGAATATAATCGCACACTGGTTGCAGGGCATATACCTTGGCGCTTGCCCCGAAGGATAGGAAATTCGGAATAGATAGATGAAGCCCGAGTCGAGCGAGGGGGATCTCCAAGTAAATTCTCCGTACCGCGCTACTGTCAGCTTCGTCACATTTCTCCGCCTGACCAGAGCCGACCTTGCCGTTCGCCCCGTCCTCCGCCTCGACCACAAGACACGACGAACTTTACAAGACCCAACGCTCACGAGACACGCGAGCCCAGAGTCCGTTTGGTGCACCCACGGACCTCGACTGAAGGTGACCGGAAGCTTGTGGACCAGCGCTCATCCGATCATTTCTTTCAGCGTGATGGCAGGCCCGACATTTTCTCTATCGTCACGGATTCATCACCGCGGACCTATCATCATGACGACAAAGTGGCCAGTGGCGCCGGCATTATATCACCATCTGCCATGTAGTCCTGTCTTCATCGGCTTGCCGTCACGTAACAATATATATTCACCGCTGGCCGACATCCATGTGGCGCCAGTTTTCCCGACATTCGTACCAGAATTGTGACACAACCGTTTGTCGCACAGCGTTCCGGATGGTGTCATATGATTTCTCGTTGCATATAACTTACATGTGCTAGTCAAGTTGGAGGCTAGCTTGCGACAGAGATTCGAACCTACGACATATGCACCTTCAATTATATGCCTTTCAGACTTTTGTATCAGAACTGTGATGCACCCGTTCGTCGTACAGCGTTCCAGGTGGTGTCATACGCCTCCGTACTAATACGCTCATAAATTCTTACAAAACTTTAATGCATGTACAAACATTGCGCGTGAACAATGCACGCCAGGGACATTAGTATACTTTCTTCACAACTTCACCAGCGCTGCGACGAGGAACGAAGACAGAGAAGGAAGGACAGGGACAAGCGCTACTAACAACTGAAAGTTTATTTGAAAAAAAAAAAAACACATGTTATATACTCTCAGAAAAGCATGCTTTCCTCTTCTTAACAGGGCTAAGATTAAGTTTAGACACCGAGATCAGTTGACTAGGGAGTTGTGTGAAGCCTATCACATTCACAAGAACAGCGACACGTGCGTTAGCACACCTTCTGTAACCATTCATGAATGTGAAATTTCTTACCTGGATTCCTAACTTTCTTTTCTGTACTTTTTTTGTGGGAAGCGTAGGCGCATCGGGTTGTCATTTGAGAGTATATAACCTGTTTTTTTTTTTTTTTTCAAATAAACTTTCATTTGTTAGTAGCGCTTGTCGCTGTCCTTCCTTCTCTGTCTTTGTTCCTCGTCGCAGCGCTGGTGAAGTTGTGAAGATGTACCAACTAGCTCAGATCACGGTTTTGCTAGTATACTTTCGCATCCCCTTAAGTGTCTCTGCCAATTAATTTTTGGTAGCCTTTCTCCCAATGACTGACATAATTCCCGTAAATGGGGCTATATATGTGATTCAGTGCCAAGCTGGAACATATTATTCAGTAGCGTTATACGAAATCTAGATTTTATATCCAGCCCGCAGCGCGTACAAATGACTGTTGTGCAGATAAAGACAGCCATAAATGTATCGAAAAACGGAGATCTACCACCGATAGTTGCGTGTCGGAGCGAAAGATAAACAACCACACAGGCAGCGTCATTCTAATCTCACTCGATATTTTATTCCATTATATTTTGAGTTTGTTTGAATGCCGCTACTAGTAACAACAGTATACCACGGCAGAAAAAAAGAGAAATAGAAACAGATATGCGTGCTCCGCCCACGAAATGAAGATGAGTGAATGCGCCTAAGGTGTTGACAAAACAGGAGTAATCCTTTCTGAGATCAGCACTTAAGACAAAAAAATAAAGTGTATACGGACAAACAACTTGTGAGATCTGCTGGCAGACTAATCCAGGGACGAAGTCTGGTGATTTAAGATATGCACAATTTTGAAACATCTGCTGCTATGTGAGCAGAATGTGCACAGGTGCAAACGACTTGCAGGAAACAATTACACATGCATTAATTGTTGAGCGGGAAGGGCAGGGCGTAGAAATGCAACGAAACGTTTTGATGTAAACAGAGCCTGTTCTTTTTTTTTTTCCCCCTTCACAGCCGGCCCAGTAAACATCGACTTTATTTTCTCTTTTGATCGATACAAACAATCTTCAATTCGCCCCATGCCGAGCAACAGGGCAATTTGTAAATAAAAATCTATGATTTCAAATACGTAAATACGTAAAAGAAGAAAACTTGAGTTATCTTAGAGAAGAAAACATTCGCAAATGCAACATTTAGGGGGCGAAATCATTTGCAGCGATCGAATTTTCAACGCGTCGACTTTGTGATCGTGGTCTGGGTAACAAGAAAGAAACGATAGATGCGCAGTAACGAAAACCGCTAAGAAGAGAGAAAGGCGTAAATAAACAAAAGCGCGGCTGTATATAGGTTTCTCGCACAAGATTCACGTTTGCAGGAGTGCGAGCGCTGCGCATCGGTACCATGCAGCGTAGCGGCGAGCGATCGCTACTCACCTTGGTCAGGCAGTGAAGTATCCTCGCTGATGTCAGGAGTCGCAGGCCGAGCGGTGGTGGGACATTTTTCGTCTTCTCTTTCTTCCGTGTTATCCGTCGAGTCCATAGCAACGCATCAGCAGAGCACATCGCACATCACTCGCAAACTTCCTCGAAGGGCCGACCGCTCGGCGCTCGCGAACGGGCTGTGTTTTCAGCGCCGACCCGCACGCAGGCTCGCTTAGCTGACGGTGCTACTGCCGCGACCGCGGGCTCCTTCGCCAGGCCATCGCCAGAATTGGGCCCCCGGCGCTTGCACCGTACCCAGCCCCGTGCTCTCATTTAGGGCGTGCAGTCGATGTACAGTCGCCGTCGGGCTTGCATTGGAGCGGATCACGCCGCTGCGCAGCCATTCGCAGCTGCCTAGAGAACACGAGCTTTGCAGAAATGGAAACAGCAAGCAGACGATCTCCTGCGCCGCAGGAGCGCGAGCGCCCAGCGGCAATATGGCGCAAATGAGAAGTACCGTTAGGCCGCCAGATGTCCCTACATTCCACATAAAAAAAAAAAAAATAGACGTGGAAGCTTTACGGCAGCGTCGTCGGGAGGTTTCAAAGCGCTCTCACGCAGGACGTTCGTGCAATGCTCGATGATCTTCTAAAATGGAGACCAAAACGTATAAAATGTTTTATATGCTCAAAACGAGGTATAACTTTAAACTGACGGTAGCGGCGCTCAAAACTTCCGAAACATGGTGGGATGCCTTTTGGCGGGATGAGCAGCAGATCTATAATGGTTCAGAGCAGTTCTTTCCTTCCTCCGTGGTTCATAGATCGTTTTCTTTAGTGATTCTAGATCTGGAGCGGAACCAGCGCCACAAAAATTGTATAAGTTACGTCAAAGATAGGCGGCAGTTCGGGCTGGACATTTAAATTATCATTGGGTGGGCGAGGTGGACAGGCGCTTTTGTGTCAGCAGTTTTTAGTGTGGTCGCGTAATCAACGAACTGACTCAAATCGAGCCGGACGATTCTTTAAGATGATCGCCACTGGAAATAAAGCTTCTGTTGCGCCTGGGTTGTAGCACTTCCGCACTTGTGCGACATATCGCTTCAACAGGTAGCATAACGTGTTCGGGTCACTTCTGCTGAGCAGAGTGTCTGGGTATATAGTTTTGAGAAGACTGCTGCTAAAAAAATTAAAAAAAAAATCCTGCAAAGAAAGTATTCTGTGCGGCTTATGAAAAGAAAAAGCCATACTGGCCATAACGCACCATGCAATATATGTAGCCGTTAGAATTTAGCAATGACGAACATCTAAGAACTTGTCGAATTAATAAGCGGGAGTAGACATTAAAGGCCATGATAGATAGTTGAACATCGGCTCAGCATATGTCAAGCGCTGAGCAGCGATTAATTCTGACGCTATTATGACAAAATAAAAGTAAAAGAAAAATCTGTTTTGGTTTATGGTTTGGTTTATGGGGTTTAACGTCCCAAAACGACTACGCCGTAGTGGAGGGCTCCGGAAATTTCGACCACCTGGGGTTCTTTAACGTGCACTGACATCGCACAGTACACGGGCCTTTAGGATATCTCCTCCAGAGAAAAAATCTAGGTCAATATGGTATAGACATCGCCGCAATAAAACGGTGGCGAACCGGTGCATTCTCCTGGCTAAGAGCCTTAGATTAACCCGTGGAGGATCCTCCATGGATTAACCCCATTCCCGTTCTCCCTCTCAAAGGAGAACAACCGTAGCCCTAAAGATTCGTTTTGGGGGAACGAGAGACGAAGTAACTGCCTCACTTGGGCTCTTGAACTGTGCCGCGAGGCAAGGAGGAATCATTAATGGGAAGAGAGAAAGAGACCATGAGTGAGGGGCTCTGGATAAAGTTCTACCCCTTGAGTTCTACTACCTGTGCTTCTTTAACGTGCACCGGCATTGCTCAGTACATGGCAGACTGCATGGGTGCCTTGCATTTCGTCTCTGTAGAAACATGGCCGGGTTTAAACACGCGTCCTCGAGCCACTATAAGGTCCAAATATGGGCAAATAGCGTGCTAATAAATATAAAATACTAAATTCTACTTTTGAGTTCTTTTTGTTTTTATAAACTAGTACGATGCACCATTAATATTCGCGTCCCAAAGGCTGTGTGGGCATGTGTGGGCATGTGTTGGCATGCGTTGGCTATGTCGTCGGCTGAGTCGCTGGATTGGCTTGCGTGGTTGCGTAACTTGCGTCTTGTCAGCTGCGCTCTGTCGATATCTGCCAGTGCTCGCAGTCTGGTGACTGACTATTTGACAGGTGCAGATACTCGAAAATTTTTGTAATACAATGTCTTACACAGAAGGCAAGATCCTCAGTCTTCAATTTAATCAGGATCATGGTGAGTTCGAGTTGTTTATGCGTCAGTCGATTTCTTTGACCCTCAGTTGCTTGGGGCGGAGATTTTGTTTACGCTGTATAGCAAAGAGCGACTCTGTGTGTCACTGTACGGTGACCGCAGCTACTTCTGTACACAAAGCAGTGCTTTAGGCGTTCGTGCACTTGTTCCGCGAGCAGAAAAGGAACCGTAAAAAAGCGTGCTGTTCAAGCGGGTAGTTTCGTGGCTGGTGAAGCGCATGACGCTTTGTGTAGCACGCAGCGGCTTTGTATGCAGTTTACAGAACAATGTGCTGTTTTTATTTCAGGTTGCTTCTCGTGTTGCATGGACACAGGATTGCGGATATACAACGTGGAGCCACTAGCGGAGAAAGCCCACTTGGGTATTTCGCACTGCTCGATTCGGTTCACTGCTGACGGCTGATAATTATTACTTCTCTCCGCGCAGACATGTCGCAGGTGGGTAGCCTCGCCATCTGCGAAATGCTCCATCGCACAAACCTTCTGGCTGTCGTTGGAGGTGGGCCATGGTCGAAGTTTGCTGACAATACCGGTATGCTCATTTCTTCGAGGTGTCGGGCTCCCGACAGAGCTTATCTTGTAATGAAGCTTATTTATGAAATTTATTTTTCAGTGCTCATATGGGACGACCTGACAAAGCGTTTTGTCATGGAATTTACGTTCCCAAACACAGTCCTAGCTGTTAGATTGAGAAGGGACAAGTAAGTCATGTGGCATTTTCTGTTCAGACATAAGAAGTTCTCCTTTTCCTTCAGTGTATGCGTGGTTGCCTAGATGTGTAGCAGTGTGTTTTGTTGTCCAAAAACCTTTTTACTGCGAGTTATTTTAAAGGTTTTTTCCACTAGCAGCACAGATTTAGTTGTTGACTTTATATTTAGTGTGTAGTGGCATTATGGCTAAAGGTAGTACTTTGCTGCATGGTTTCTTCCCTTTTAAGGATTTTTGTGGTGACCAGACGTCAGATTCATGTCCTGTCGTTCTTGAACAACCCAACGAAGCTTTTCACCTGTGACACTTGGGACAACCCAAGAGGTGAGTGCATTGCATTTTATTGAATCGTGGAAGTGCTGATGCTGGCATAAGTAGTGCTACATGGCTCATGTTGGAGGCAGCAGTAGGTTTGGCAAAGGGAAGGAGAATGAACGGACAGGTGCCTAATGTGCAGGCAGCTATACATGAATAAACAAAGCAGCTGAAACCTGGTGTTATCAGTGGTGCAGCTTTTATGCCCTCTATTGGGGAAGCCTGCATTGTTGTGGAAACACAAAAGACATCTAACTGCCTGATTGTGTTATTCGCCACCTCGGTAGATAGCCACTTATGTTAGCTGTACACATGAATATTTTATGCCTAAAACCTTGGTGCATCTCATTGGTTCATGGCAAATCAAGCCTGAGGAAACAATTCAAGAAGCAGTTTTAACTCTGCTCTCATCATTACCTTTACAAAGCTCGTCAGGTCCATGTATGATTAATCCAGCTCTGTTGGGCTCTGGAAAAGTGCTAGGTGAATCTGAAACCACAATCCTTTGTTCCAATTCAAGGTCTCTGCCAGGTTACGCCCTCTGCTGCTGCTGAAAGGCACCTGCTCGTCTTTCCTGGGCAGCGATGCGGGGGTGTTCAACTTGTGGTGAGATTTCTTGCAATGATATCTGAAACTTGCATTTCTGCTTTCGTTTTGTGATTTTTCAAATCGGGTACGAATTCATTGAGTACATCAGGGATGAGTGCCTAAAATCAGAGTACAGGCGAGGGTCCCAGATCGAGGAGACTGTAACGGGACCCTCGGTAAATTAATGCTAAACTAAATTGCAAATAAACAAGCAGCAACTCTGCTAGGTACTAACAGAGCTGATATACATAGAGGAACGTTACACGCGATGCTAGTGAAACAACTTAACAGATTGTGAGGGCAAAAACAAAAATGCAGAACTAAAATAACCATCAATGCATATGATATTGCATGAAATACAAAAAAATTCAGCACACTGCAAAGAGTTCTGATATTCATTAATAAAATGCTTATGCAGAAAAGCACAATCGAAGCAAGCATTTTGTCTTTACTTCTGAATGACATAATTGACTTGTAATTCATTGGGTAAAATTTTTTTTCAAAGTAGATTCGATTTTTCGTGGAGTTGTTTGTTGTGTATATGCAATTTCTTCAATGTGTTACTTGTTATTGTATATCTTGTTATTTTGTTACTAGCCTTGTTTCTACGAGTCATCTAATGTATGTATAGGTGGTACGCACTGGCTCACAGCCGCGCTGCTGTGCTGCGTTGCGCAGGTGTCTCTCATAACCTGAGTCGCTTTCGGACTTTTAACCTCATAAACCAGCCAACCTGACATTTGATAGTTCGCACTTCGTCAGTATCGTTTCTTTTTCATGCTGGCATCTGACAACACAGCGCACAGCGCAAAAATTAGTGTGCTGTTTTGGTGGGAATCGAGGTTGCCACACCAGCTCGCTAGCTTGCAGTATCACACTACACAAGTGCACAGTTCGCACCGTCCGCGATATAAAGACACTGCCTGGGTGGCCACGACTCCACCGAAAAACGAAGCGCCTGGCAAAAGAATTCCTTTCAAGATGAAAGAAAGCACGAGGTAGCATCCCTTCAGTCAACATTTAAGCAAACTTTGGTGGCCATCCTGCGCTTTGTTAGGATGCACTTCGTCCATAAATTTCGCAGTTCAACCCAAGATTAAAACCTGGAGGATCATATTGAGGTCAGATATGTAGTATAGCTCAGAAATCAATGGCTTTGTGCAGGTATATGGAGTCCACAGTTATGCAAGAGCGCCGCAGACACTCTGCAGCTATCGAGTGGCGTCGGGCCACCGGTCTCTTCCCCATGAATGTGCCTGAACTGCATGTGGCTTTCTGGTTTCATTGAAGTGTTGCTGTCAATGACCACTATCTGAGCTTCTAAAGCAGAAGCGAGGGGAACCAAACCATGACCAATTTTCATCGCCACGCCTGTTTTCTTGGCCGGCTTGAGCAACACTAACAAGCGTAGCTTCCCAATCGAAGTGGCGTTCGTTTACAATTCAGTTACATGTGGTTATCGCCCCCAGCAACTACCGGCCAAATCTCCAATGCATGCGGATTGCAAACGGCAGCCTGAATGCGACATGCAAAGAAAACGTGCTTGCGGTGCAGGAGTTTGTCAGCTGCATGCACCTCAATCATGGCGGCCGGCGGTTGTGCACCAGTGCATACCACCTGTCGCATTTTATATATTGCTTAATTGTTAGTCATTGCCTACTGACTTGTTGGTGTAAGGGCCCTGTCAAGCTGTTAGGAGCAGCTTTTTGCCTGTTAACCCGCCAGAATATTTCTGGGAAATAAATGAAAAATGAGATGAGACACTAGCACAGTCTAGCGACGAATTAAGGACAGCTCAAGCCGCCGCAACTGCCCTGCCGCTGCTGCTTTCATGGTCTTCTTGAGATAGCTGTGGTTATAGCCTGCATTGTCGTGTACTTGCAGGATCTCTCAGCAACTGTGCCCAGCAGCTCTATGTCTCCAGTGACCATTCCAGCGCACCAGAATGACATTGCATGCATTGCACTCAACCAAGAAGGCACCATGCTTGCCACTGCATCACAGAAGGTTAGCTCTGCTATTCTTTGGTCCTCGCTGTATCACAGTCTTTGGTTTTGAACTAACTGTGCTATCCTAAGAAGCGAGGATCAACCGGTTAGTGCTAGAGACCTCATGGTATACTTTTCCTGTGAACGGTTTTATAATGGCATTACTCATGCAGTTTTGAGACTAGCGCTCTAATAGCCCTGACACAATAGTATGTAATTTGAATCCAAAGGCATTTGATGCATCGAATGCCATTCAGTATCTTTCGGTGCTAGAAAGTAAAAAAATAATGTCATTTGCAAATGATAGCAGTGACGGTCAGTGAAAAAAAAATTAGTATACTTAAGAGATCAGTGCACTTAAAAGGTGTTTGAAGTTTTTGTGTAGTACTCCTTGAAAAGCAGGTGAGAACATTTCCGTGGAATATTATAGGCTTCAAATATGCCAGCAATTCCGCAGCACTTAGCCATCAAAAGCAAAGACATCTACAAGGTCAATCGCAAATCCGATAAATGTAAACAAACAAAATAGCTGATACGGCGAAGCGTAAAAATGACTTTCAAAAGGTTACACGCTCAGTTACAGCTTTACGTACTTCCGAGCTAAATGTACATGGAACGCCAACCAACAAGAAACACTTAACCCGACATAAGCGACGGTCATGGGAGCAGTCCTGCTTCACGCTCGGCCTCTGCCATTGGCTGCTGCCGAGGCTGAGAGTAACAGCTATCGCTGACGGCCTCTAGTGCGAATAGTTTCACACCACAATTAACATTCTAACACGATTACGCTAAAGACCCTTTATGCAAAAAATCCAGCTTCAGCATTGTTGGCGTTGTGAGCGATAACTCACGGACATGGCAGTGGCAGGTGGTTCCCAGAGCGCAACGTAGGAGGCAGATGGGCAGCCTGGGTCACAGGGCCTTGCAGAGTCATACAACCTGCCCACCCTGGCAGGTGGCAGTTAAATTAGTGATTAGTCGCTTGGGAAGAGCAACCTGGGCCACACAACACCCACCGCTGGTAGCACCTGCCATCACAGGGCAATGGTGCATCTCTTAACAACTGCACCATTGTGCCCAGGAGGGTTATGAAGACTCCCAGGCATCTATGAATGTAAAATAGAGAAGTATGTTCTGTGTTAATGGGAATTAACCCATTACGCTATCACGTCATGCCCTTAAGATGGAGCTTAATTGTCTCCTCCAAATTTTTTAGCAGAGCTATATAAATACAGTGGCGGTGCCCACACTACTTTTCACGGCGATTGTTCCTGCTACGCGTCGGGTGTCCAGAGTAGGCATTCGGTTCAAGATCGAATGTGAATGAGTTCCCCGAATGAGTTCGGGGAACTCATTCGATGGCGATTGTCATTTGAAGCTAATGACATTCAATGTTCCCGTGTAGCAGCTGATTAAGGGCATTAGATGCTAATGCCATTTAATTCAATTACCTTGAATTTTCTAGTGTGGCAGACGTATAAATGTCCTATCTACGATTGAAGTTGAATGTTTTTGCCTCAGTGGGAATTAACCCTTTGCGGTCCTTAGTTGGGCCCCGCCCGACAACGCTAGCGGTCGGTTGTTGGGCACGGCCGGACAAGCTTTTCCATGGTTGAATTGTGCGCGTGTTGGCTTGTTACTCAGGACGCGTTATTTCTTAGACAAATACTGAACTAGTTTTTTCACGCGTTTGTAAATTGCTAATTTAGAGGGAAGCACATAGGTGTTATGGAGCTTTGGCAGAAGCAAGCGTTCTGTGGTTCTGTTCACACTCTGCTGGCAGCACAAGCATGGCTTCGTTCTCACAGAATACATTCTGTGGCAAAAATCGCCAAGCTTTCAGTGAATGAAGAAAACTGTGTGCCCCCATCAGGTGAGAGCGAATCCACGAAATCAAGTGGCGGCAGCGATGACGACTGCACTGGCGCTAGTGGCTCTGGTGACGTGAGACCACGTGCAACAGTCTGGCCAGCCTACATGGTCCATTGTAAATAGCTTCATCTTGATGAGACTGCAGCAGAGCTCAGACAGGGCGTAAAGGAGCAGTGACACCTCCAGTACCGCCGGACCCTCATCGAACAGCTGGTCGGTGATGTGAGGGCCCGCACTAAAAAACGGAGCCCATCTGCTCGTTTGGAAGGCGAGGAAGGGCTAGATGGCAGGCCTCATTTCACCTACAGTCTCACAGGCCAAAGCAGCAAAGAGTGTGAAGTTCGCTGTGACCGCAAAACCAAAGGGGGCAGGAAGGAAACTGTGTTTTTCTGTCAAGCATGCCGTCAAAATCCTTGACTGCACCCAGGGGAATGCTTCGAGCAATACCACACCCTGCCAGAATACCGTTGAGGGTTCTGGGCAGGAAAAGAAACCTCAGAAATAAACATTTCCGGAAATGTTTTTGCACAGCTTGTTTTCTTCCGGGTAGTCTCCCAGGTGGGTAGTCTCTGGAATTGGAAGGGTCGTAGTTGCCAGTCTTGCTCTATTCAAATATGACTCAAAACTTTCCGTGTGCTAATGCTTTTACATACAGTCAAACCTCAATGTAATCAATTCGGATATTACAAATCATTGCCTATATCAAACTCTTTCGAAATGTTTTTAACAAACACATGCAATTTCTGCTTTATATATCAAACACAGTTGCCCCTCAAACAGATCTATCTAACTCCCCATTGTCAAGGCTGTTCGTGTGGATTGGCAGGTTTCGCCGCAGTAGAGTCAGGTGTCTGGTGGTGGTGCGGCGAGCATTTCTGCCAAGGTTCACAGTTTTATCTCTCCCTAGGCTTTTTGTGGGCTCTGAAATCACTGTGAGTGCCTTCGTAATAGCACTATAACCTGGGAAAAGTTCCCTCCATTTCTCTAGTAAGGATCGCCCTAGTTGCCGTCTCTTCACTGACTGAAATGCGCTGTTCTTGCCTGCGTTTTGGAAGAAATTTTATGTTGCGAATTTTGACTATTGAACTATGTTTCGATTTTTTACCTGTTCGCTATAACAAGGTTTAACTGTATTTGTAGACAGTCCTAAACATTTTGGGATCGCTGGTGCGTTGTCTTCGCCATATGTGAACAGTCTTGTCATGTCTCGCAAACGTATGCTAGATAATTCACCCCATGTGGTGAATAGTAAATTAGGCTGTGCACTGGTGGCATTTAGCAAATAATGCTGTGGCAATATTGCTATTTTTCTTGCCTGTTCACATATTTGCTTAGTAAATGTGGGCTTTTCTCAACAGGGCACTTTGATACGGGTTTTTGACACGCTCAAGCGCAACCTGGTCGTGGAGCTTAGAAGAGGAGCCGACCCTGCCACACTGTACTGGTACGAATGCTTGTTCAAAAGGGGAGTGCGCTCTTGATGCTCACTGGGCTGTGTGAATTTCAGCATAAACTTCAGCCAAGACTCGGAATACATCTGCGCCTCGAGTGACAAAGGTACCATCCACATCTTTGCCCTGAAGAATACCAAGCTCAACAAGAGATCCACGTGAGTCGTCTCGTAGCCCTCATTTTATGAGTCGCTAGTAAAGGTCACAACACAAAAACATGTTATAAAATTCTGCTGGGTTCCCAGTCACATTGGCATTAGGGACAATGAGAGAGCCGACATGTGTGCTGCACAAACCAGAACCATGGAAATAAAACATGTGAATTTGCCTCCTAGGGATTACATGAAGTTAGTACATAGCAGACTAAGAGCCAAGTGGCAAGCTTCTTGGGAAAATGAAGGACACAACAAGCTGCATACCATAAAGCCCATTTTAAAAGAATGGAAATCATGCCACCATAAAGAGCGTTTTATTGAAGTAATTTTATGTTTACGCATAGGTCACACACACATCACCGATAACTTCTTATTAACAAAAAAAGACAAACCTGTGTGTGAAATAAGCGGTGAGGAGCTCACAGTAAATCATATTTTAAATTTCTTGTTCGCATCTCGAAGAACTTAGAAAAAAATTTTTTACGGTATTTTACAATGAACACATTCCATTTCATCCCGCATTGCTTTTAGGCGAGCAAACGCTTGTCGAGTTTTCACTTGTCTGTAAGTTTCTAAAGAAAGCCAATGTTTTAAATCTATTATAATGTAACCTCTGTACACTTGACATATCGTCTAACCTTGTGTCTGGCGCATGATAGCCGTAGTTGCTTATGCGCCATAAAACCCCATATAACTAACTAATTTTATGAGTCGCTAACTTGGTGGCACTGCTTTTATAGTTTCCAAGGCATTGGCTTCTTGGGCCCTTACATGGAGTCGCAGTGGGCCTTGGCAAACTTCACAGTACCTGCTGAGTGTGCCTGCATCTGTGCCTTCGGTTCGGGATCATCTGTATATGGTGGGTGGTTAGATGCCCTTTTCTGTTCCTCCGAATGGGCAGGTTTTGAAGGAAGCTTTTGTGCAGCTTCTTCAAATGCTTTCTTTAGTACCAAATCTTGCTTTGTGTCATTGTGCCCTCATGCACTTGTAGGCGGCAGCATGACACAAAATTCTGTATACTTACAGTATTGGGCATCTTTATCGTGAAGATCTCTAAAAACTAAAAAGTGTGACTGAGAGCAAGCGAGTAAGCTCTCTGGAGGTGTTGCTATTGTGATCCAGTCTGGTGCTGCAACCCGTGAAATCAAGTTAAAACCAAATATGAAGCTATTGCAGTCACTGTTGTTCATTTTAAAACTAACACATTATGTTTCATATATCCTGAGCCACACCTAACAGTTACACTTCATGACTTAAAAAGCCATACCGTATTTACTCAGTATAACCCGCACCCCTAACTGAACTAAAAAAAAAAAAAAAAGTGTATAACTCGCACGTTTACCTGAAAACAAAAATAAAAACGAGCACTAGTAAGGTACCACGGCACACTCAGTGATCATTTTGTTTTTCAAACGACCATCACCATGTCACTGGTTATCCGATTCTCAATTGTCACCGCTGTCACTGCTGCCATCCGAGGCTTCGTCGCCACTCTCAAAGACTTAGTCATCCTCGGAACCATCCAAGCAGCCCCACGTTTTAAATGCGTTTTTAAAATTTTTTGTTTGGCTTATACGCGAATAAATGCGGTATCTGTTAGTGGGGGATTCTATTGCCCACTCCATTTTCTGGGGAAGTGAACAAACTGATACTAGAGGTCACATTTTTATTTTATTCTGTGTAATAATATCTGCTTACTGAATTCAAGAAAGCACTCGTACTGCTTCTCAAGCATTGGAAAAATGAGCTGTTTAGATTTATCGCTTAGTTCACCATCTGCTTTTACTGAGTTTAAATGGCATGTTCTGGATAACCCACGCGGAACTGATCATTTGCCAATCATTATTAGCCTGTCATCTTCACCGTCAATCATCTCGAGCAAGAGCAAACCTCGCCATTCGAAGTTACACTTGGCTAACTGGGCGCTGATCTGTGAAAATGCCAGTCTGGAGTAACTGTTTTCAGAGGATGTTGGCGTTGACAAACTAAATGCAATTTTCACAAATTGTATAATTACTGCTGCACCCCTATCTATTCTTCAGTCCTTGGGCGTGGTCAGACAAAGTCGTAAGATGTGGTACTCACAGGAATGTAAAGAAGCAAAAAGGAAACAAAATAAAGCATGAGGAATTTTTAGTAGATACCTAACACACGGAAACCTTGTAAATTTCAAAAAGGCAAGAGCCAAAGCAAGGCATATCCGTCGAAACGTTGAAAAAACATCACGACAGAATTATGTATCATCTAGAAACAGTTCAATCTCATCGAAGGAAATTTGGGAGCAAGTCCAAGGCACACGTCCTATAGCACTCGCAAGTTGCCTCGGCAAATCTTTTGGAAGTGTATTGAATATTAGGTTAATGTTTATCCAACTCCCATAAACTTCTTGACATCCACCAATATGGATTTTTTGACGCTGTCGCATTAATAGTGAAACTCTATGGGAAATTTTTAATGCCCATGATTTTGAGCATATGAATCAGGAAATCATATGAACCGGCAACGTATCAACAAAGTTGTACTGTACTAGCTTGGAGATGGTCATTCTGTACTTTCATTTTAATGTAATATCAGCTCCAGCTCTTAATCGAAATTTCACAGCCTAGCGAGCGCAACTTATTGATTGCCCTTTGTGGTTGTGTCCTTGCTCTGGTCAAGAAAGCTGTATAAACAGCTTTGCAGGGCCAGGAAGACGCAGGCAGTCAACACAGCATAATGGAAGAAAGAAAGGGGCATACAGGAATCTATGAGAGCAATGGTATACACTTGCATGCATAGTAATAACCACAACAAACCTATTACGTTGGCTATACTGTTGGAAAAGCCTTAGACAAAGCACAGAATTTTGTTGTGCATTGTATTTTGTGTTTTTTGTGATTGTTATGTATCCAATCAAACTCACTGCAGCTTCTGTTCTTCCTTTTGCACTTTCATACGTTCACTGACGGTAGTATTCCTTTGTTCATTTGTTGTGGTAGAAGTGTTCGTTATAGTTATTACAAAGATGTTTCTTCTTCTCTCTTCCAGCGATTTGCGTTGATGGTTCATTCCATAAGTATGTTTTCACCAAGGATGGCAACTGCAATAGGGAGGCTTATGACATCTTTCTTGATGCCTGTGAAGATGATGATTTGTAGCTTTGTTACTGACTGTGAAAGGAGTGTGTATATATTGTACATATCAATAAACATGTTTTAGCCAGTACAGCTTTGCTTCTTTTTGCAAAGATGGTTGCCTTTCAGTTTGTGCTGGGTGTGTTTCCTTTAAGGAAATTGTTTTGTTTAGTAAAATAGAACGCCTTGTGCCAACTGCTTAGCCACTCACTGATGCTGCTTCCCCAACACACTTGGCAAAAATTCCTGTGTATTTCGCTGAAAAGAGAGAGAGTCTGTGTGCGTGTGCGTGCGTGTGTTAGTAGTTTGTATGTGGTTGTGACATTGGTAAGTTCCACGACCACGGCTTAGTTGCTAAGCACCCTAACCACTGAGCCACCGCGGCGGGCTTCATTTATGTTTGGACTCAAACTTTTTCTTTTTTTTGGCCAGCGAGTGGCGCGAGATGCGATGACCTTTATGTAGAGCTTTTAGGGCATGTTCGTGAAATCTCCGTATAATTTGCGCACGCAGTTTTTCGAAGAGTTAATTTTTGGAAAAGAAGTGCACAAATTACACAAGTACAGTATCAGTTACGGGTTTACCCGTGCCGGGCCGAACGTGTGCAGGTGCAGGGTAGTACATGTTGCTGAATCGCAGGAAACTTCCCATGCATATTGTGGCAAAATTAGGACTGCAAAGACAAAAAGGGAAATTAAATTTTAGTCTATGCAAAATGTGGGAAATTTCTGTGATCCTGGTAAAACTCGTTTCGGATGCTGCTCTCGGCGAAATCAAGACCATGAAAGCTGTGATCTCCGAGAAAGTGTGGTCAGTTGTTGCACTCGGCTCCATATATTAACACGTGTGGTGCAGTGACCATGTTGTCGGCTGAGAGTGTGCTTGATTTCCATGCGCCTCAATGAGATGTGGTTTCAGCTGTCTCGCAAAGCAGAAACTTTTGAACACTTTGAAGGCATGCTAATCTTCCCTGACTTAACCAAGGTGAACTGCGGTAATAACTTTATGGTGATAAGGTAGTGCATGCAGTTCTCCATAAATGATACAAAACTAGTTGGCAAAGGTTTTTATCTGTGCAGTGTTCTTTGTTACAAAAGCAGTGTGAGAAACTATGGTTCTTTTTTGCTGCTTCGTTGAAAATTTTGCTCAGTTTTTGCCTATGTATGGACAGATACAAGATTTGAAGCTAGAAATCTCCAAAAGCAGTGCCCTCATGATAATTTCGTTCTTTTTTGTATTATTCCCAAATCATTTTGTTTGGGTCATCTTGAATTGCGATCATTTGCACTGGTGAGTTGCGGAGGTTGCGTGACATGTTTAAATCGATTTGTTACGCTCCTTCCCCGCTTTCCTAATGCTTCGGAAACCGTAACTAACTGACTGAAATTGGTCGCGCTATGTTTGCGACTCACCAGTGTGAAGTCACCTTGCTTTTGAGTGCGTGTTTTCTTCTTTGTAATGGTGCGTAAGGCACTGTCATGCATGAATTACCACATGATATCTGTAGTGACAAAGAGGAAGCGTTATAGGCGCGATGCACGCATGCAAAATGAGGAATGGTGGAGGATAAAGAATACAGAACGGCCTGTATGACGTCGACTGCTGTGTCTGCTGTCTTCTTGAGTCCTCGTTACGATACTACATACGAGTGTAAGACAGGCCTTCGGCTCCCGAACCATCGGTGGCTGGCGCTTAAGGAAGAAGATGAGAAGTGAAAACATGGCAGAAAACGTACATGGTTTCAACAGAAAACATATGCACCGCTGAAGCTGCGCGACGTACGCCAAATGTCACGCAAGCGTAAACATACGGGTGTCGGCAGAAGTAAATGCAAGACAATATTAAAGAAAAAATGTAATCATTGCCCCCCCCCCTCCAATTCATGCATCCTTGAATACATATGTGCAGCCTAATTGTGATTTTGCGAATTGCACTGTGCACCAACAAACATGGACCATTAGGATTTAGATTTATGAAATTAAATTTTTCCGACAGTTGCCTTCCATTTACTTTTGACGGCGAGCGTACATACAACATACATATATATATTGTAATGTACAGTCACGGTTAGAATGACCTGCAACGCTCTGGCGGTTGCTTTCTCCTGGTTGGCGTTTAATAGAAAATGCAAGTTGCAAGTCATACTGCGCGCGGTAGTATATGTTTAGGCTTGCGTTTAAACCAGGCTTGGTGTGGCGTCCTGACCATCTGTCATGAGCTTATCAGGTCTTCAGCCGCTGCCACCATTCTTGCCCTTCCATGGGCGCAATGGGAGCTGGCGTCTCGCTACTACATGGTGGCGTCTGGCACCTCCACACTGGCCGCAGACCGGCGGAAGGTCATCCTGCTGAACTGCTTGGGACTCGAAGGTTGACGCATTTTGTACGCATTATCGCCGTCGTCTTCTTCAGCACCTACGCCTACTGCATCATCCTCTGTGGCGTGGTGCCTCGCCATGATGAATTCAACGAGTCTATGCCCACTCTGGCGGAGCACTACAAATCTTCCGTGAATGTGATCACTGCACTCATGGTTTTTGCTGTTGAGCGCAAGCTTCAGAAGATACAGCTGATGAGTATGTCGCTGTTCTTCGTAGCCTTAATTGTCGGCTGCGGGTTTTGGAGCCTGGCAGACGACATGATCAGGGACCAGTTTGTGGAGAAGGCCACTACAGTCACCATTTGGGTGAGAGCTTTCTCATGGAAGGCTCCTCCTTGACTCTTATCGCGCATCGTGGCCCTTGTGCGACAGTGCGAGCAAGCTTCGCGTGAAGCCAGGGAGTTATCTGAAGAGGTTGCTCCAGTACAGCGCGCTGGATGGGAGCGCGCATCGGGACACGCACCTCAGACCCAATGCCGCCAGTGCCATTAACACGCATCAAATCCTCGATCTGCAGAGTGCATGTGCTATCGCTGCGGTTCTACTGCCCGCCTGGCGAACAACCCTGCCTGCCGGGCCCACACACACAAGTGTGGTAGATGCTGCGAAGTGGGCCATTTGGACTCTCTCTGCAAGTCGTCCGAATGTCAAGATACTGCTGATGCACCGTCGATGCCGAATGACTCCAGCAGGGCAGCTATTCTACAGATTGAAGGTCAGAAAAACGGCATACTGATTGAAAGTAAGTCCATCCACTTCCTAAGTGACACCGGCTCATCAGTGTCTATCTTGCTGGGGACCTTCACCACGGATACCTTCAACCAAAGTTCAACTCCTGGACTACCCTAAGTCCAGGATTATTGTGCAAAGGTGTTTTGTTACGGCAGCAAAATTCCACGACCGTACCGCCTGTATTCTGTTGTATGTCGTCTCGGAAGGGGCAACTCTGCTTGGTCTGGATGCCATTGCGGCCCTACAAGTTAAGTTAAAAGGTGCATCGCTGGAACGTCTTTCCATGGCACCAGCTGATACGCCCCTCCTCCTGAGCTACGTTCGAGCTTTGAGCATCTCTTCACCAAGAAACTCCGACATGGCAACGAAAACTCTGTCTCTACTTCCCTTACCGATCACATCATGCAGTGGCCGACCAAGTGAATTCCACGCAAGTGATGAAGACTTCGTCTGATTGCTATCCCCAGCTGTGACTTTACAAAAGCTAAAAGAGGCAGCCATCAGTGCGAGATTGTTGCACAGGCCATGCAATTTACATCTGCGATTTACATCTACATGTTACAAGAAATCCCCGCTTCAAAATCTCGGGCCTTGCTACCTCCTAAGGTTTATCGATCCTGCAGGGCGTATTGTACCGAGGTGACAGAGCCATCGTTCCCGAAAGTTTGCGACACCACCTCATGAACCTCACGCTAAAGTTCCATCACGGAATCAGCCGCACGAAGAGCCGACTACGATAGCTCTACTGGTGGCCGCAAATGGACAAGCACATTGAAGAATTGGTACGGTGATGTGTCGCATGTCAGTCATGTGACAAGTCGGCTCGACCAGTTGCAGCTCCTCTGCAACCTGTCACCGAATTCCCAAATAAGCCTTGGGATAAGGTTGCCATTGACATTGTGGAACCTCTCGACTGATGCTCCTATAGTGACTGTTGCTTCGCAGTCGTGCTCATGGACTACTGTAGTGGCCGGAGGTTTCTTTCAAACACTATCAAAGCTGCAAAGTTCAAGAATTTCTTCTCAGGCTCTTTGCGTGTGAGGGAGAGACCACAATTCTTATCTGCGGAAGTGTAAAACTTTCCTTCAGGAATTAAGTTCATAGTAAACAGCGCAAAACATAAGGCCAAAGGAAGAAAGGAAGAAGGAGGACAGGAAGCAAGACAAACACAGTGCTGTCTGACAACTGTTTATTCATAGACACCCATGGACACACAGCTTAAATGCCCTCAGACCAACGGAGGTGCACACCATACAGGGAAAAGCAAGGAAAAAAATTAAAAAATCATTACATGTTTATCTTAGAAACCTTGAGAGAAACATCTTTTCTGCGTGATACAATACAACTGACGTGCACATTTCGAACCAGTTTTCTTGACACAATACGCCTGTATCGTTTCGCGTGTGGTTTGCAGTTTGCTCCTGCACTGCTGCCGTAGTCCACCGGGGAATGAATGTCGATGGGCTATCTTTTAAGGCCCCCAAATTCAACGCGAGCGGAGGAAGCTGCAATAGCTCTCGCTGCCGCCGATCCAAAATCGAGAGCGGCTATCACAGACGCTCACCGGGCCTGTGAACACTATCTTGCAGGGGAAATATCACCTCTTGCCTCCCAAATTCCAAGACGAGTTCCCGCCTATCCAGCTCACACAAACGTAATAGAGGCCGCTGATGCAGCCGCCCGCGCTCACATACCGGGCTCCTCTAATTCATTACTGCGACAGCCACCGCCTCTACGCGGCCCCTGCCAGTTATAAGGGGCTGAGTAATTATAGGCGGAGGAGCGAACTCTGCGGCGCCATGCAGACAGGAACTCTTCTCTGTCCTGCAAACACTGATCCGAACATAGATGGGCGCTGCCCGGACTGCGGAGAGCGATATTTTTCACGTGGTGTGGGCATTGAATTCCCCTTCCCCAACACCTATCCGAGAGGCACGGGAGGCTGCTCTCCAACTGCTCCACATTTTTTTCTCTGTGTGTTGTAGTCTCAAAGGGCTCTAGTAAAGCGGGCGCGAGACGGGACCTCGTCGTGCGGGGTCTTCTGTTCCACAAACTCTCTTTGAGTATGAAAGGTTTTAGAGCGCAGCTCTTTGGCGCCCGTTCCTGCGCCGTGGTCCTAGCTGCGCAAGCTCCTGGCATCATCTCCCGCACGCTCATGCCGAAACGCATAGCCGCGGCTGTTCGCCACTGTGAACCGCCTGCCTTCCACCGGCCCGGTGCCCAGACAACACAAGTACATCCTCAGGACGTCCTGAGGACGTCCTCTTCTGATCCTCAAAAGGTTCTCATTTAGTCCTGTTGTCCGGCCTCAGTATGTCCTCAGGACATCCTCAGATTTCCTCTGGAGGACTTTCTCAGTCTGTTTTCAGGACATCAGCCCAGGGAATGTGGGTCACTGATTTCTTAATTATTGTAGGTAGTGTGCCCAGGGGTTGTGAAACAGCTTTCTTCATGCTTCTTTTGTCTTGGATTTTAGCAAACAAATTTTGTAAAAGTTTCGCATGCTGAACAAATGACTGGTATTTGTTGGGAGTTACAGGTTATTCTCCATGCAATATTTTCCTACAGCAATGACTATATAACTCTCTCAGGAGTTTAACTCTGTCACCTTAGTGGAATAGCCAATCCAACAAATTGCCCCAAAATTTGCACATTCCAACCTACAGTACTCCAACCCCATCAGAAGCAATATTTTCAGTCACAATAGTTTCCTACATTACATCTCTATTGTACACAAGTATCTTTTAATAAACCTGGAGTTTTTACGCAATGAAAGCCAGTGCGAGAGATAAAGCTGGTTTCATCTCAGTTCAACGCCACAACATTGTCCTGCGATAGGACGTTTGTAGGACATGAGAAATTTTCGTCCTGGAATCGTTCCGCGAAGTACAAACTGCAGAGGACGTCCTCATGAGGACATTTTGCCGTGATGCACTCAAAAAGTACTCAGAATGTCCTGTTCGGGATGAGGACGTTTTGACCATTTGAGGACGTCCTCAGGACGTTTGGTGTTGTCTGGGCCCAAGCAACCACCGATATCCTTCGGACGGCCGACAGAGGTCTGTTTCGGATGTTCTGTACGTCCGCTGAACATCCGCAAACAGCCGGTAGACGTCCGTCGGCCGTCCGAAAGGTGGCCAAAGGTATACGGTTCGCCCGACGACGGACGTCCAGTTGAGTACGTCCACTGGCGGATCTTTCTCGAATATTCGCATATATGGTGCATGCGTGGTTATTCACTCCGCGCAATGCAATAAAACCAAAAACAATTTGATGCATAGCACGCATATTTTATTGTGGTTGATGATACATCAGCAGAGCAATGGGTTATATTCGGAAAATTTCTTAAATGTGACTCTTCAAATGTGACAAGCTTGGGACACACATCCGTAATCTTCCCACCCACAGGATTTCTGAAATAAAAAAGAACGCGGCAAACATCAGTCATGTGAAACAAATGGCACAATGCAGCAGCCCAAGTTAAAAACACTGGAACCAATTAATAGAAGTGCTGCAAGTATAACAGACAATGCACTTTAACAAACACCTCAATAAGTATAAGGCAATAACAGCTCTCACTTTTCCACACCACATTTGACAATGTATCTGTTCTTTATTTATTCTCATGGGCCTTAGGGCACTAACCTGCGCAGCACTGTACGCGACTGTGCACAGAAAGCCGCAAAGCTTCCGTTGCGAACCACTGCGAACTACACGTGCTTCCTATGGTCTGCCTTTCGCGCGTTGTCACTCTGTATACAGGCACAGTGAAACTAGCAATGCCTTAAAAATTACCAAGATGCGAAAATACTCCGTCCCGCAACTTCGAAGAGGAGTGGGAATTAGTCGCGCGAGTTGAAGGCTCCCGCAGCTGTGTGATGTAGGCTCCCGAAAGTGTGAGAACAGTACACACTTATGGAAGCCATCTCCTCGCGCTTACTGCTCCCACTGTCCTGTGAACGAATGTTATATGAGCATGCTGCATTGTCCTAGAAGCAAGTTCCAAGAAGTGTATACATACCTTCGTAGGCAATCACATGTGCACTAAGCCTTCTTTAAACCAAGGTCGACGCAGTACGGGATTCCGGTGTTGCAGAAGACCTTCAGGCGCTCCTCGTATCTTTCGAATTGTTTAAGTTACATACTACTTTCGCCCACAGACCGAACAAAGCCACACATTATAATAAAAGAGCTATGAAGCTCTGCGCGACAACACTACGCGACATATCAACAACAACAGCGCTACAGTGAACTAGAAACAGCGCTACGGAGCCGTACTGATGGATTGGATTGGACTGACCGCGAACTGACATCTATGATGATATGGTGATAGCAGAATGCACGGGATTTTGATTCTTACGAATGGTTTCAATGGCAAGTTTAGCTGTCTCACAACTCCACTAATTTGGAGAAGTTTTACAAATATAAAACTAGTAATTGCGTTCTTGCAAAATTCTGCAACACCTCCTTCTCCTCTTAGATAAATTTAGCTCGTTGGCGGTTCTTGCACTGCAGGTAGGAGTGGAATCGCACCAATTTACAAACATCTTCGCGTCAAACTCTCCAACTGATGCAAATAAAACAGTATACATACACGAAAGACGCGAATTTTCTGTGAAATAAAAAACGTTCATGGCCTGGGAAATACTCGGCCTTACATCCTTCGGACGTACACCTCGTCTCTCATGCGGATATACAAAAGTGGACACTGTCCGTACGTCCGGCGGATGTACGAATACGGATATCCGAAATCGGATTGTGTTCGTACGTCCGATGGACGTCCGATCTCGGCAAAGGACGTTGGGATCTAGCTCGTACGTCCGACGGATATCTGTGGTTGCTTGGGGGTGGAAGTCCTTCGTGACAACCTCGTGAAATACTTGCATAGACCTCGTCATTGAGAACCAGGCATTGGTGCAGCAAGTTGAGCATAAATATCCATCAATTTCTCCAACCACAAAGCTTCCTTCATGACAATCAAGAACTGTTAGTGGAGTGTTTCTTGAAAGGAATATGCGTGAAAAATAACAAGTTGTCTGTAATTGTACTACATACATGTCATGCTCGAATTCTTTGTCTCAGTCTATCGAAAAGCTGGAACGGCTGATGAGCTGCGCCCAAACCACGGCGGCCGCGACGCCGTGAGAAGCAGACGACGCGCGTCTCCGTCGTCACTGTTCCAGCTTAGTCGCCATAGTAACGCAGCGCGCGCAGATAGCAGTGGAGGTGAGATCAGTAGTGTTGAATCATGAATGGTTGTTGACACCATAGCGATCGCTGGCGAATACCACGTTGTCTGCCGCATCAATAGAGAGAGAAAAAAAGCATGCCACCAAAATTAGATGTCTGGGCTCTAGAGGGGCGCTTGTGTTTATTTTTAGTGTATTAATTGCTACTGATTATTTGTGCAAAAATATTTTGTAAGAAAAATAAAAAATTTGGGTCACGAAGGGGAAAAGCATGGGGGAAAGGCACTTGAAGCATACGGCAACATATACGCAACGGCGGTGGTTTGTGATAACAGTGTAGTGGTTACGCCCGCCAAACTTTTCAAATTGATTTGCCGAAAAAATGGTGCATGCTGCAACGCTTTCCTTATCTTGGCATAATTATAAACTCAAGGAAACGGTGCTCATTCACTAGAATATGCATTCTTAGTACTCGTCTCTGATGCGCACGGAGGCGGAAAACACGTGAACGACATGGCAATGCGAAACAAGATCTAATGCGAAATGGCTGCCTTCGGTACGTAAGCGGCGTGTTTTCGCTTGTTCCCTCCCCACTTGTGCATTCTGCCGCTGTGTTCGTGAGCTTGTCTGCTGTGAGTGAGTGAAGAAACTTTATTTCCGCCAGAAGAAGACCCGTGCCCCTCCGGGTCCGCACGCAGGCGTCCGGGGAGGGGCAGCGTCGCAGCTGGAAGACTAGCAACGGTATAGTCGCGCAGCTTCTGCTGCCAGGCGGGTAGCGTATCGTTGTATGCTAAGGTCGGCACTTCTGAGTATGGTCTCCCATTCCTCTGCATTATTGATTCTGCCATATCCTGGGGCACTGGGGCATCTCCATAGTATGTGTTCGAGTGTAGCGGTATGCTGTGTATTATCGCATTGAAAGATAGTGCAGCTTACCTTAGCGGAGGTATCTGAACTAAAGTACAGGGCGTAAAACGTGTAACGAAACCACTGCGGACCCTCATAGAAGCGAGCGGGTGGTATCCGAGTCAAGGTAGTGGCCGAGTCTGTAAAAGGGGGCGGGGCGAGGAGTAACGATAGTGTCGAGAGATAGCGAGCGCGCATCAGAGCTATCGTTTAACGACACCAACGATAGCTATCCAAGTTGCCTACTTGTAGTTCCTGTAAATAAAAAAGCGAAGCAGTGGAGGCGCCGGCAAGGCAACCGTGCCTTGCTGCGCACGCTGCACGCGCTGTTTCAAGCTGTTGCACAATGCCGATCCCACCTTTGTTAACATAGTTAATCTGGCTAGCTGGGCGTATTGGTAAGTATGCGTTTGCTTGTCGTGTACGTACTTAAGACAGTTTTGATTCCGCTATCGTGTTCATGTCAAATAGCTGAGTGGCATGAAGAAAGCTCGGTTTTACCTAGCAGTTTCTTTTTGTTGTTGTTTTTGTTTCGGAAGGTTTAATCGAAATGGAGGGCTCTACAGAATGGACTTCGGGAGCATCAGAAGAGCAGATTCTTGTCTCGGGCGCTTGCAATGCCCGTTCGTCCTTGTAAGTGACTAGAAATTTTGTTCCATCAAAAAACAAATGCTGTCTTGTATGTTCGTCCCATTCGCCTGAATGCGCTTCACGTAGTAAAGTTCAAATTCACTCCCTAGTTTTGATTAGCTGTTCTGATCGTTTTGTTGAGCCCAATTGTATTTTTTTCTGCTAATAAATGTTCTCTTGCGCACAAGTTCTTCGAAATTTTCATGCTAGCCGCGGCAGTGATTGTGTTACCAGTGCAAAGGATCGAAAAGTAGGGTTTCATGCACTGTGTTGAGTGTATTCTGCCGCGATTTTTGTTTCCCTTTAATGTGTGTGGATCGAACAGAACGCGCCTTTGTGTGGTGCTCAGCGCCATGCATAAGATTCTTCGGCCTTTCTGCGAAGTTTCATAGTCAGTGGCTATGATGTGAAACACCCGTTGCAAAGGGTAGCTGTGGACTGTGCCTTTTTTCCCGCTTTCTGTGCGCCGAGCTAGTATGTTGAGAAAATCACTTGATGGCCCCTTGTAAATGCTGTGTGCAAGAGGTGGTTTAGTGTTTGGAGGCAGCCGTAATTTAGACTTTTTTTGAATGTTTTTATTTAAGGGCATCATCTGGTACCAATCCATTCTGGAATAACAGCCAGAGTTTCGCCAACCTACCCGGTGTTTCTTCACGGCCGAGCACTGGTGCTGGAAGTACCGTCAAGTATGGCTCCGACCTTTTTTGAAATGGATCTGCTATTGTGATGCTAGTATTAGTCTCTTTTAAACAGAGTCCTCACTAATGTTCTGCTAATGCTCTGCAATTGCGTAGATGTGATGTTGTAGAACAGGCAGAGTTTTCATCTGATATTGAGACTTTGTGATGCTTCGTATGTCAGAGCACTCTGCATTGTTCTCCAGAAGAAATTTGCTGTGCTTTTGAGTTGAAATGTGCATAATACTGTTTTAGTGAAATGTGGGTTTAGTCTCACAGCTTCATGGATAACCAGTGCAGACACAACATCTACGTCATCAGCTGTGTAGTATTGGTTGTGGCTTATCCGTCATTATAAGCTTAAAAGGCCACCACAGTGGCTCAGTAGTTGTGGCGCTTGGCTGCCGACCCGAAAAACGCGGGTTCGATCCCGGCCGTGGCAGTCGAATTTCGATGGAGGCGAAATACTGTATGATGTCAGTGCACGTTAAAGGACCCCAGGTGTTCGAAATTTCTGGAGCCCTTCACTACGGCGTCCCCCATAGCCTGAGTCGTTTCTGAGCGTTAAACCCCCATAAACCATAAACCATTTTAAGCTTAAAATGCAGCAAGTTACCATTCTGTGGATCTTTGGAGGGAAATATGCATAAGGGGAGCTTTACAGTAAAGCTCCAAAATGATTTTGTCTGCAGGATCATCAGCATTGCTCTAAGGAAGGTTCTAACTAGTAGTGTGGTCAGCACTAATGACCGCTGCAAAATATCACTGTGCTACATGGTTTAGCCTTAAGTAAACGTAGCTATGGTAGCTTTGATATGAATATGGTAAGAACATTCTGTATTATATGTAAATAAGTTTATCTGTACTTTAGAACAGCACTGCACTGACCACTGGGACCATTATAGCTAAACCTACCCTCCGTGATGAAACAGATCAGCAAGCAAAACTGTTCTTTGCAAGAGGGTATTTAAGTAAAATGTATAGGCCATATGCATGCACTTCTGATTTGTTTTTCTCCATTCTTTAGGCAGGGTTTTGTAGTGTTTGTTTTGTAACCAACTAGCAAGGCCAGTGTTCATGGGCCTGGACATACTTGTTGGTGGTTATGTTATGAGAATGTTGAAGAACAAGGTTGAAAACATTGGAAACTTTTCACTGTTCAGCCTATACATTTGTTGAAGCCCATTGAAAATATAGTGCTTTGTCATTATTCTTGCAACTTACAATCATCTCTCTATAAGCAGGTTGTCTGAAAGGTGAGACACTTAGCGAAAGACGGTGTTTTACTGACACAGTGTCTAAAGTATGTTATAGCTCCTCTTAGCCCAACATATTCTTGATATGCTGAGGCTGACATGCCGATGTGATGTGAGGTTGCTTGTGATAAGGTCACTGAAGAAGTGCAGTTGTATCTGTCGAGGGATGCAAGCCATTGTTGTCAATATTGTTTTATCAGCAAAAGTTTTTTCATATATAAGTCAGTGAATTGTTTCCTTCTTGAGTTCTTTTGTTTCGGCTCACATTTCAGGCAGGCAGAAGGGAGGGGTGGGAAGGGGGGTTCTACAGGGCAGAGTCAAAGCAGTGCTGACACATAATACCACTGATCATGCTGCTTTGCATAATCCTTTAGTCAGTTGCATCTCGTCGACAGCTTTTTCATTCACTAATTGTGTGGCTGCTCAGTAGGCATACTGGTTCGCTTTCTCAATCTGCACCTCTTTCGCGTCTTGCCAAGCTTGCCTTCAAATGATGAAGCAGATACTGAAGCAGCAGTGTTCAGTTTTCCTGCTGCTTGCGATTCACTTATGCAGAAAGATGAGAGAACATTTCAGCTGTCAAATATGCAGGAGAAAATGCATTAATATTTTCCCTTTTGTTTGTTTTTTATGTGCTGTCGATAAAGTTGTAAATTTGAACTACATGATAAGATGACCTGGTGACCTGGCTACATTGCTCACTATTCTGGATTTAGCCCCAGAACTTGCTTCAGTGAATTACAATATTAACCATTCACATTTCATAAAAAGTGGACGTCATTAGTTATAATAATAATAATAATTGGTTATTGAGGAAGGAAATGGTGCATCTCGGTGGACACCTGAACCGCGCCGTAAGGGAAGGGAGGAATGTGGGAGTGAAAGAAGAATGAGAGAAAGAGGTGCCGTAGTGGAGGTCTCCGGAATAATTCCGACCACCCAGGGATCTTTAATGTGCACTGACATGCACAGCACACGGGCGCCTTTGGCGTTATGCCTTCATCGAAACGTGGCCGCCGCGATCATGCTAAGAAGAGGGTGACGCATTTTGTGCACCTAGCGACTGAAAATGTGGGCCACTCTACTGAACTAGCCGAGCCCGGACAAGATGAAAAATAAAGCATGTGTGTTTTTCAGGAGTTTTTCCGGGTGATTTGATGGTGTCAGTGGTGCTGGGGTGAAGTTTTGATCCAGCCAGTTGAGTGCGTGAATGCGGGCTAACATTTGTCTTGTGGCTGTTGTTTCTGCATTTTTGTCTGATTATGTGTCAGATATGAGCACTGAATAAAAAACTGATTGCTGAAAGCAAGAAAACTATTATACAAAAGGGAATGAAACACACACAAAAAAAACACGAAGGGTCCATTCACAAGCAACACTGAATGATTGTGATGCTTGTGATTACGGATTGTGACGGGAGGGTGGGGGGTTGGTTCCCTGGCATGTCTTGGAAGTCTGCCGGGGTTCCTTAAGGCAAAATAGTTTGAGGACCCCTGATGTAGACAATGCTATTATAAATACTGTTGCCACAAATGTGTGTTTCTAGTCTAACAACAAGCAGCAGTGAGGTCCAGGTTTAGCAGTGTTGGTAGTTGAAGGTCACTTCATGAGAAAAGTGAATAATTATGAACCACATTTGTAATCATCAGCATTTGTAAACACTTCTCTTCTTTTCACAAAGTTAACAGTTTGATGAGATAATTGGTGTGACAAGCACTTCTGCTAAAAAAAAGTAATGAACTACTTTTACTATTTTTGTTTGTGAGTGGTTGGAATCAGAAATGTGAGAGTTACACTACTGGGATATTGTATTGCTTAGAAATAGTGGTACAGACTTCTAGTAGGTCAAATGCACACAAACACTGTTAATTTTTGTTGGCTGTGCAGGACGACCGCTCTATAGTAATAAAGTTACTTGGACCAGCAAAAATATTTGCTAAATCAGTGTTTTTACTACATCACTTGCTGGTGACAGCATGGCTGTATGCTGTCTGGTAATCAATTTGCTACTTACTAAACACATAATGTTGCTTTGTACAAGCAACACTCAGAAATAACTTCCATTCTGCCCTTATTGTCCCTTTATGTGATAATTATTTATTTTCAGTTATCACGGTTTATCATGTTTTCAAACAAAAAACAAATGTGTAGTTGCGTGTGGAAGGCAAAATGGTACGGCTGTTTCGCTTTACTGTACCCAAGTTTACCATAATGGAGTTCTACTGTAGCAGCCTTTAGGAAATGTGATTATGCAGCCTAATGAAGTGCTTGCCTTAGCCATAAACCTTGATATTGTTTATTGGCGATTGCCGTTAACCTGCGTGAATGTCTTAAGGGCAGCCAAATGTAGCATTATAGGACTTTTTGTATCATCTACCCAGCAGTGTTCTCTGAATTGAATCGTGCAGGCACAAGGAAGTGAATGCGTATGAGTAGGCTGTGCAGGAGAGCGCTGCTCTTTACGATATTGCATGCGTGTCCATTAGCACTGCCCGGAGGAACTCGCTGACGTCCCGATACTACTGCAACCCGAGTGAATGCCAAAAGGAGTGCTGCAATGGCGCATCTGAAGCTGTGGGGCACACATCCACGTTTTCTGTGAAGCAGTCGCCTCAGCTACCAACCTGGCTCTGGCTGCTGGTCGCCCGATGCCTGCGGGTGCCTCTGCCTGGCAGGAAGGCCTGCCGTTTCCTCCCTTCAGTTGGGCTGCTGCTTCAGGGTGAGAATGCTTTCTGTTTACAGAGTACAGAATAGCAACGCTCGTACCAAACGCTGCAGTTATCGATGCTTCAGTTCTGAGAAGGAATTTTTGGAGGGAATGTTAAAACACGAAAGAGACTTGCAAATTGGAAAGCCAGAAAGCATCGAGTTGGCAGTGAGGACGAGTGCAGGTTGAAGCAAAAAACAGAACAAGGTGAAAAATGCAGTACAAAAAAAAAGAAAAGCAATCGGCATAGGACACCAAGATTTTTAGGAAATGATGCCAAACATTGGTTTAAAACTTCATTGTTAGTGAGCTGATTTTATTTATTTATGGTTTTTGGGAAAAACAGAATTATTGCCAAGCTGTTATAGTGTGAGGAAAAAGGAATATCCTTTAGTGGCACAACTATATGATAGGGATGGGCTCAGGTTCGTTGTCAGAAATCTAAAAATGGTATTGAATTGGTTGATCACAAATTTGGACCATGAAGGCGAAATTCTAGAGCCCGTGTGCTGTGCAATGTCAGTGCACGTTAAAGAACCCCAGGTGGTCGAAATTTCCGGAGCCCTCCACTACGGCGTCCCTCATAGCCCGAGTCGCTTTGGGACGTTAAACCCCATAAACCAAACCAAACCAGAACAAGGTGAAAAATGCAGTACAAAAAAACAAAAGTAATCAGCATAGGACACCAAGATTTTTAGGAAATGTTGCCAAACATTGGTTTAAAACTTCATTGTTAGTGAGCTGATTTTATTTATTTATGGTTTTTGGAAAAAAAAAAAAGAATAATAATTGCCAAGCTGTTATAGTGCGAGGAAAAAGGAATATCCTTTAGTAGCATAACTAGATGATAGAGATGGACTCAGGTTCGTTGTCAGCAATCTAAAAATGGTATTGAATTGGTTGATCACAAATTTGGACCATGAAGGCGAAATTCTAGAGCCCGTGTGCTGTGCGATGTCAGTGCACGTTAAAGAACCCCAGGTGGTCGAAATTTCCGGAGCCCTTCACTACGGCGTCCCTCATAGCCCGAGTTGCTTCGGGACGTAAAGCCTAATAAACCAATAAACCAAACAAATTTGGACCAAGCAATGCAGTTTGTTCTGGTTAGTGATGTAAAACCAGTCATACCCAAGAAGTGAGTAGCTAGTGTGCATTCAGGGTTACAAATTAAATGGCCTTTTTTCTATAAAAAAACGTTTTCATTCGTAGTGATAGCTTTTATGGTTAACATCAGTTTAAAAAGCATGAAGGTTTGGGCAAGTTGGTGAGGCTTACTATGCGAAGAATGGCGTGGAACCAATTGGCAGAAATGAGAAAGGCACTTGTGTGTATGTTCTCATCCTTGTCAGTTTCTGCTGGGCCATTCTTTGCATATCGGTTTAAAGGTTTTCACAGGAAGCACTGTTCTTTTGTGCATTTAGTTACTGCTCTCTGGATGGCGTTGGTTTGCCTTGAGAATAGCTGAGTGGAGCTCCGCTTCTCTTGCCCCCAACTAAACACGTGGTACTTGCCTTCAGTTTGCACTTCAGAGGTGCCATAAAGTGATGTGTGAAGTCTAGTATCATTGGAAGATTAGTATTTCATGATTTCAGGTTTGTCGATTTTACCAAAAACAGAGTCTCGATAAGCCAGAAAATTCTGTAAAAGTGAAAAGACCATACGATGTCCCTTCAGAATTGCGATAACTGTTTTTAGTCATGTTAATTTTTCACCGGCCACAAGTGGCTCTTTACTTTTGTGTAGAACACTATCTAGAGAGAGACAGAAAGCACTGAGATATGAGAATGCAAGCACTGCCATTCTGCACATTTGTTCTTTTTAAGCCATCATGCGCAGTTGCTCCAGAAGCGTAAGCTCTGAGGGTCAGTTGTGCTGCATGGTAAGGATGGTATTAGCCTAAAGAATCATAAAAGGGGTTTCATGGCTGGATGGATAAGGCTGAATTCTTTAAATCGGGTGGTGGCTCACACCACCTAGCCGTGACTCGTGAAATTTCACTCTTGTCTTGATTTTTGCTCAATAAGCAGGCCGAATTTCATTGCCCTGGGCCAAAAAATAAAAATTTCACCTCTGAAACCCGCATCCCCCTTAAACAAAACAAGCTGTCAGAATATTGGGTCTGACATCTATTTTGTAGCAGCAAGAAGCGTCGCAAGGATGACGACAAGGATACACACGAAAATGCAGAATTTCAGCTTTATGTCTGAAAATCGCTGAGCCACTGCATTACTAAATTCTTGCTAAAAGTCTGTACCAGGGGTACAGAAGATTTAGCCAAGGGGGCTGACACAAGCACTTGCAAAATAAAACGAAAAACCTGCTAGAATTCAATACCGATGTAAAAAAGCCAAGTTCCTTTATCATGAAGAGAAAGCAAGGTGCTAAAGGTGAAACGCTGGTGGCAAGCATAGCAGCAAGGTTTTTTTACTAGAATGCATGGGAACAAGATGTAGAAAGCTGGCAGTTAACACTGTTGCAAATCAAGACATAAAAATAAAAGCTAATTTCAAAAACAACCCCCAGATGTGGTGAACAAACAACACCGAATTTTAGTTGCATGTTTTCTTCTCTGTAGCTGTGCATCAGTGACCACTACACCTATGCCCGCTTAAAATTTATGATGATGATGATGATGAGCCGCCGCGGTGGCTCAGCGGTTACGGTGCTCGGCTGCTGTCCCGAAAGACGCGGGTTCGATCCCGGCCGCGGCGGCTAGAATTTCTTTGGAGGAGAAATTCTAGAGGCCCGTGCACTGTGCGATGTCAGTGCACTTTAAAGAACCCCAGGTGGTCCAAATTTCCGGAGCCCTTCACTACGGCGTCTCTCATAGCCTTAGTCGCTTTGGGACGTTAAACCCCAGAAACCAAACCAAACCAATGATGATGATGATTATTCAAGATCATTAAACCGTGGTGCAGATGGCCTGCACTTCAGTACCAGTGCAGGATGCCTCAATTTTTGCCTTTTTGGCTGTGAGTGTCTTTATTTCCCTGTCATGCTTGGCAAGATTCACAGTGACATAGTCATATACATGGCACAAAGGGCAACGCCAGGACTTACTGAATTCGTCACCCTTGGACCGAAATTTTTTCTCGCTTACTCCAGAACAAGAATTACTGTCGTTCAAATGTCCTGAGCACTTGCAGCAAAGCAGATAGCCACGGAAGTGTCGCATTTGTCACCAATAGATTCAGGCATTTCATCAGATATACTGGAAAGTAGTATGAGCGATACGGGAAACAAGTAGACAGTATTCACATGGGCAGCAGCAGTGGGTAAAGTACCATAAGTCGGCTAATTGAAAGCAAGAGGCTGCACACTAGCCTCCAACGGCAGTAGGGACACTTGATTAAAGGCTCTTCCGCTCGCCGGCACTGCTGCTACTAAATAACGAGGAGCAAGTTAAGTTTGCCTGGTCTCTTTGCTAGGTCTTCTTTTCCGAGGCTACAACACTCGGAGGACATCCAATCTTTCGTGTTTTTGACGCAAAAGACATTTCCAAACCGGTGTGTTTGTTACCTTCTATTGCTTGAGCGAGCTATTCTAGCTGTAGCCATTTGCAGTCTTTTTCGGTATTCGTTGCCTTAGCCAGAGACCCATCCCGTTGTTTCATGTGCAGAAAGCATGGTCTGTTCTATCCTAAGCATAGAGTTTCTTACTATTACCTAGAGGGAAAGCTGGCAGCCCGTCTATGGGAGTTTGCATGGCGACCCCTCGAGACCACCTCAGCCACCATGGGCGCTCAAAGCATCATGGGGCGGTGAGCTACTTGTTGCGGAACTGCAACTTTTGGCCAAAAAATAATAGAAAAATAAAGCTGTTTGATAACTACAAACGTCCTAACATTGAAAATCTTGTCTAAAGATTGCAACAAACGAGCAGAAAAGCATTTAAGTGCAAAGTTTGCCCAAAATAAGAGACGACTCGCTCTCCTATTGGCCAAGCATTGAACACTATAAAAGCTAATATTTCGTAATTAACAGCCACATTTTTAAAAGTAAATATGTTTTCAAAAAAAATGTTGTTGCTTAGATACTTCAAGAAGTTTTTTAATGGCATTTCGGAAAAGTGAAACCTTTTATTGGCGTCGTGTGTCTATGCGTTTTTACTACTATGTTTCTTGCACACTACGTTCGCGTGAAAGTCGTCTGCGCACACACGAACAGCGTTTTCGGAATGAAACATCTCAGTAGTGCCACTCCGTGTTCCCGATAAACTACGACTGTCTCGCAACAAGTAGCTCACCGCCCCATGATGCTTTGGGCGTCCATGGTGGCTGAAGTGTAGCACCACCAGCTTTCCCTCTAGGTGATAGTAAGAAACTCTATGATCCTAAGTAAGGCTATCCTACTGTCGTGTGGCAAGGTGTATTGAACGGTCCGATGTGTCAGTGAAAGGCTAAAGTAACATCATAGTGATTTAACAGGGTTGTCAGTGAGGAACTTGGCTACTTACTGTTAAAAATGTTACAATGCATGACAAGGCTTCCTTCTTTTTGAAGAGACTGTCGTAGTTGTGAAAAAAAATGCCACAATAAGGTCACACACAAAATAGTGGAAGTCTCCAAGGTTGTAAAGGTTAAAGGTGAATGCATTAGCAAGCCCTCTGTTTCCCTTTTGGAGAAATAGATTTTATTCCTCTCTGGTTTTATCCGACTTTATCTTCATTTTTATCTGCCCATTCACATTGTCCATTTTTTATGCTGAGACTGTTTACCTTCCCTTTTACCATCTTTAGCCTTGATATCTCAACCTTTTAGTTGTCTTGGTTATGTCAACTTTTTTTTTCCTGTAGCCATGTTAATTGTTGGCCTTTATTATCAAGCTTTTTGAAGGATTTTTAAAATTCTCATGCACATTGCTTTCTTCTTCTTTTGTGAGTTTCATTATCTTCATGCACTTGTATTTCAGATACTGAAGTTTTAATCCGATAGCATTGCAAGTCTCATTGGGAAAACAAATATATGATGTTGGTCATAAAATTCGCCCATTGACTGGAGGGAAGCGATGCATGCCACCTCTGCTGGACATCTTTGGAGAAGCACCAGCTGGATGACATGGAGAGATGTTTGGTTGTTGTGTGCAGTGCAGACAGATGTCCGCAAGAATGGCACAAAACTTGATGCAAAGGCATCAACAACTTCTAATGATGTTGCACTGCTATAACACATAATATAATTAGGCGTCCCTGGGAATTTCTTGTGTGTTCACCACGTTTGAGATTTTTTCCCAGCAGTTTTTATGTACACTTGTCTTGATTTGTAACTGCGTTGACTGTAGGCTTTCTACATTTTGTTTCCGTGTGTTCCCGTTATAAATTGGCCTTCTCTTGGGAAAAGCTTCTGCTGTGCTTATCACCAGCAATTCACTTTCAGTGCTTCTTCATGATACATGGGAATGGCTGGTTGTCTGCTTTGAATTCCGGCAGAATTATTTCTTCTTTTTTCTTGTTGTCTTTTACAGCTGCTTGTTTCAGCCCACATGCCTACATCTTCTGTATCCCTCTGGGGGATGCTTTTTGTAGGTATATGTGCAGCTGCTCGGTCATTTTCCGAAATAAAGTTTGTCCTGGTCCTCGTGTTGCTCTGCACAGCTACTAAAGTGGCAACTTTCACAGATTTTTTCATTTAGTGTCCCTTTAATTCAGATTTATAAAGTGGGAAACAAGATTGAGCAAAGTTGAAACACCTGTCTTTGAATCTGGAGGTGCCAGCACTACTTGTGTAGTGTAATAGGAAATTTCAGTTTGGTATTAATGTCATTGTGTGCCTTAGTATTGCACCTAATGCTTAAGCTGAACTAACTTGTTAATATGGGTTGCCTTGATTTTTTCCAGTCCTTACAGTGCTCTCATGCATTGGCCTCTGCGTGGTGCACATTGTCTACGAGGTTCGACTTATCACGGTATCTCACGGGGAGTCAAAGACTCTCTACCGATGCGTCAGCATTTTCCTAGTGGTCAGCTGGGGCCTCTTTGGACTGTACGCCCGACGGCTGGCTCGGAGGCTGTTCAGCCACCCAGCTTTCATCAAGGTATGACAGGCTAGGTGCAAAGTGCTCAGTCAAGGAGTTGTGCAATTCTCAAGAAGCAGATCTGCCAAAACCAAAGGGAAATTCAGTTGTGTCAACAGATGTTCATCTCAGTGAAACACAATGAAACATTTGATATTCTTTGAGAATGAAGGTAGTGCTATAAGGAAGACCACAGGGTGAGAGTGCGCAATGACAATGGAAGAATGCTGCCAATAGGAACATTGTTATAGTAGAGGTTATCATCAGATGCCTGATACCATGCAGATGAAATTGTTTGCAAAGTGCTAGATGGCGTTAACATATGCATTACCGAAATCTTGTTCCAGTTACTCTCAGCATAGCAGTAGACTTAAAGTCTTTGCATTGTTGATGCACGTGGTTGCTGGCCCATTCCATACTGTAGCAAGTAGTGGTGAAGTGGCAGAGTTCATTGATGCATTTTGAGCTCATCTGGGCCCAACTTTTTTGCAGGACATTAGGATGCACTCCAAAACCCTGCTGAAGATTAACGCAGCAGCCCTCGCCATCTTAATGGGGGCAATGTTTCTGGCTGTGAACGCTTACAGTGCACGTGCCATGATACAGGGGGAGACGTGTGCCATGATTGGCTTTCCGCGCATGGTGTGCACCGCGCACTTCATCCTGCGTGTCATCTACTCCTTCTTCTCACTCCTGTGGAATGGACTGGTGTGCATGGTTCTGGTGTCGGTGGCCCGGACGCACACAATAGGTGAGTGCAAAGCACCTGACTTTTTTTCTACTTTCTCATTTCTTGGCAGCGTAGGTAATAGTCGGAAGTATTCACTTCTATTCGTTCCTCTCAGAGGCATCTGCAGCAGGCAGATGTTAGTGAGTTGCGACACGATGGGTTCCTGAGCATCCGCAGGGACATCCCCGCAAGGGGATGATGGTGAGCAGTGCGCCACCACGGACCCGAGCATCCGCACTTAGCCGTGCGTGGCATCGCCGTGTCCGGGGAAAAGGGGATCCTGGTGGCTGAGCCGATGCCGAGCATTTGGACCCTTAACGCCCCTCGGCGGAGGCAACACGCTACTTTGGCCCTCACTTCCCATAGACGGCTCCTCTAGCCTCACCTGACCAGAGGAAATTGGCAGTTGCCTTTTCTTATCCTCCCCTCTGTCTTTCACTTTCTTATCCCTTTCTCTCAACTCTCCTGGCTCCTTCTCTCTTCTTGGATTTTTCCTTCTTTCAGGCGGCGAGCGTTAACCTTGTGTGACTAACCACCCTGCGTTACGCCATATTTGGTTATAGTTGCAGTGTACAGCTGGCGTGGGCAGGGCTTTTTTTTTTTCAAGTTCCTGTCTGGTCCCCTTGTTGGGCTTTATGGTGGGTGGTTGATACCGTGGCCGAGAAACATACCCGTTTTATGGCTTCCCATTCGTCAAAAACTAATCGCCCCAACAAAAGGAAGAGGACCGCAGTCACGGCAGATTTTCTGCAAAGAACAAACTAAAAGTTCCGCTAAATACCATGTAATTCACTCTGAAGTCCAAGAAAAACCAGCCCGAATTTTGTCCCCATTCTTGGCGTCACAATGTCTGACAGGTGCCCTACGCTTAAGATACAAAGTGAGCAAAATAGCCAGTGGAGACCTACTACTCAAACTTGACAGTGAAACACAGTATACAAAACGTAAGAGTAGCGCAAAACCAGGACGACGGACACAAGGGGAGAGAACACACACCAACAACACAGGCACTGTGTTGTTGGTGTGTGTTCTCTCCCCTTGTGTCCGTCGTCCTGGTTTTGCGCTACTCTTACGTTATGGATCAATACCGACTTGCCCAAATTTCCACCCTGGTGAATAGTATACAAAGCTCTTGGACATTCAGTCTGTCTAGGAAGTCCCTGTGACTGTCAGTGCGCATAGAACATGAATACCGTCCGCGGCATAATCTCAGACTCAGACTTCCTCCACATCGCAGAAAAGGAAATGCTAAATGGTCTTGCTGATCAAAATGTGGTGAATGTCTAGTGAATAACTATTCATAAAGATGACAAGGAATTTCCTACAAAGCACCTGATCCTCACAACTTCACCAGCGCTGCGACGAGGAACAAAGACAGAGAAGAAAGGACAGGGACAAGCACTTGCGATCCTCACATTTTACGCATGTACATTATCTGAAACAGTAGAAGTGGGATACCTGAAAATTCAAGTCTGACCGTACATACCTAACCCCCGCAGATGCTTCAACTGTCAAAGGTACGGCCATGGGTCAAGCAGCTGCCGCGGTCACAAAACCTGCGCGAAATTTGCCTCCAAATATCACGTAACTGAGAACTGTGATGCAGTGGCATCCCACTGTGCCAACTGCGATGGCGGTCACCCTTCCTACTCCAGGTGTTGTTCAAGATGGAAAAGCGAAAAAGAAATCATAACACTGAAAACAAAAGAAAGTATATTATTCAGAGAAGGCAGGAAAAAGTTAGCATTCACAAACCCATTTGCATTTATGGCAAAGACAAACTTCGCGGATGTGGTGTGCTGTGGCAGAGCACCACACCTGGCTCTGGCCACTGTCCAGGCAACACCTCTGGTAGGGACATCCCCGCCCCCGGCAGATGGGCTAAGGCGTCCCTGCCACCCCAGAAAAAGCGCCCACCGGCCCCACAGTCGGCCGTCTACAAGAATTAATTCCCCTAGTTGGGGGAGGCCTCTATACCGTACACCTGCGGGTTCTCCGCAGGCCTCCAGAGCCTCTAGTGAGGCCATGGACACAACACAGGACTCGCCCCCGCTGCAGTGGTGACACAGCTCCCTTGATTGAAAAAGAGAACCCCTGTAACAGGACTCTCAAAACCTGTAACATAGGTTTGTAACTGCACCCCCAAAATTTATCCAACATGGCATTCCTAATTAGTTGGAACTGTTGGGGTCTTTTAAAAAACTACTGTGATGTGACAGATCTCTTAAACTCACATTCACCTGTGGCGTTATGCCTACAGGAAACTAACCTAGGTTCTAAACATACAAACATTCTCAAAAGGTATAAAGTATTTCGGTGTGACCGGGAGCAGTCGAGTAGGCTCTCTGGAGGTGTTGCTATTGTCGTCCAGTCTGGTACTGCAACCCATGAAATCAAGTCAAAACTAAATATGAAGCTGTTGCAGTCGCTGTTCTCCATTTTAAAACTATCACAACATGTTCCATATATCTAGAGACACACCTAACAGTTACACTTTGCGACTTAGAAACACTTCTAGAATAGCTACCAGAGCCATATTTGTTAGTCAGGGATTTTAATGCCTACTCCTCCTTCTGAGGGAGTGTGGAAACTAACACTAGAGGTCGCATTTTAGAAGATTTTGTTCTATGCAATGATGTCTGCTTACTGAATTCAGGAAAACACACATACTACTCCCCAAGCACTGGAAAAATGAGCTGTTTAGATGTATCTTTTAGTTCACCCTCTCTCTTTACTGATTTTAAATGGGACGTTCTGGATAACCCACGCGGCAGTCATCATTTGCCAATCATTATTAGCCTGTCATCCTCTCTGTCAGTTATCTCGAGCAAACCTCGCCTCTGGAAGTTACACTTGTCTGACTGGGCGCTGCTCTGTGAAAATGCCAGTCTGGAATAACTGTTTTTGGGTGATGTAGGCGTTGACAAACTAAATAAAATTTTCACAAACTGTATAATTACTGCTGCATGCCTATCTATTCTTCTGTCCTCGGGCATGGTCAGACAAAATCGTAAGATGTGGTACTCACAAGAATGTAAAGAAGCAGAAAGGAAACAAAATAAAGCATGGGGAACCTGCCTCCCTGGCAGGTGGCAGTTAATGGTTCATCGCGAGAGTTTGCTCACCCAATGAACACTGCGGCCTATTGCTGCAGTGCGCGTGTCTGTCACAACGTTCTCAGCGCTAACGCATGCAGCCCACATCTCTCTCTCACCACCCCACGTACCTCAAAGTGCAATTCAGGCATCCAGTGACCCCGGGAGCCAGTTATGCGCTCTTCCTTTCCTTCAAATCATCGGAGTTTGAACATTGTCAATGCCAACGCCACTGAACGCCGATAGCCTATAGCTTCAGTGCCGCATTTCTGCCACAACATTGCCAATGCCAACACATGTAGCGCACATGTAGTGTGTATATGTTTAGTCCAGCTGAGGTCACTAGCGGTGCACATTTTGAAGTATCTGTAAGTGTTCGAGGAAATTCATAACGTTTGCAATGTTACCAATTGCAAAGGGTTCCTTTTATGTATGACTGTCATAGAAATTGTTTTTTCAAAGCTCATTGGCATTTGCCAAGATTCATAGCAAGCGGTCTTATCTTAAAGAGCCTTGCTTAACAGATGTTCTGTCTCGTAAAGGAACCCATCATCGGTTTGCATGTGCGAGCCGTACTCGTCAAGCAGGGCATATACCAGCGTTTGCACGCCGTCAATCAACACCAGCATGGCTGCGGAAACGTCTGCTATGGGCTTACACGAAGTAAACTCACCACATTGGCAGAGCAGCACTGCGTGCACTGGTGTAGCCAAATGGAGGAGGCCTTGAGTTTGTTCTAGTACGTTGGGTTAAGCAGGTGGTTGTTTCAAACTTGGTGGGGTGGCTTGTGAGACTAGGTTTCTCTTCTCAAGCAACTTCTCGTGACCGGTCTTTGTCTGTCACAGTAGGAAGTTTGCTCACACTCCATGGAGTAGGTTGTGATGATGTCATGTCACCTGTCACCTAGGTTGCGTCTCTGGAGATTTTTTATTCACGGGACCCTTAATGCTAACGTGTCAAAATTTTTATTTTGCATGTTCTTGGCATAAGAAAGGAAGTTGGCTGAGTAGCAGAAGATTAATTATAATGCACATGTTCGTGCCTTCCATGCTTCTTTAGAGTTCTTTTTGCAAAATTAAGTGCAACTAATGTATTGAACAGCAGATTTTGTTAATCTATAGCTTGATGCCAAATGTGAGTTCATGTTGCAACCTTTTTTTCCTGTTTTAACATTTACTTGCAGGTCTGCGGAGGTTCATCAGGGAGCTTGAAGCAGATGCGGTAAACTATGAAACATGCAATGCCAAGAAATATTCTATTTCTCCTCTGACAGCTCAAGACATTTGTGATGGTAAGAGTTTCCAAAGAAAGGAAGTTCAGTGGACCCTTTTTAAACGGAAAAGGGGTTCAGGGAAATGTGTTCCATTTATCAGACGTTCTGTTTACAGGGGGAATAAGCAGAATGGTATACTACGAGCACAAACTTTATTTGCAAACGAGTAAGCAATGGATGGTATTCGGTTTATGGTTTATAGGGTTTTAACGTCCCAAAGTGACTCTGGCTATGAGGGACGCTGTAGTGAAGGACTCCGGAAATTTTGACAATCTGGGGTTCTTTAATGTGCACTAACATTATTGCACAGCACACGGGCCTCTAGCATTTCGCCTCCATCAAAATTCGACCGCCGCGGCCGGAACTGAACCCGTATCTTTCGAGTCAGCAGCCGAGCGCCATAACCACTCAGCCACCGCAGCGGCAGTAAGCAATGGATCTGAATGTATCTTACAGAATGCTGGGAATGAAAGAAAAGAAAAAAAAACTGTGAATAATACAATCAATCTTTTCACCTGTCAAACGCAGTGCAAGTAGCCACTTATTGAGCAGTGAAAAAATATTTGACACTTGTTTGCTTTAGCTCTTGCAGCCTTTTTTTTTCTGAATGGCATCTCCCGTACTTGAGAGGTTGCGCAGAAACAGTTTTTAAGCTTGCTCTTGCTGAAAGAAGCTCTACAGCATTTGCTTTGTTCATTTTGCCCACATTGGAAATGGAAACCAGGAAAAAAAAAAAAAAAAACGTTTTGGAAACGAGAGAATGATTATGCTTAAGGCTCCTAGTTTTCATCCATTCCACAAAAATTCGCAGATTTTAACATTTTTAGCTGAATAGTGCATTAGCAGGCACAGCCACATTCTATTTTTCTTTTTATGACAGCGTATTGGTGGACATCTCTAGGAATGATAGAATGATGGAATTTGATTATTTTAATCGTATGGATTCTCTTGAAAGGTAGAACCTGAAATGAAGTTTTGCTCTGAGCTAGCATGCCAAGTGGTGCTGCTCTGGCAGCAGCACACCCACACACTTGTATAGAAAGAATTTCACTACTGGCACCTGTTAGAAGCAGTATTATACCACATTTGCAATGAGAGTTTTTTTCCCTTAAGTCGTCTGCCTCATAAAGCACCTCAGGTTATATGTTTGGAACCAAGAGAGATGTCCTTAGCGAGCTCACCTACGAGGCTTGTGGGCTGTGAGGAAAAGCCAACTTTTTGATGACCTTTGGCCACAGAGGCGAAGCATGCAACACTCACTGACAAGAAAGAGTTGCTACAGACATGGAAAAAAGTGATGTGGGCCATTGGTAAAAAAGAGAAGGCAGGCCTTGAGAATAGGGAAGGGAATAAAGGGCACAGGACTATGCAGCAGTGAGGCAAGAAGCTGCAGCACAGCGTCTGCACGAAAGGTTTTCCACGGAATTTTTGTCAACTTGCGGAATTGTATATTTTCCGCTGCAGAAAATTAAAGCTCTTAATTGGTGTGTACTGCGATGATTCTGAGTTGCACAGCTGGCTGCAGCTGTTCTGTTTCTAGTTTCAATTACTGAGTGGTGAGAAAATCTTATTAATAAGACTGTTTTTGCACTATTTCAATATAAAACCAACTAACTAAACGTCGGTCAACATTTCGTTTGAGTGGCAGTTCTGTCTAACTAATATCTCTTTATCAGAATATCTCTAATTCTACCTATGTACGCTTACACATGGCATACATATATACAACACTTCGAAATTTGAGGATGTTGAAGTGCCTTTTGCAGTGGTGTACCTGTTACGCATGAACAGCATAGAAGTGGTGTTTGACAGGTTTTGAGTGCCTGACTTAAGGAAACTTATTTTCAATTCCCAGCAAAATAAAAAAAAACTGTGACGATTGCACTTCTCGATAACGTGATTTTTTAATGCACTTGCTGCGGTTTGAAGCATAGGTGAGTGCAGACAGAACACACACACAGGGCCAAGTGTCTGTGTGTTTTAGGTTCAGCAGCGTGCACTACTGAGCCTCTCCTGGTGCGGTGCGTTTTGCAGCAGCTGCCACCGCAGATAAAGCACACTCTCTTGCAGTACCCTGCTGCACTGCTCTCACCTACTTTCTCCATACCTTCCTCCTACACGTTCCTCTCTTTGCTATTGCTGTGCTTCTTGTTCGCTCTTCCGGTTACGCCGAGTCCAATGTTGATGCTCTACCCAGGAACTGGCACTTAAGGGGGGTCGAGGGTCTTAAAACTAACTTGTTTATTTATGGCTAGAATCTCATGAAATTTTGCACACAGATGTGTTTTTCTCTTGTGATTCCCAATATGTAATTATAATTGAGCTGGTGGTCTTAAATCTTGAAAAGTCTAGAATGTAATAGGTCATTTCTTACGCAGCTTTAATGAACATTCTCATTGCATTTTGTTGCTTTTAATTACATGAATTGATAGCCAGAGAGTTCCCATACCCGGTGACATTCTTCGTTTTTCTCTAAAGGCATGTCATCCTGATATACTGTGTCTAGAGTAAAAGTTCGCAGTATTTGACACTGCAACTCATTAAGCTAATTGTAAATTGTTATTTATACGTGGCCTAAACAAAAAAAGTAAGAATGTCATCGGGTATGGGAATTTGCTGGCTATCAATTCATGTAATTAAGAGCAACAAAATGCAATGAGAAAGTTCATTAAAGCTGCGTAAGAAATTACCTACTTACACTCTATAATTCAAGATAACTTTTGATCTAAGATAACCAGCTCAGTTATGATTATATTCTTGGAATCTGAAGAGAGAAACACATCTGTGTGCAAAATTTCACGAGATTCTAGCCACAAATAAAAAGGTGAGTTTTAAGACCCTCGTCCCCCCTTAAGAGCTGACACTGTCGAGCTTGCACTGGAAAAGAGTTGGTGCGATGATAGAGACAAAAGGGCCCCATGATAGTTTGGCACAGCTCCTTTGCACAGCACCAGATGGTCATGCTCCCTCTTAATCTTGGCAGTGAGATAACTTTTTTAGTGTTCACCTGCCATGTATGTTGGAGTTTGTTCAAGCTTTCTTTCATGTCTTCTTTTCAGAAAGTGTTTGGATTGAGAACAACTCATCTCCAAGTGGGTCCTACATTCCGGACGACTGCTACAGTGAAGTTTCATCGCACAGAAATGTCCATTTGAGAAGCTGCGTGAGCCGCAACATTTCAGTGGTCAGTGGAGCGCATGATTGTGTGAGTATTGAATGGGCCATCTGGGCCTCTCTCTGTCTTGCTTGAGGTCGATCAAATGCTAGGTCTTTTCTGTCCCGGTGTACGGGATAAGTGACCTCATGAATCACAGTCTGACGGGCTCCATGGAGCAGAACTCTGAGGAGCAGAGTGCTTTAAATAGATAATGCATGCGTATGTTTCAGCATTGGCATCATAATTTACAACCATGGTATTAGGTGCAATCAGCACATGCGAAGCTTTAGTTATTACTCTGTGCCATGTGGTAGTTGCTAAAATGACTTGAGAGTTTGGAAATGACATCGTAAAATTAGTTCTAATTGTTATAGGTGAAAGCATCGTAGAGATTTTGAACAGTGCTTTATAATTTACCTAGAAGAAATTAGGTTTGCCAGCAGAAAAAGTTTGTTGTTTTGTTTTGTTCTCACGCATAAGTAGAGTTGTGCAATATTCTTACACAGGCGCTCACCAGGTGCGTCACTAGCGATGTTAGCAAATCCAGCCTTCCACCAACAATTACGCATGACGTCTGGCGGCACGCTCTGCCAAGCACTTGTGATCATTTCAATGGCTTGACGAACGTCTATCTTAGTTGGCAGCTCAACCTTCTCCTTGAGGTTTAGCAGAATTCTCTGCAGCATTCTTGTGCAGTAGTGCTCCTTGGCAGACCGCATTGTGCCTTGATCTAATGGGTGCAACAGGGAGGTGCAATTCAATGGGAAAAAAATTACGTTCGTGTGCTCTAGCAGAGAGAGTTTGTGTGTGGTACAGTTGTCAATAACAAGGGCAATCTTTCGGTTCTGCACAACATGAACTGATGGGCGAGTTGGCCAGACATGGCTCTTGTAAAACAGCACAAAGGTTCAAAGCCAAACTAGGAAGGGACAGAACACAGTTGCTATCTCGAAGAAAGAGCGCGAATACAGTTAAACCTGGATGTAATGAACCTTCATACAGTGAATTCCTCAATGTAATGCAAGTTTTTTATTCCTCAACGCCACCTCCATTGAAGCACGTGTATTTGCGACCTCCATGTAACGAATGCACAACGGTGGTTTACCTTGATATAAAAAGCTTGCTAAGCTGACCATCTATCTGTTAGCTTGTGCTGAGTTAGGAATTTGGCAGAAAAGTTTCACGATGATAAAGCACCAACTGACATGAGAGGAACGTCGTTGAGTCAAACGGTCATGCTCCAGCACCGTCTGCGCATCTCCGTTGGGCATAGCATGTATGAAACTGGACGAGCAGTGCATGCCCATCGCTGCCAGTTGGTTGCTCGCATGATTCTGGTGCTGATAGCTCTTGAGTGTCAGAAAGTGGCGCAAAGCGCAGAGTTCGTTTCCTAGGGCAACAGTGTGGGCAGACCGAGAGAGAAAACATGTGGGAAGTATCATGTGCCTACACGCCCGGTCTGTGGCGGCGGCTGCTGTGGCAGTTGCGCAATCAGCGCGATCGCGGAACATTTCTCCGTGTTTATGACTTCAAGTAATGGGGTTTTCTGCGAACATTTTCTTGGCGATTTAACCTACATTTATTTCTTATTTTGGTTTCCATTCTGCATGGTCCTTTTCGGTCTTCTTGCAAAAACTGTGTGTAACGAAAATCTGGATGTAATGAAAAGTCCCGGACTTTTTTCAACTTCGTTATATCCAGGTTTAACTGTACTTGTTATCCTAGACTACGTGCATCAACAAACTTCTGCACGCTCAGAATGATTTGTCCTGTGGAACTTGATGTTTTCGTATTCCTGTTTTTTCGGCGATATCAGCTTATGCTTATAGGTGATTATCAAAAGAAACAATTAAAATTCTATCTGTGCTCCTTTAAGTAAACTGTCAGAGTGCATAGCTTTTCTTGCCTAATTTGCGAGCCAGCGAACTTTTGATTCTTGCTTCCTACTCAGGATATCACCCAGGCTTCGGCAGATTTGAGCGTGGGAACTTCACCGCCAGCACGAAGCTTGTCAATAGCCGAAATACTTCATGTCTACTGGAAGGTCTCGGTAAGCACCCTGTTTGGACACTGAACAAGCATTGCTGTCAGTTTCATGTGTGCCTCTGTGGCTTCCTGCATGTTGGCTAGCTGCGCTGCTTTGATAGGAGGGCATTAAGGCTCTTTTGTGCTGGTGGGCTGTTTGCACGATCCTCGCTGCCGGCATATACAAATGTAAAACACTTGAAGCAGGTTTCAAAAAGTGCCTGCAGTGAAGTCTTGTCAGTGAGAATTCGAATGTGTCACTAAAAAAGTTACCATTGGTAGCATCTGGTGTTAGGAAAGAAATTCGTGAGGGCATGGTAAAGAACCCCAGCTGATCTCGATTAATATGCAAGCTGTCTACTGCAGTGTTGCTGTGTGTGTGAGGAAAGGTCCTGATGCAGTAAAAACTGGTGAATTCGGAGATCCGGATAATTTGAACTACTGGTTCGGGCCCGTACAATGCCCGTGTCAGTCTATGGCTTCGGACGCTCGCTTATTCGGACGCTACAGATCTCACGCTGGTTAATTCAAATGGGTTTCTGAAGGGAAGCCGCGTCCGGGTATGACCAGCACGGCAAGAGATTGACGAAATAGCCGTACTCAAAACCTGAAATTCATGCTGTATAGTCGTTCGCGCACCTCCAAGGCACGCCATGGCAGGCGTGAAGACGAACTGGCAGCCCTGTATCCGAGGGCACACCGATCGCTCAGTTTCAGTTTCGCTTTTCTGAGCTTTGTGCCAGCTCGCAGCGGCGGTGGCTTGACCAGCCAACATCAGCCAGCCAACTTAACCCAGCTGAGCCCTCCCCCACCACCTCTTTTTCTTTCTTGCCACTTCGGCGCCGTTTCCTTCACTTGCATCCGCATGGTTTTGTTCATCCAGTGCACCGAAACTACGTGCTTGTCAGAAACTATGTGCTCGTCACGTGCTGTTCATGCGGTGGAGCCTCCTCACATGCAACGGTGCCAGTTATGATGGGTATGATATGGCAGCAGTGGAGTTGCGCAGCTTTGCGTCATTAGGCCCTTATGATTTTGGAGCAGTTGTGCTTCGATGCTCCTGACACTGTGCACGCAATAAAGCATTGATGGAAACATGAAAAACAGTCAGTGCCGCACTGTTCTCATTTTGAAATCAGGCAATCATTGCCCAGTCTTTCACCAAAAAAATTTACTCTGCTGCCAGCAATTTTGAAGTTTTTTCAGCGTCATTTGATTAATCAAACTTCTGGATAATTCGAACATTCCTTCTGGTCCCTTGAAGTTTGAATTAACTCCTTAAGGGCTCAATAAAAAAGGGCACCAAAATGGCTTTATTTTTGTTGCATGACGTGAAAGGCCTCAATAATTACATGTTTAAAACACAAAAATATCTGTTAAAACATTTTACGGCAGAGAATAATTTTTTATCAGCCACAGCCACGTAATGTATTGTCCACTCTCGGAACTTCATATAGAAAGGGCTCATTTTGAATAGCAGTGCACAAATTGCACTATTCATCCACTGATCTTTTTAACACAACTGGAGGCTACCTGTGATGTGGTAATGCTCAAAACGTGCCACTCTGCACAGGGCCTTCTCGCACCACCTGCACCAGGTTCTCATTCCCATGCAGATGTTCTTCTCATTGCTGTGTCATCATTGTCTTCTTCACTGGAAGACTAAATCTTGAGTCGATGTCGTCGCCGTTCATACTATCGCCATCCGACGGCTAACACCCTTCTGCACTATAACGCTGCACGAATGGTACCATGTTTGTTTGAAAGTGCCGGAAAAGTTCTTGAAAAACCTCCTGGCATCTATAGTGGGAAAGCTCTCATTTAATAAAAGCACGGATGAAAGAGCGGGGTGCTATCATCTGTGTTTTAAAGACAAAAACGCCATTCGACGAGCACAGCTCCTCAAAAGCTGTTCAGAAAGCAGCGAAACACTCGTGGCGAGTTGAGCTTTGCAAAAGTGAAAAAGTGGCGATCACTTGTGACGTGCTGAGTTCGTCATCAACCTTTAAAGAGTTAACGAGCTTTCATTGTATGTCGTATTGTTTCCTGCCTATTTTAGTATATTATGATCTTTATTGGCCTAGCAAGGGTAATTGCAACTCATATTCACCTGAACACACTGTATTCTGTAGAAAAAAGCTTTTTTTAGTGTTAGAACGTTTTTTGATAACTGTATTGTAGCACACAGGTGGACGTTAACTCTTTCGCTACCGCGCCTTAGGCCATCGATCGCATATGATCGATTCAAATCGCCCGCACAAAAAAGCTCATTTTGGAGAGTCGTGTACGTGCTCCGCCATCTAGCTAGCGAGCTCAACAACTGCTCTTTTGATTGCAGCCTTGGTTTCAGTGTTTTGACATGAGGGGGCGCCGTGAAAAATAAAACTTTGAACACCCGCAGCGACGTCAGCCGGAGAAAATGGCGTCCGCGCCGCCGCGCGCTCCTCGAAAGCGAAAGCTGACACCGAGCACGTCGGCCGGTTTCGGTTTCGTGTTTTGCGACGAAAGCAGCGGTTATTAGTCGGGCAACAATGTAGAAACGTTGGATTTCGGTTTCGACAGCGAGACTTCGCCTCGGGAGCCTGGAACGTCAGCGCGTACTTGCATGTAAGTTCTGTTTTCGTTCGCTGTGGGTTTTCTGCGGTTCATACGGTTTGTAATTGATGAGAGTGGTTTATTTTTGTGCTTCAGGGTCTTGGCAACGTATGGCGAAGCCAGTTTGCCAAATGCTCAAGGTCGCGTCGCGTTTTTCAACCAAGACGACAGCTAGGTGTCCATATCGGCACATCGCTGCGGAGCGGCGCTCGGAGATTAGCTCGACTTCTCGACTTTTTTTTGATGCTCTTCACGGCGGAAATGATGAAGACCGTGTGCGGAAACACTAATAAGTATGCATGGATGAAGATTTTCAGCAAGTTCGGCATGACGGCTCATGGGAAAACGTGAATCTGTTGGAGGTGCTGATGTTCATTGGAATCATCATATACATTGGAATTGTTGACCTGCCGCGACTTTATTTCTACTGAAATACCAGAATAATCTATTCTGGCCCTCTGCCATCAAAAATCATTTCTCAAAATTGGTTTTTCGCTTTTGTTTGTTTGTTTTTTTGCACGTAACGGACCCGGATTATTCAGTGGCGGCAGCATCTATTGGCAAGACTTGGAAAGTGTCCTGGCTTTCGAACCACATCGCTAAAACTTATTTCATTGATTCTGTTTTATAGCTTGCCTAAAATGCCAAATTTTATCAGCTGGCTTTCAGGGAGCAGCTCATTCAAGAAATCTTCGGGTATGATGAGGGAAATGAAGTCCACGCCCCCAATCCTCCCATAGAATCCATTCAACGCCAACCGAAAAAAATTAAAAAAAGAAGAAACTGCAAGCTCAGCTATCAGAGAACAAGGGAGGAACAAAGATAAAACCTTATGTGAAGCACCTGTCAGTCTACCTCTGGTTCACATCTTCACCCCTGATTGCTCTTCACAGTGGCACCACAGTCATGACCCCTGACTTGACAGGCCATGGAAAGTGCAGTAAATTTTTCTCATAGCTGAAACTATGAATAATGACAGCTATAAACATGTGCAACAGTTTGTATATTCCAGTTTTCCTCTAATCAAGTTCTGGCTTAGTGCAGCCGGTAATTTTTGTTTTTGCTATATACTTTTTTTGTGTTTTTAGCAAATTTCACAAAAAAATGTTCATTTACTTTTGCACACACAACTCTTCTGTTTGTTCCATTCAGAAGTGTAACTAATAAGCTACAATTTCATGCATTGCAATATGTGCTGGGTGTATTAGTTCTTGTGAAAAAATTTTTTCTTTCCATACACTCCAAATCGTCCATTTTTCTGCGGTAGCGAAAGAGTTAATGGTAGTTATCGCCTGTTTACCAAATAGTGCACCTTAGGGCATCCCACCAACCACTGTGGACTATATGCAGAAGAGTGATGTTATGGGATGAACAAATAGAATTGCTTCAGCTAAAAGGCAAATGAATTTTCAGAATGACATTTAAAATGGAATGATTCTTTTGGTGGAACACAACGCTTTTGGTCCCGTCTAAGTCTTGATTTCAGTCGTGTGTGTGTGTGTGCCCTTTTTCAGTGCCGCCTTCGGCTGACGGGACGAGCGCTGCAGCGCTGGGTGGGCAGCCTCATCGGTCTGGTGGTGTTCTGGTGCTCGTCTCAGCTGGTCACCTGGCTCAACCACTCGCCCACTGCCTGGGAGGTGGTGCAGTTTGTCTGCCCACTCACCCTGCTGCTGGTGATCACCTCGTCGGTGGCAGAGGTCAACCTGGAAGGCTCACGGGTGCTCAAGGTAACTGCAGGCACCCCGGGGCACTCAGTGGAGTCATTTCCATTTCATGGCTTCTCTCAGCCCTGGCGGCCTCATTTCGGTAAAGGTCAAATGTCCATGCACGATAAAGAACTCGAGATTAATCCTGATTCCTGCCTCCCACGTCACTGAGAGTGGCATCATCCCTTATGGCAATTTTCTCACACTCTTTCATTACGTGAATTGTGACATCTTTTGTAGCATCGGTACTAAACGTGAATTTCCAATGAGGTGGTACGCGGCAATCTGTTCCCAAGGGGTAATAACACCACCCAACATGAGAACAAGGCAGTATGTAGCCAGTGCATCCTCCGGAAGAGTGCCATCTACCAGGGGCTTGCAAATAATGGTTTCAGTTGCTTGCTCATAGGCTAAGATTGTAAGATGTGTACGGCCAGATTAAATCCTTTGAATTTAAGCTTAGTTTTCTCATTTGAATTGACTTCAAGCAGGTGTATACGCAAATTAAGCGAATGCGGTGCTTCAGTGCAGTATTGAGCACCGGCAGTTCATGACAGGGAACTAGTGATGGGCACCATGAGCACTGTTTCGAGAGTAAACTTGATCGAACACTGACTATTTTCAAGAGAGAGTGCCCGAGCATGCCAGCACAGCCAGTGCGCGCTAACAGTCCTTTCTGCCGGCGGTGCTCTGATGATGCGGGTTGGTGCTATACAACTACACTGAACGCATGCACTTCAGCATGGTGGAGCGCAGTTCGATCTGCACTGTATAGTTTAAGGCACGACGCTACATAATTTAATGACGTGTGCCTCGCGTTACACTGTTGACTAAAGCTATTGCGCTCATTCAGCTCTGGGCGGTCAGTGTGTGCTTAACACAAGCGTACTAAAGCTCCTCAGCAACTTGAGTGCAACAATCTAGTACCACACAGTGTAGCTCGGAAAAAGGAAAATTCAGCATTTATTGAAAGCACTGTCACTTGTAACCTTGCATAGTCTGGTCGGTGGCGTTGCCTTGAAGTTTGCCCGGCCAGTTCTGTTTAACCAAACCTTCCTCCGGGCCATGTTGTGCTTCCCCAACGGGATCGCAAAAAACCACTTCCCTCTGTCGTGATGGTTGCAGCACCCAAAGGCACAGTAGCTCATCGACTTGAAGTTCGATATGCTTCGCTGGAAGCACCCAGCAAAACAGCGACACAAGGCCTCGCTCTGAACAGCAAGTGCAAGCACAACGCTTTCAAGTGCGCCTGTCGTTCACGGTTGGAAGAGGCAAAATGGTGCCCAAGGGCACGAAGAGTGCGGCTTAAAGAGACTTTTGAGCTCTAAACCATTGACCAATGGGAAGAGGCGATGGGTGCAGGAGAGTGAAAGGCGGCATTCTGCAAAGGTTTTCTTTACTTCAAATTTTTCCAGGGGCTTTAGGAGCGCCGTCTTGAATTTTTGATGGCAAGTTCAGAATGTCTGTCATATATGACCGATGGCCTAAGAAGAGTTAATGAGGCTGATCTGCTGTGAAGTGAATAAAAGGAGCTTTTAAAGTCCAGGTGCGCTTGTGAATTGGGCGGAATAGTGGAAAAAAAACAGTGTGCCTTAATTGCAGATGTAGATGGGAATGTTGTGTGCTGCAATTGCTGGCAAGTTGGGCCCTTCCTTGTCATCTTAATTTTGCAGCTGGCCCGTTCAGTAGAATAAGTAAGATTAAAAACATCCTGATCACAGCTATACACATCCAGACACCCTTTCCTGCTTGTTTTTTTTTTTTTCTTTTTAGTTTTTTAACTAGAATTGTTGTCATTGAGCTGCTAAAAAACATCTGTTGGATTTAGTGTCCACTATTTGTACTATATTTTTAAAATGTTTTTTAGGGGTGTGAAAGTATTTAAATTTGCAAATACTAATTGAATGCGAATATGAACAAAAAATGGCTTTGAATATAGAATCGAGTATCCAATAGTATTTGTTCAGTTAGAAAAAAATTTCAGAAGATGAAAAAAGATGGCTTCAAATATTGAATCGAGTATCCAATATATGTTGAGTAAGAAAAAAATTTCAAAAAATGATAAACGGACAAATACTGTTGCCCTTATTTTTCAATATAGTGCATAGTCATTGTAACTGAAACAAACAAAACTAGACTCTCTCAGTGCCACATAAAAAAAGCATGTTGTTTGGTTTATGGGGTTTAACGTCTCAAAGCAACTTGGGCTATGAGGGACGCCATAGTGAAGGGCTCCAGAAATTTCGACCACCCGGGGTTCTTTAACATGCACTGACATCATTAAAAACATGATGTGCGCAGATACTACTTGATTACGCAGCATAATGGTTTGCATCCTGTAATGTGGCCATGCAAAATGAAATCAATGAATTTACACCTGACTGGCAACTGAAAATAACATGATGGCTTGTAAAACCCTATTAATTCAGATTTAGAAGGACTGGAAGAAATGCCGTGATTATTGGAAGGTCGATTTATAAAATTCTCCGCGCCTCTGAAAAAAAAAATGCCGAAAATGCGGAAATGCTGTGAAGCCTTATGAGGAGGCTCCATCGCACAAATACTGAAAAGCCTGTGACGAGCGTGCAGTTTCAGTGTGCTGGAAGAACAGCGGGTACGTAAGCAAGGGGAATGCACATTGGTGGCGGAATAGTGAGACTACTTCTATAAAGGAAAAAGAGGTCACTAGCGATGCGCCAATCGGCGTCCGAAAGCAGCACAGAGCTGGATTCGGACAATCTGCAAACGTGCGGGCCGACAGTTGCCGTCTCTGCGGGCTGGCAGCGAAGCTCATAAACTGAAACCACGTGGCCAGGCTATTTTTTGGCCTGGCAACAGGGGCTGTCCAGTTGTCATCGTGCCTGCCATTAAGCGCTTTTGAGAGGTGCGCAGGTTACAGTGCATCGTGCAGTAGGTGGGATTTTTACACAATCGCTTGCCTTGCTGTGACACCTTGACTCGACCCTTCGGGAGCCTCCTGCAGAGTTCCGCAAGTGGGCTTTCCCGCGTATCATAGTTGACCAAAACGAAATGACGAAGTTTTGAAGGCAACACGACAAATGTGGTGGGTCTGGGCATTAAGTATGTAACTGTCGTGTCCGGTCGCTGTGTTCAATGCATTGAAAGACGCGCACGGTACTTTAAGACTTTGTTTATTTAAAGCTGATGAGGGTGCGACCAGCGTCGACCGAGGCAGGAGCCGAACTGGCCGCCCGAAGAAAGGAGGGAGCGGAGAAGCGTCCATGGGAGGGAGTGGCTTCCCAAAACAGGAGGAGGATGCGGGGGCGCACCGTGGGGGGGCATCTGGCGACGGCGCGCGAAGAGGGGGCAAGTGGCCGTTAGGACGGAACACTGCACTGGTAACACACACAAAAGCAGTAAGGGGACACAACAGTAACACATTATGGAAGGACGAAAAAAACATTGCCGGCACTGCTTACTGCAAAATATTGTGCAAACATAGGTTTTTGCAGGTGGACACCAACGCCACATACCTGAAAGCGTGTTTCGTTTCCTTTCGTGACTTGCGGACAGATGGTGAAGACAACGACGTGCAGTGCACGGGGCATGCTTAACACAAGGCATGATCAGCCGTGGTGCTAGCATGGCGCAGCGAAGCTGATCTGTTCGCACCGCTGTGGGTTCAAAACCCAGGCACGGCAATGTTTCTTTCATTTCTCCAGGTTGGCCAAGGTTCAAAGTGTTTACATGGCTGACTTCAGAGGCTTCACCACACACCGGCATTTTCTAGGTTATGAGGCCAATGGTGCTTTCTTGTTACAATTGTTCGAAGTTCACGGTTGGCCATTTTGTTCACATGAGGTGTCATATGTGGGAAAACCCATATGAGGATTTTCACTCAAGGTTAAGCTTAGCAGCATCCGATTGCGATCGGTCCACGTGGTAAACTCCAGAGGAGAAAGTGAGGACGCATTTGGATTGTTTTCCTGGCTCTTAATCGGTGGACAATTCTGCCCAGATATTGTGGTTGTGGCATGGTCAGAGTTATGAAAGTCTGTGTGGTGTGCAATCACTGGCGAGTATTCAAAAACTTTTGAATATTTGGAAATTATTTCTCAAATGTGAACCAAATATCAAACATATTCGATTCGTATTTGAAATTTTGAATATTTGCACACCCCTAATGTTTTATAACATTGCTATATATAAGGGAGTAATTACTCACTGACATCCACTCAAGCGCAGCCATACAGCTACAAAGGAAAGCTATACAGCTTTCTCAGAGACTTCGCAGTTAAAGAAAAATTGGCCCTGGCCAGGGGGTTGAACCAGGGACCACCGCTTCACCGGAGCAGTCGCCCTACCAATTGAGCTAACCGGGACGGCAAGCTTATGGTAGGGCGAGAGTGAATTGATCAATAACTTGAAGTGGGAACAGTGTTGGTCAAATGTTTAGGGGAATCCTCCAAGGTGGAGTAGATTTGAAATAAGGGAGTAATTACTCAGTGATGTCCACCCAAGCGCAGCCGTATTGCTGTGTTTCGAGTTCCTTTTCCTGTCTGTTTTTTAATGACTGTGTTTTAATGAGGGCTTCAAGTGTTACTTTGACATTTTCTAACATGTTTCAAAGTGCAATCACAGAAATCAAGCAATATATTTTGTGTCAAATTTAGGTCCGTAACTTGTTTCGTTGCAGTGTATTCGTCCCACTGAAGAGAGGATTCAGATGATGAATTTTCTTTTGAAGGCGCCCATTCAGCTAAGCGTGAGTCTGCTTCTCGTGTCTCTCTGTTGGTGGAAAGGTGTCCAACACACCATGTGTATCTGCAGTGGCTCTGGGGAGGAAAGACAGAATGTACGAAACGAAATGAGGGCTTAAGTCACTGCCTTGTGCCACTGAGGAGCGATTCGAGGCTTACCACTTCATTGAAAGGAGCTCTCTTGTGAATTAGTACCTTTTAATTTTATGCTAGGATGCTGGTTTGACACAGTGGTTGTAGGTATCTGTTTTGAGTGAGCTGAACATATTTCACATGGGAAGAACATGTGACAGTACAGTAAAGTGCCAATAGCTCATAATTGGTTTATTTCAAATCCTGGTTAGCTGAAACATTTTTCGCAGTCCCCAACATTTTTCTGTGCTAGCTGACAAAATGTGAAATGGTAGTTTCATCTCTGGAGGTGAAATGCACGCACAAGGTATTTGTTAATACTTTAATCTATGTCATAGATGTTTGACCAGTTGCTTAACCCTTTGAGGGTCTAATTTAAAAAAAAAAAACTTTGACAGATGGTCAAGTTATTTCATTGCGGATTTTGAATGAACAAAATGAGTGAAGTCGGGGAAAAAAAAGGTGAGAAAAACAAACAAACCAGAGATAGTATTTTGGTGCTAGTGTCACTGAATACTGCAAAAATGTAAAGTAGTATTTAAGAGTATGTATGGTGGTACGGTAGTCTAAAAATTAACATGCAGAAAACCAAAGTAATGTTCAACAGTCTCGCAAGGGAACAGCAGTTCACAGTTGGTAGCGTGATGCTGGAAGTAGTAAGGGAATATTGTGATGAAGAAGACGACACTGGCAGTGGCGCGGGACAGAGCACTCGTGTTAGACCAGCTGCCATTAAATCATCTCTTGTCCATCGTTCGTCGTTTTCCATCGGTCGTTTCGAATATTGAGCATCAATAGATGAGATAGATGGAAGATATTAGTGTCCCCCTTTGAAATAAGGCGGTGGAAGTTGCCACCATGCTCGGCTGTTTCTTCTTTGTTTCTTTAAAGGTGTAATAAATCTGTCTATAAATTCGCCATTTTATTTAGATACGTTTTCAGTCCTACACTTCTAACCCTACATCACCTCTCTGCTTTTAAGCCACCAATCTTCCAGTCGCTTTTTGCTAACTTCTACTTCAGATTCATTTAGTGACTATTGTTATCTGTAAACCCTAGAGCCTCAGGGAGAGTGACTGTTCCTGCATCGACATCCGTATGAATACTGCAGCATTCTAGTATAATGGTGTTCAGTTGCTTCTGTAGATTTACCCCTCACTGCACATGTGTCATCTCGATTAATTTTTTTTTGTAGCTTCGCGTTCTTGGCTGCGTCTCTCTGTGGCATTGCTTCGTGGCTCCGAGGGGCTGTCACTTCACCAGGTTGCAGTGAAAGTGGGATTCCCGTGTAACACCCCAGATCTTGAAATTGACTAGGCTGATGCTTTGAATTATCTGGTCAAAATTGCATTAGAAATTACGGGACCACAGAAATTCTTCCAATTAATTTGAATCAGTTAAAATTGTTGAGGTTTTACTATAGTGCGTTCCTTGTGGTGATCGAAAGATAATAAAATGTTTTGCCTGCAGTCTTATTATGTCATACATTCGTAATGAGCTTGATTGTATACGCTCTTATTGCTGACGACACGCTGTTACTTCTCATGCCTTAGACCATTCGCGTAGTAGCATGCCTTCTTTTATTTTTTCACGTGGACCGCTTCCATGCCTTTCACGGCATTGCACCTGAGGTTTGAAACATATAGGTTTGAAACATATAGGTTTGAAACATATAGGTTTTTCACATTGTACCAAGCCAGTAGATGCATTATTTTCTCACTGTGACAAGTATAGAACAGGAAGTTTGTGTTCTGGTCCATTTAATCAATTCACATTTTATTCTGTCAAGTGTCGATCTTCCCAAGCCCATCTTGCGCACACCCACGTGCACGCTAGTGGTCTGCGGCTGCAGGGACTGTAAGATGTGCGAGTAAAAGCTTTTTGTTTTTTTAAACTTGGATGATAAATCAGGGGTGCGCAAATTACGCGAGGGCGCAAATTATGCATGTAAATATGGCATTCATTGTTATCAAGTGTAGATATTGTTTCTGTGGACACTGCCATGTCCTGTGTATTTCCCTGAAGTTTGGCCTTGGTTCCGCCACATTTGTTGCTTTTTGTTGTTTTCTCGCCTGCAAAGTTTCTGCAGAGGCATGTTTAGTTTGCTCTGAAGCGTCATCTTTCTCCTTTGCAGACATTTGGGTTCTCCTTGAGCTATGGCACCATAATGACCGTTGTCCTTGGTGTGCTTATGGCATTTGCCTCTAAGCTCATCATTGTTGAAATTCAAGCCAATACGGGCTGATTACCTTGGCTGGCCAGAAGCTGTGGATGGAGGTAAGTATCAGATTTGTGAAATATACTGACGCTGCACGTTGTGTTGACACATAGGTGCAAGCAAAGCATTTTTTTAAATCTTCATGACTGTTTGTAGAAACCAGTGCTTAAATGCTTCTTTTAAAACTTCTTTGTTTTCGATACAAAACTTTTCTTGTGTTGTTAGAGCCGCTGCGGTGGCTCAGTGGTTATGGCACTCGGCTGCTGAACTGAAAGATGCGGGTTTGATCCCAGCCGCGGCGGTCAAATTTCGATTGAGGCGATTGAATTGCTTCATCTAAAATGTAACTGACTACAGTGGTCAGTTACAGTATCAGAAAAGTAACTGAGCAATTACAGATAAGTAATCAATTACTTTTGTATTATTTGCCTTCTAAGTTTTATTGCCATAAAATAAATTTACCTAGACGACAATGAATTACTACGGCTTAAGTGCTTGATATTTTGTCGCGCGTTAATTTTCAAAAGGAGTTTTTTTTTGTTCGAAGCAGTCATTGCTGATTTTGCCCACATTTCTTCGTGAAGAGATCAGCAACAACACTCAACACTGTCAATCTATGCGCTGGAATGAAGGGTGGTATTATAACATATGAAGACTGCACACAAGCTCGTAGTTGCACACACTTGCGAACCGGCTTGCATATCTGGTAGCTTGTACAGCAGAGAAGAACCTGCTCATGAGGTATGCTAGTGTACCGTTTTTTTTAGTGCGTTAGTGCTAGAGCCTTAAATCAGTTGCTTAGCCATTGTCTGTGAGCTCCCTCAGTGTGCCCACCGGGTTGTTGGCAGCCTGCCCTTGCGCGAAACATCAGCCCCGGCTTGCTCGAAATATCGTGTGGGGAATCTGCATTGTTGCTTCGATCCCCATCTCTCTTATCTGGATTGCATCGGCAGTGACAACAAAGTCCCTGCTGCTTCATTTGCTGCGAACAAACTCTTTATAAATTGTGAAGACATTGCAGGCAGTTATAGGCTATCTTCAGAGAGCAGCCAAAGAAGAAATTCGCACTGCACAGACCATAAAGGCTGTTCCAGACGACATTATAGCATTCTGTGCGTGGGAAATGCCCATGTTGCTGACATGGAACATGGAAAAAAACATTCTTGGTCATAGCAAATGTTGCTAGACTTTTTTTTCTTGGTTATTTTAGAAAGCATATGTGAATTGTGAATAGGAATTTTTCTCTTTGAAACATTTCCTCATAGTGCAATGTTTAAAAGGTAAGGCCTCTGCATGTAGCATTTAGGTAGTGAACATGCATGCGTGTTTATTTAAATCAGAAGGCTAAGCTATTACTGCTGTTGTGAAATGAAACTGTTACAAAGCTCAAGCTCCAAGCATTGCCGTCTCTCAGACGGTTGTGTTGTTTCATCAGGAAACCCCACCAATGTCTCGCAAGAAAACAACAGTGTATGCAAGCAGGTGTAAATTGCGGTGAGCATGCCTGCCACTCGTGCAACGTGCATGACCGCTTTTTTTCATCCTTGTTAACTTTTGTGCACTTTCCCTTAGGCTTCAGAGAAGTTTTTCTGGCTGCTGCACATCAACATAGCTACAACGTGGAACTACACATAAACTACTTCGGCAGCTTGCAAGCAAGGGGCAGCATGTTGGGACCACGCCTAGAAGACTGATGTAATATTTTTACACACTGTTTTTAACGATTGCTCCCATGAGCCTAAGTGGCGGAGCATGTGATATACGAGAGCTTTATTCATTCACTATTTTTAGTTGTATAGCGTTATCGTCTTTGTTGTTGTTGCTTTTCTTTTGGGTTTACACTTGGTAAAGAATAGAGGTGAAGCCTGCCACCACTCATTGAGCAGGAATGTAGTTTAGGCTACTGTAAGAGTTTATAATAGTATCATACAATGTTGATCCTGGATACGTTGAATTATTGTTTGCCCCGCCGCGGTGGCTCAGTGGTTACGGCGCTCAACTGCTGGCCCGAAAGATGCGGGTTTGATCCCGGCCGCGGCGGCTGAATTTCGATGGAGGCGAAATTCTAGAAGCCCGTGTACTGTGCGATGTCAGTGCACGTTAAAGAACCCCAGATGGTCGAAATTTCCGGAGACCTTCACTACGGCGTCTCTCATAGCCTAAGTTGCTTTGGGACGTTAAACCCCAATAAACCAAACCGAATTATTGTTTATATCGAACAGCCCAGGCATCTTGAAAATTCCACGCAAAAGTATACCACTGTTGTCTGCGTTTATTCAATTCCCGTTCAGTGGAGCATTGCCTTGACCTTGAATGGCATGATGCTTCCCTGCAAGTAGCACTTCTCCTTATGGCACCTCTGCCATAACTTTTTGTTAGCCCCCGCCGCGGTGGCTCAGTGGTTACGGCACTCGGCTGCTGACCCAAAAGACGCGGGTTCGATCCCGGCCGCGGCGGCCGAATTTTGATGGAGGCGAAATTCTAGAGGCCCGTGTACTGTGCGATGTCAGTGCACGTTAAAGAACCCCAGGTGGTTGAAATTTCCGGAGCCCTTCACTACGGCGTCTCTCATAGCCTGGGCCACTTTGGGACGTTAAACCCCAATAAACCAATAAACCAAACTTATTGTTAGCGGTGTCCAAAACCGGATGACAAGGGGAATGTGGGATGCAGTTGGGGATTCTGGCAAACCTGTTTTTAATGCGACTCCACTGTCATGCACGGAAGCCACTGTTCGTTGTACTGGTTGCCAGGCTAGCTTCACAGCTGAAAGCCAAAGGTGAATTTATGGGAGGAGGAAAAACTGAAATCTTGCTGAGGAAAACCATGCTGAACCCCATATCTTGGCCAACAATTTGAAGAAATCAATGTAGGACCACCCCCCCAACTGCCACCTTCAGGGGTGACCCATAAATCTGCCCCTCCTGAAAGTGCTGGGGGAATCAATTGTGCCTTAATTTTAGTGGATATTATTGTTTATGATGTACTGATAACAGGATTAGACATTTCATGACAGGCATTGACTGGTGGCTTCGATGCGAAACGAGCTAGGCCTAGCGACACCCAGCGAGCAGTGCACTGCAGTGCACTGCAGGAAGTGCACCACCAGTGGGCGTGCTGCACCATATTCATGCTTCTGTCTTACAGATAAGTTGATCTACTGCCATGTCTTGTATTTCAAATTATTCGCGATCCCAGTCCAGTGCAATGTATCCAGGACCTACTGTATTGCACTCACAGCCAAGTGGGTAAACTCAGGACCGTTTGTATAGTTTGACAAACATATAATTGGCTCACCTGAAGGAAAACTTCTCCAGGCTATGGGGTTTTATTTGAATTATCCAGCAGTAAATAGCCGCCGCGGTGGTACAGTGGTTATGGTGCTCGGCTGCTGACCCGAAAGACGCGGGTTCGATCCCGGCCGCGGCGGCTGGAATTTCTTTGGAGGAGAGATTCTAGAGGCCCGTGTACTGTGCGATGTCAGTGCACGTCAAAGAACCCCAGGTGGTCGAAATTTCCGGAGCCCTTTACTACGGCGTCTCTCATAGCCTTAGTCGCTTTGGGACGTTAAACCCCATAAAACCAACCAACCAGCAGTAAATAAATAAGTGCAATTCTGTGATTCTTTACTTGAAGTGGTCAAGTTGAATTAACAGTTTTAGACTTGACAAGTGTGTTTTAGCCCTCACAATCACTGTTCGTGTGTGCATGGTGATGGCAGACTTCTGCAGTTGTCTACTTTTCTTCGCACCTGATCCATCCCTACCTGTGCTTACGCAAACAGTTTCTTATACTGTCATTACTTATATGTGTTGCGTGAGGTAAAGAAGCAAAAGTAAGAGATTGTATTAGGTTTGATGACTCACTGACCAAAGGTTATAGTACCACCAATTGACACTAGGCAACAACTTGTCATGGCTGTGCAGTTATAATTACCACAATGTTCTGCGTTTCTTAGCGTGAGCTGTGTAAGCTTGAATGAACTTATTTTAATTACCCAGCACTGTATAAATATGTATGCTTGGCTGCTTTTTACTCTGTATACTACTGTGCAAAAGTAAAAAAAAAGCATTTTGAGTGTCTTTTTTGAACTAAGGTGTAAGTAAACTCATTTTAACCTTTACTTCAATTTGAACTAAGTGGTACATGGAGCCATGACGCCTAACCAGGCCGGGAGGGTTTTAAACTTCTACCAGAAACTTTCAGCTGACTGTATGCAAGCTTTTTTGTGCTTGACCAGCGCAGTGGCCAAACTGTGTGCATGAGCTTCTGTGGTGCTGAGAAGGTATAGAGAATCAGGAGGTGAACTGTTCTTGTCTTCACCTTTCCACAGCCAGTGCATCTTCCTTGCAGAAGTTGCATTGTTTTGCCTGTGCAACGCCTGTCTGTAATAGTAGTATTGTGCCGCAGTGGTGGCCAAGTGGTCGAACATCCTCCTCACATGCAGGAGGTGCTGGGTTCGATCCCCAGTCCGGCCGGGTGCCCACCGGTGATGCAATAGGTACAAACTTCCCCTGGTCTGGTACTCGGCTTAATCAGGGGCAAAATGCTTGGAAGATGGGTCGTTGACCCCACCTTGAGTGGAAGAAAAAAACATTGTGCCAGGCACTCTTTGGCCGCAGATGCCCTTGGGCCATAAAAATCTATCATCATCATCATCATTAGTACTACAGAAGTTCCTGGATAGTTTTTCATTTTTTTGTGGCATGCTTTCTCTTGTATCATTATAGACAAAGAGTTGAGGGCCATCTGCTGATACAAGATTTGTGATGGGCCACTGGTCTTGCAAAGGACATGTCTAGTGTGCATAGATAAAATGAAGGGTGCAAAATGCTTCTTTTTGTGTATTTCACCATCAGTCATCACACCTGTGCTTAGCTACTCATGTTCTATCCTCTGTGCATTGTTCACATCACTTTCATCCCAGACAATGCAATGGCACATTCACAGATATGATCTGCAATGCTCAGGATGAGGCAACAACTTAAGTATCGGTTTTGTGATGCAGTGTTGCTTACCAGATGGAGAACAATTACCTCTGCCTGTACTCCACTATTGTTCCTAATATTACACTGTTCCAAATGTATATTTTACAAAGGCAATATTTTGTGTGCTGAATATCAAAAATAAAGATGTACAATACTGGTTTTGTTGCATAAATACTTTATTGCTGTAAACAAAAAAATCCCTGAGCTTATAGGTACAAAAAAAGTTAAAATTATTATTTGCTTTAAGTTGATGACTAGTAATTATCAGCTTGTGACTTGTTAACTTTTCTAATACTGGCACCTTTGCATGAAACGGCCTCATAATTTCTCATTTTTCCTGTGTATGCACGTGACTGCATGAACGTTGCCAAGCAGATGTTATGTGCATGTACTCTGCTGGAGGTATTTTAACCATATTTAGGTGCTGCTGAAGCTTGGGGTCAAAGTAAGGACCCTGCAGCTTGTTTATACTGTAAGCTTGCAGGTGTAAAAATTATTATGAAATGTGCAGAACTGCTGGAAATCTAAGTGCAAACACTCTACATTCATACTTTTCATAACCCCCTGTATAAAATTTGGTGAGAATGTGCTAAGGACTTTGGAGGAAGGGATCAGCTTTGAGGGTGTTTGCTTGGTAGTTTTGCTGATCATTTACAAAGTGCATTTAATGTTCGCTTTGACTAGGAGGTGCACGGAATCGTGCATCTAATGAGTAGAGCATAGCTCATTGAGTGAAATTTGCTGTGATAAAGGGAACTCAGCTAACTTTTGGCCATTCTGAACACAGAACCATTTGTGAAATAGCCTGAAGTTGAAAATGCTGCTTTAGAAATTTTTTTTTAGGCTAAAAAGTTGAACAGTTTTGCATTGATTCCTTTCTAAAGAAAATGGTAAAATTGATCCTGATGTTATGCACACACACGCTGAATTCACTGTCATACTAATTATACTGTCCTGTGTTGCAAAACACTCCGGGGATCCCAGACTGAGGCTTACTGGCTCGAGGTTACTAACACAGAGAGGAAACATTACTGCTGAAGCTTGCAATACGCAATTCTTAAGTTATGCCTAAATTAAGGAAGGCTCCTTTGAAATATGGTGGTCAGGCTGGTAATTTTGTGCCCGATCTTCCTTCCTTGATTCCAGACAGCTGGCAGCGGCTATCCCTATTGAAAGCGGCGCCACATCTGTCACTTAATTATCGGTCCTTATTCCAATAATACTGAGGGCAGTTATGACAGCTTTGTTGAGGCTTTCAGCAAGAATTGAGATAAATCTCCATTCCTTTGAACACAATACTACATGATATCCTTGTTTCTGCACCACAGACAGCAGTTTAACGAGAAAATGGCTGCCTGTGCAAAGACCACCTCCAGCTCAGCATGAACAGCATACTTTCTTCGTTACCAAATTTGCATCCCACACCTAAAGCGTCCAGCCTCTTCCTGGCCCAGTGGGGAAAAAAATCGCCCTTGCCCATAACCACATCAGTAGTTTTTTTGGGGGGGAGGGGGGGCTAATGCCGTAGTGAGTGTGTGATGCAAGATATGTTTTAGGTTGCAAAAAGCAGCAACACGAAACGGGACAGACAAGCTCTCATTTTGAAATGTTCTTAGCTACGTACTGTGAGTGGGAAGCCAATGTACATTTCACCCTTTCTGATGAAATTACGTTCCATCTGTGACCTTGACCACTGCTCCTTAGTGCCTTTAGCTGTCATATAGTTCTCATCTCATAGAGGCTTGTGAAATGCATTCTGTTTTAAGTTTCTAAATGGCTGCCAGGGGCCAGACTATTTTTCTGCATGTACTACAAGTGCACGTGTGCTCTAGCTGTGGCCATGTGCATTAGTGAACGGAACACAAGGCCTGTTCTTGCTGTGGACCACGCTTGGTCATTAAATTCTATATAGTCCTCACCATATGGCAGGGGCGGCCGAAGTGTCTGAACAAGTACCGGAACTGAAAGGGAAGTGTAATCGCTTTTAGCTCTTTCCTCTTGGATTGTTGATTGGCTGTCTCACAAGTGCACTGCCCCCGGTAACGCCAAATGCCTGTGGTGTGTCACATGTTTGCAACGGCAAGTCGAAGGGACCATGGCTAAGACCTGGAACGCTGTCGTTTTTCCTGGGTGGGTTTCCCTTTGATCTTGGCCAGCTTCGCAGTGGATTGCAGTATCCAGGGCAAGAAAGTAGACACACGAGTGTAGACGCCCGGGAAGCCTGGCAGTCCGCACTGCACGCCGAAGGACACGATGCCCACCACCTCCCAGATGTCCTTGTCGTCTCGGCTTACTTTGACTGCCAGGGGGCCCCCGGAATCATGCTGCAGGTAGAAGAGAAAACACAGTGTGTAGTCGCAGCGTTCAGACCATAGACTGAGCAACTTATAGCTCTCGTCTCCCCGTAATTCACCTTTGCATCAGACTGGGTTTCGTGTAGAGTTGAATCTTGTAATAAGGAAGCTTCGAAGGGCCCCGCAATATCTTAGTTATAGCCGTTGCTGCCATAGGTGACCTTGGCCATAGTTTTCGCATGCCAACAAGCTTACGTGCACCGTGAAGACCAAGGACAACCTAGCTATCTGTTATAGCGGGACAATCTTTAGGGCCAAGCAACCCTGAGCTACCATGTGTCACGTGTTGGCGGCTTTCCCGCCAGTCTGTACCCTGCCACCAGCAATAAAGGACGTAACATATAATTGGCGACGAGGTAAAAATGGCAACTGCGCTGGGCACGATTGGGGAATTCGTTCCAACAGAGGCGACGTCTTGGCCCTTGTATTTGGAGCGCCTCGAATTTTTCTTTCAAGCAAACGACATCGACGGTAACGAGAAGAAGCGAGCAACGCTCTGCAGCGTTTGCGGCCCAGCAACGTATGCCATCGTTCGTTCCCTTTGTTCTCCGGATGCGCCGTCGGCCGTGGCCTACGATGAGATCGTCAGGCGTCTCTCAAACCACTTCTCGCCGCGACCGTCGGTGACAGTACAGCGTTTCAAGTTTGGCACACGTCAACAGCAGCCCGGTGAGTCAATTGCCGACTACATCGCAGAATTGCGACGTCTCTCGGAACACTGCGATTTCGGTGCGTCGCTCGATGACATGTTGCGCGACCGGCTAGTGTGCGGGGTGCGAAGCGAGACCCTTCAGCGTCGGTTGCTGGCGGAGCCGGAGCTTACGTTTGCTACAGCTCGGGAGAAAGCCATTGCAATGGAATCTGCGCAGCGACAGACCGAGCAAATTCGCGGCAGTGCCGCATCGTGTGAAGTTGGCAGCGTGAGCGGGCAGCGTTTCGACCCGTGTGTTGCGAAGGTCTCTGCGCCAGTGACAGCCAAGGAGGGTACCCATAAGCAGGCTGGTTCGCCTGGAAGCACAAGCGTATGTTTCCGCTGCAAGGGTGCGCATTCGCCAAGCAGTTGCCCATTCATGAATATGCAGTGCCACTTCTGCAAGCAACGAGGGCACATAGTGAGAGCATGCAGGAGGAAGGCGGCAGCTCGCGCTTCGGCTGAACCCAACTCTCAGAACAAAAAACGGGCCAGTGGAGGCCGTCACAAGAATGCTGCGTCGGACGTTTACGACGTGTTCGTGCTGTCTGGTGAAGAGCCAGCCGTGAGAGTGGAAGTGCGCGTCAACGGAAGTCCCCTAGAGATGGAGGTGGACTCTGGTGCAGTGTGTTCAGTCATCAACGACCGGACTATGCAGAAGCTGCGAATATCGAAAAGGGCGTTGCGCCCAAGTAATCTTCATCTCCGAGCTTACAATAACAAGGAACTACGAGTGTTGGGTGAACTGACCGTGAAGGTGGAATTCAAGGGGCAGGAACATCGCCTGCGATTGGTGGTGGTTAAGGGTGCTAGTATCGGACTTCTCGGTCGGGACTGGTTCAAGTCTTTGGGAATAAGTCTGAGTGGTGTTCACAGTGTGTACGAGCCGAGTCGAACTGGCAGTAGGGGAACAACAGCCTTGCTCAAGAAGTATTCTTCAGTCTTTGAGCCTGGACTTGGGACAAGTAAAGGGCCTCCTGTACGCATAGAGGTGAACCCGGCAGCTCCGCCGCGATTTCTGAAGCCACGACAAGTACCGTTTGCATTGAGACCGAAGGTGGACGAAGCACTGGACAAGTTGGTGAGCCAAGGCATTTTCCAGCCTGTGCGGCACTCGAAGTGGGCAACACCTGTCGTTCCAGTTGTCAAAAAAGATGGATCGATAAGGATCTGTGGGGACTACAAGAGCACAGTCAATCGTGTAGTGCAGTGGGAAACGTATCCCCTGCCGACACCGGAGCAGCTGTTTGCCAGGCTGGCAGGTTGCTCGAAGTTTTCAAGGCTAGACCTCGGACAGGCGTATCAACAGAAGACTGTTGATGAAGAAACAGCTGACTTGTTGACGGTTACAACACATCGGGGACTGTTCCGCGTAACCCGTCTTCAATTTGGCGTGGCAGTGGCAGTGGCTATCTTTCAGAGGTACATGGAAGAACTGTTGCATGGAATTGATGGTGTTCTTGTGTTCTTGGATGACATCTTGATCGGTGGAAAGGATGAGGTGCAGCACAATGCTCGTTTACAAGAAGTGCTCAAAAGAATTCATGAAGACGGTCTGCGACTAAAGTTTGACAAATGTCAATTTGGTGTTGAGGAAGTGTGTTACTTGGGATTCCGTGTGAACTCTGCAGGTGTGCAGCCGACAGAAGACAAGGTGCGTGCTATTCACAAGGCCCCAGAGCCGACATGCAAAAAGGAACTTCAAGCCTTTTTAGGAGCTCTGAACTTTTACAACAAGTTTCTTAAAGGAGCAGCTCATGCCTTGGAGCCACTGTACCGGCTGTTGGACAAGGGTCGCGAGTGGCGTTGGATGGAAGCTGAGGCGGAAGCATTTCGCCAGGCGAAAGATCTGCTACAGTCATCACATGTTCTGGTGCACTATGATGTCAACAAACCCCTAGTGCTGGCCTGTGACGCATCCCCGTACGGACTGGGTGCTGTGTTGAGTCATGTGTGCGAAGATGGCAGCGAGAGACCGGTTGCATATGCGTCGAGAACTATGAGTGCGGCAGAACGGAATTATGCCCAGACAGACCGAGAAGCGCTCGCCATCGGCTTTGGCATAAAGAAGTATCATCAGTTTCTATATGGGAGACATTTCAAAATTGTGACAGACCACAAACCCCTCTTAGGACTGTTGCACCATGCCAAGCCCATTCCCCAGGTGCTATCACCACGGATGCTGCGTTGGACCCTCATGTTATCGGCTTATGACTATGAAATTGAGTATCGACCAGCGGAGAAGCTTTCCAATGCTGATGCATTCAGTCGTTTACCACTGAGAGCCAGTAGGGCAGAGGAAGAGGAGCAGCGTCTTTGGGAAGTAGGGATGCTGGAAATGGCGCCGGAAGTAGCATGGAACTCTAGGAAGGTGGCAAGATTCACGTCAAGGGATAAGCTGTTGGCTAGAGTCTGCAATTGGGTGCAGCATGGGTGGCCAGAGGGTAAGCTGCCAGAAGAGTTTGCAGCGTTTGTGAGCCGCAAGCATGAACTGTCGGTGTACCAAGGTTGTTTGCTGTGGGGCAGTCGTGTGGTCATTCCAGAGCCAGCTCGACCGTATGTCATGGACATTCTTCACACAGCTCATCCAGGAATTGTCAAGATGAAGGGGCTTGCCAGAGGAGCCGTGTGGTGGCCAGGAATCGACAGAGATGTTGAGCAGAAGGTGAGAGACTGTGCACGTTGTCAGGAATCCAGGTCTGCGCCAGCAGCTGCAAAGATTCACCCTTGGGAATTCACCAAGCGTCCTTGGACAAGACTACACATCGATTTTGCTGGGCCCTTCCAAGGCAAAGTTTTCCTCATTGTGGTGGACTCTCACTCAAAGTGGTTGGAAGTGTGCCGGATGAATTCCATGTCGACAGCTACAGTTTGTGCGAAGCTTCGTTTCCTTTTTGCTACCCATGGCATTCCAGAAACTGTTGTTTCTGATAATGGCACTGCCTTTTGTTCGGAGGAGTTCAGAGACTTCATGTGCCGGAATCAAATCCGACATGTGACCGTTGCCCCATATCACCCTTCTTCGAATGGTCAAGCAGAACGCATGGTGCGCGAAACCAAGGGAGTACTCAAGCGAATGGTTGGAGGCGATATCGACACACGTCTGGCTAGGTTTTTAATGACCCAGCATATCCTGCCTCATGCTACAACAGGCAAGAGCCCGGCCGAATTGCTAATGGGCAGGAAACTTTCAACTGTGTTAGAGCGTCTGCATCCTGACCTGCAGTCCAGTGTGCAGCAGAAACAAGAGCAGGTGATGCAGCGCCGTAGCCAGGCAGTGCGACTGTTTGATGTGGGGGATCGAGTGTTTGTGCGCAACTATCTCTATGGGCCCAAGTGGTTGCCGGGCATTGTGGATGCTGTCACAGGACCAGTGTCGTACTTGGTCGTCACCAAGGACGGTCGTCGATGGAGACGTCATGTTGACCAACTCAGAAGTCGTTCTGCCAGCTACGCATTGGACAGTTTCGCTTCTGGGATGTGTGAAGAGGAGGAACCGCTGGTTGCTTCCCCGGCAGGGTGTTCCGGGCTTGGCATTCCTTCAAGCCTAGAGGACCCTGGAAGACGGGACCAAGGAGAAAGACTGGAGGAGGCTGCAGCGCCCAGTACCGAATCTGCTTCCTGTGGTGAGGACCGTGAAGCGAGTGCTTCCCTTCAAGTCCAGCGACCACAGCGCCAACGCAGCCGCCCTGCGTATCTGAAGGACTTCGTGACGTAGGGGGGAGGAGTGTTATAGCGGGACAATCTTTAGGGCCAAGCAACCCTGAGCTACCATGTGTCACGTGTTGGCGGCTTTCCCACCAGTCTGTACCCTGCCACCAGCAATAAAGGACGTAACACTATCATTGAGTGTACAGAAGGTGCTTGTTCAGGAAGCCTTCAGCATGCACATTGAGTGCCACCAACGAGGCCAAAATCATCATTCATTACCGGGTGCTTGAGAAAGCTGCCAGCAGAGCGCTCCTAGACATCGGGAGCCCTCACCTAGACTTCTTTTCTTTTCGTCCTTTTTGAATAAAGAATTTCTCTCCTCCTCCTCATTGTCCGGAAAACGGGTGGATGAGGAATAAAGTTGTTGATAACGGGGTGGGACCTAGTCTCGGGTCATCGTATATACACGCGTAATGAACTCACTCACATATTGAGCCCACTCCCTACTTTTGTTGGTGAAAATTTACTTTTTGTTTTAGCCTTTAGCTCTTCGTACCGCATTTCTGTTTTCGCGCCGACCACAGCGCAGACCTTGGCAATGCGCCAAGATGCTGCGCGTCGATAACACGATAACACCACGTCGTGTTTTTCTTTTGACTAGAGCTCCCATGGAAGGTGGGGAGAGAGGGGGGGGCTCTGCGAACTTGGCTAACTTGGCTGGTGAGCGCTTAACCATCCAAGAGGAGCGTAGCAGTTTAAACCAGAACCACTATGAAACATATCTTCTGCACTGAAATGCTATGAAGGGAGCCGGATCTTTAGACCCCCAAGTGATTTGGCAAGCTTGAGATTGGGACCGAAAATGCCCAACGCCTGACAGTCCTGCGTGTTTTTTCAACATCGCGTAAAACCGGCCGGTGTTCAGTATGTTCACTTTATCTCACCGCGATTTGCCGGCGCTGCTGGCTATCACAAAATCATCGGATCACGCTGTGGTAAAACAAACACCTTTCGAAGAGAACGATGCTAAACACCGGTGACAAGCACGCGTCTGACCGCGTGCTTTTGTTGATGAACGGGCGGGTGGGCGGACACATGCACATTTTAATTTTCGACTGCCCCAAAAATATCTGTTGAAACATTTTTCCAGCGTAATGAACTCTGCCCCCAAATTGATGTCTACTTTTTATGCGAAGCATACTACTTTAGCTACCACTTCAGCCCTTCACCGTGGTTCATCATCATCATCATCATTAGCCTGACTACACCCACTGCAGGGCAAAGGCCTCTCCCACGTCTCTCCAATTAACCCTGCCATTTGTCAGTTGCCGCCACTGTATCCCCGCAAACTTCTTAATCTCATCCGGCCACCTAACTTTCTGCTGTCCCCTGCTACGTTTGCTTTCTCTTGGAATCCACTCCGTTACCCTTAAGGACCAGCGGTTATCTTGCCTTCGCATTACATATAGCCCATTTCTTCCTCTTGATTTCAACTAAGATGTCATTAACCCGCGTTTGTTCCCTCACCCACTCCGCCCTCTTCCGATCTCTTAACGTTACACCTATCATTTTCCTTTCCATAGCTCGCTGCGTTGTTCTTAACTTAAGCTGAACCCTCTTTGTTAGCCTCCACGTTTCTGCCCCATAGGTGAGTACCGGTAGGATACAGCTGTTGTATACTTTTCTCTTCAGGGATATTGGTAAGCTACCATTCATGATCTGAGAGAACCTGCCATATGCGCTCCAACCCATTCTTATTATTCTAGTTATTTCCCTCTCATGATCCGGATCTGCGGTCACTACCTGCCCTAAGTAGACATATTCTCTTACTACTTCCAGCACCTCGCTACCAATTGCGAACTGCTGTTCCCTTGCTAGGCTGTTGAACATTACTTTGGTTTTCTGCATGTTAATTCTTAGCCCCACCGTTCTGCTCTGCCTGTATAACTGGTTGATCATGCTTTGCAGTTCTTGTCCTGAGTGGCTTAGCAAGGCAATGTCATCAGCGAATCGCAAATTACTCAAGTATTCTCCATTAACTCTTATCCCTAACTGTTCCCATTCCAGTCCCGGAATACCTCCTGTAAGCAGGCAGTGAAGAGCATTGGCGAGATCGTGTCTCCCTGCCTGACACCTTTCCGTATTGGAATTTTATTGCTGACTTTATGGAGAACTATAGTAGCTGTGCAATCACCGTGGTTATGCGCCTCCAAATCACGTGATACATGACGTCACGACAGTGGAGAAACGGGGGCCCACCTCGCGCCGTCGCTGTGGTTGTGCGCCTCCGAATTACGCGACACGATGATGCTTCGCATTCTCCAGGCTTAACCAAGTTAAACCTCAGCCATTTTTTTTTGAAAAAAAGTGGGTTCCGTATGTGAGTATATACGGTATTTTGCCCCATTTTCTGGTTGTGAGATCGTGCGTGTGGTGGCGATGCAACTGAATTGATTACGCGTCTGCCTTTTTGCCATTCTGTCACTATTCTGGGCCTCATCCCCTCAGCTGCTATCTCACTACTGTGACACCTCCCCTGCATGCACCCTGTGCGGCGACCCTCACGCCACACTCTCCCACATCCTTTTCGGCTGCCCTGCTGATCCTCCCCCGCAGGGACAGCCCGCGCGTTATCAAGTTGGGAGGACTGGGAGGTCGTGCTCTCGTCTCCGGACCCGCCATCGCAGCTTGCTGCGGTGCTTCGGGGTGCCGACGTCATGGCCACACCACATGAACGTTCCGACGTAGAGTGGGACCGTGCGGTGGTCCAGGGACCCAAGGGGGGTCTAAACACACTTGCAATAATAAAGTTTCTCTCTCTCTCTTGTTAGAGTGTGCCTTAATTGTGAAAGCAGCAAAACATCGCGAAAACCGAAGCTGTACTGTACACAGTGCCAGCGCCTAGGATGCTCGGTGGCGTTGGATCGGGACATGAAGATTAAGCGAAAGAACTCACTTTATTAACTCTCGAGGAACTGCAGCCGCCGCGCATACGGCACTGAACAAAGTCGCATGCGCGGCACTGTGCGACTTTATTCATTGTGTCGCTTACAAATCGTCCGGAGAAACGCGCCATGGGGGGCCCGTTAGACGGGGAAAGAGTTCCTCGCCCCTTTCACGTGATGATTGACTAAGCGGGTTGTGCGTGGCAACTTGTTTGCTACGTTGAATTTATATGTGGAAGCGTTGAACGCCGTTACAAATGGATGTACTCGGTGCGAAATGAACTGGGGGCATAGGCGCTGAGTTTTCAATCTGCTGGGGAGCTGGGAAACAATCAGCGCCTTCTCCCTCCCCTGCATATATTCTCCTTGCCAAGAGATGTACAGTCCCTGTCAAAAGTATATACAGCCCAAGGGGTTTGCTTCTAAACTGTTTAGTGCGGCTCCCTAGCACCTCTAGCAGTCCAAAGCTTGGCAGGATTAAGGACTCGAAGACAATTATTGTTCGAGAGATTACGGTCCCTTAGGATGCATAACTGGGCACGCTGCAGGCGCCGTAAGCGAACCCCTTGGGCTGTATACTTTTGACGGGGGCTGTACATATATAGATATGGACAGGCTATGCATGTGTAAGAATCAGTTTAATATTTCTCTTAGTCGATTGAATATGCTAAGGAATGACCCCGTATATTGCAGTGCAGTGCAGTGCAGTTAAGATACCAAAAATAAATAAATAATGAAGAAAAGAAGCTTGAAAATACCTAAACTCTTCTAAGAAAAGCCAACAGCCACAGAAACCAAGGTAGACAGGGAATTTTTTTATTGATTTATTTTGTGCTGTTGTTTAATTTAGATAATTACTGAATATGTTATCGCTTAAAGCTAATTGAGCAGAAAAGCAGAAGAAAAAAATCTCTGCCTCTCCCGTAACCGAGAGTAGAGTAAGCATGAAATGTTTACGGGCCTAATGTCATCTCGGTGGACACCCGAACCGCACCGTACAGGAAGGGAGGAACGCCACCACCCGTTCAGCGCGCGATGCCTTGCCATTTGAACGCAAGGTTTTTTGAGGAAAGGAAATGGCACAGTAATTCTCTGCCATCTCGGTGGACACCCGAACCGCACCGTAAAGGAAGGGAGGAACGCCACCACCCGTTCGGCGCGATGCCTTGCCCTTTGAACGCAGCGCTTCTCCCCCGGGCCCCTGTGCGCCTGCGCGGCTTTGCTTCGATGCGCGAAGCCCCTAAGAGATCACGTATGACAACGAAGTGTATCGTGGCATTTATGTGCTTTTTGCACGCGTTATTAGAAATCGGAAATTATAATTCCGTGCATTATCAAACGCACAGCTCGACTGATATCTTGATAAACATTGAGAAGGCACTGGCAGCAGTTATTTTTTGTGACTCGTTTGGAGGCCAACCGGCGCTTGCATGCCGGTCGCGTAGGAGGGCTTAGAGAGTCTCGTTAAATCTCGTTAAGTCTCGTACGGTGCCCGGATGTTCTCGTTTCAGAGCAGCACAGTGCGGCGCTTCTTCACCACTGAGCGCCATATAGGTCCACAGGCCGAGAGGCCTCTGCGCTTCTATAGAACGGCTGCTGGTTTTAAGCAGTCTGTTTGTACTGACTTGCCAGGAGTCGACCTGACTGAGACGCCCGCGTCTCGGCTGAGCGAGATAATCGCGTGCGTGCGCCTTGGCGCCGACGACAAGCGGCGCACCGCGGTACGCAAGTGGCGCACGTGGTGCACAAGTCGTCTCCCTCCGCAGGTTCGCGACTTTGAGTGGAGGAGGAGATGGAGAGTCCTCCCCACGCGCGAACGCCTCTTATCATGGGGCCTTGTGCCCAACGCCCAGTGCGCGCAATGTGGAGCGCGAGAGACAGCGCGACACACTTTCTTTGAGTGCCGTGTTGCCCGGATAATGTGGTGGCAGGTGTATCGGATGTTTTCAGTTCGTGCCGGGCCAGGCATCCGGCAACCACGGAATTATTTTGGCAAACTAGTGTTTATGTCCACTATGTTTGTTTTGTGGCGTCGCCGCTGTCTGGCCGAAGCCCGGCGTCAACCGGCGACGGCTATGTACCCCGCGTTGCAGAGCCTGCGGCTCCTCATCTGGCAATACCTGTCTGAAAGGCTTGCAGCGGATGGGGAGGCGCGGTTTCTGCGACGGTGGCACACACGCTTCTTTGTCGTGCACGAAGGTCGGCTGGTTATGCCGGCGCTGCGGTATTAGCCGGGCCGACCCCCCCCCCCCCCCCCACCTCTCTTCACCGACTATGCTGGCCAATCACCCTGAGAAAGATCCTTGCCCCCCCCCCCCCCCCCCCCCCGTGCGTCGTTGCTACGGGAGGCTGATTCTTTTTGTCCAGTGTTCGTTCTATGCACTATAGGCTGTAATTTGTGATATGTACGGTGTGTTAAAATAAGGTCATGGTGTTTCTGGGTGGCCACCCACTTTGTATACATTTGTTTTGCCCTCAGTCATGAGTGTGTTTCCGATGTTTTGTTTGTTTGCACTGTTGAATAAACTTCCCTTTTATTCAGAGCTAGTGGATTTCAGTGCTCGGATGATGGCTCTCGGTCTCGGCGTGACGTCACCACACTGCCGACAACGGGAGCTAAAAGCATTTCATGCTTTAAAAAATCTCTGCCTCTCCCGTAACCGAGAGTAGAGTAAGCATGAAATGTTTACGGGCCTAATGTCATCTCGGTGGACACCCGAACCGCACCGTACAGGAAGGGAGGAACGCCACCACCCGTTCGGCGCGATGCCTTGCCCTTTGAACGCAGCGCTCCCCCGGGCCCCTGTGCGCCTGCGCGGCTTTGCTTCGATGCGCGAAGCCCGATCACGTATGACAACGAAGTGTATCGTGGCATTTATGTGCTTTTTGCACGCGTTATTAGAAATCGGAAATTATAATTCCGTGCATTATCAAACGCACAGCGACTGATACGGTATCTTGATAAACATTGAGAAGGCACTGGCAGCAGTTATTTTTTGTGACTCCTTTGGAGACCAACCGGCGCTTGCATGCCGGTCGCGTAGGAGGGCTTAGAGAGTCTCGTTAAATCTCGTTAAGTCTCGTACGGTGCCCGGATGTTCTCGTTTCAGAGCCCGGTTGGCTGGAATTCAGTGCCCGGATGAGTGGATTTCAGTGCCCGGATGATGGCTCTCGGTCTCGGCGTGACGTCACCACACTGCCGACAACGGGGGCTAAAAGCATTTCATGCTTAAAACAACCACATGCCGCCGAATGCAAAAATTCAGGGGGGCACTTTGTTGACCTAAAGTGCGGTGAGGCGAAAGCGCGGCACGTGTTGCTGCTTGTGTCACTGATGCGTTGTTAAGATGTTAGGCTTCGCCTCTGGGGAAACGCAGGATGGTGGTGGTGAAAACTTTGATTGTACACAGGAGAGTTTGGGACACGCTAAGAGTGAAACGCGACAGCGTCTTGCAACGCTGCCAGGGAGTCCATAGAACGCCATCGCCCCTTCGGTTCTACGCCTAAGGTCGTCGGTAAATTGGTTTTTGAGGAAAGGAAATGTATCTGCTCGCATATCTGGGTGGACACCTGAACCTCGCCGTAACGGGAAGGGAGGAAGATATGAGTGAACGGAGACACAGTATTCACTAGACGCGCCTTTGTTCATTCCAAACCATCGAGCAATAAAGACAAAAAAAAAAGCTGGCATGGCGGAGTGGTTAGCATGCTCTTCTCGCATTCTGGAGACCGGGGTTCGATCCCGAACTCGACCAATTTCCTACTCAGTTTTATTTATTTATCTGGCCTGACTATAAAGGCTAATTAGGCTAATTGGGCAATTAAGCAATGAACTAAACTCAGTCCCACTTACTTGGAGCATCACTATACGATCCCTTTAATTGGTTGCATGGTTACTAGCCAAAGTACAATTGGCCCCGGTTGAAATTGGCGCACTGTGACGTCACGACCGTTTCGACCAATTGAAAAGCGTGACATTTCTGTCGACAACTGCTGCTTACAACGATGAGGCATTAAAGGCTTCCGCCTTAAAACAACCACTTCGCAAATCCAACACTCCGCAACAACAACCAATGCAAAGAAACAGGAATGGGATGTACGGAAAACATTAGCGTGACACATTCGACAAACCACTTTTTGTTGCGAAAGCAACACTACGCTAGTCGCCGAGCCATTTCGCGGAGCCCAGGAAAGGCCATACTGCGCATGCGCGAGGAGCAGTGACGTCACACGGCGCACAGCTGGCGTGCCGCCGCCGTCGCTGCCGCCGCCGCGCTCGCAGTTGCACATGCGCAGTAGCGGCGCATAGCTAGCGTGCCGGGGCCGCTGCCGCGCGCTCTCCATCGCCTCTCTCTCTCACCTCGTTGCTTTCGCAATCCTCCAGGTTTAACCAGAGCTAAACTACTGCCGATTTTCTTTTTTCAAGCAGGGTAAAGGAACATAAAGCGTAACTGCGCCCCGCGGTGGGCCGTTTGAACTGCGCTTTGGAAGGGGCAAACTGCGAAAAACCTCGAACTCAAAACATGTCGAAACCTGATGAGGTTGCCCACCTCTGGTGCCGGAAAGCCAATCGAAATTAGAAAAAAAAAAAACGTTGACGCAGCCCTGACGCCAGAGCAGGGAACCGGCATATAGCCAATGAAAGCCGGACGAGGCATCGTGTGATTCTGTGCGCAGCCCAGCCAGTCGAGTGCGCGAATACCGAGTGACATTTTTCATGTGAATATGTAGTTTTCTGCGTTCTTGACTGGTGGTTAGAGGTCTCAGCATGAGAGATGAGCACTGAATAAAAAAATGATCACTGAAAGCATGAAAACAAACGACACAGAAAGACAAAAGCACAGATGCTCCATTACAAGTGACACCGACCAATTGTGACGCGTGTGACGACAGATTGTGACGGGGAGGGGTTTTCTTGGCACATGTTGAAGGCTGTTGGGGGTTTCTTGCGGCAAAAAAAAAAATGAGAGCCCCTGCTTTATGTTGCCGCAGCCGCCAATGCGCATGAGCAGGTGGCGACAACGGATTAGGTAGCGCCCGGCTTTTCTGCGTAGGTTCAACGGGGCAGCCAGTGTGTCGCAGAACATGTCGAAACTAGCCACCCGCAAAGCCTGGTTTATCTTTCGCGGAAATACGAAGCTACAAAGATTCTGGCTTCACTTCTTCGCACGGTACCTGGCACGCGTCGACTCCGCCCTCGGTGATGTTTCCAGCGCAGAGAAAGTCCTGGTCCACACCGTGGCGAAATACGGTCTTATACGTGCCGAGCTTCATGTAGAGCTTGTCGCATTCCTCGTTGCTCACAAGCGGCACATCGGCTTCCTGGAGGTTGGTCTGCAGTTTTCCCCCTGCGTAGAACGGAGACCGCAATATGTGCCTCCAGTAACTTACCGTCGTGGTACTGCGAATTTCAGCGACATAAGCTGATGTCACTCAGAGGGTTTAGTAACTCTGGGTGCGGGAAGTGCCGGGTTAAAGTAAGCAGACGTGGCATTCCGCGCTCGATTGGGAAACCGGTTTCGGGGGAAGGTGGGGAAACCTTCAGCGTCGCAACGCAACCGGCTTGCGGTCGCAGTTTTTGTTGAAACTTCGTGCACGTTTGTCTCACTTTCTGCGCAATTGGCGTTCTGTGAACTGCCATATTCATACCGCTAGCTGCAATAACAGGTATATCCTATATGCTGTGATGGCGCTGACATTTGCTTATGTCCCATTTTTTTTTCTCATTTTTGGTTCTAGGCTGCTGTCTCAAAACTAGGTTGTCCTCAACCCGATAGGCAGGTTGGAATGAATTCACAAGGTCGCTCTCGGTCAATCAGCGCATTTCGTGACACCGCGCATTGACGACAACTCTGATGCCATCGCACTGCCAGCTGGAGAGAAGGCGTACCGAACCCGTTGTGTCCCCAGCCGAGGATGACGCCCCTGTGGGCGTCCATCGTGGCCTCTTGGTCCGGCAAGCAGGCGGCCGGCATCTGTCCTTCGCTGACGCCCGCGTCCTTGTGCAGCAGCAGCAGTGCCAGGTCGGCGTTCTGCTGCTTGCCGTTGTAGGCCGGGTGCAGGTGCACCGTCTTGACCTTGCGCTCCACCGTGTTCGACATGGCCCCACGCACGCGGCTCCTGGATATGTCCAGGCTGCCCATGCGCACGAAGAACTCCGTGTTGTTTCTGCACCCCGAAAAGGTTGTCCCGTGTCAGCCTAGCAGGTGAAAATCGCAACTGGTCTAACTGGTTTAAGGAACAATTTCCCAGTTGATTCCAGTTGGATACCAGTTGGATGCAACTGGAATTCAGCTGGTAGCCAACTGGAAACAACTGGAGTCAACTGGGAAATTGTTCCTTACACCAGTTTGACCAGTTACGATTTTGACCAAACGACGCGCGTCAAGGGAACATGTTGTAAACGAAGGGTATTAACGTGGTCAAACCGAGTAGACGTGCGAAGCACGTGTTCATTCTTCAGTTGGAGGGTACACTTTAGCTGAGTAAGACCTGTTAGCTTTAGTGAGTTATTACTCATATATGCAGAATTGGTGATTCTCTACGGCGAGTCCTCATACCACTACCAGCGCAGTGGCGCAGATGCGCCACTGCACTGGCAGGTGACTGTTCCTTTTACATCCACCAGTTGAGATTGTGCGACCCATGTAGCTCTTCCCGAGCAACCTCTTGCGACCAATAATTAGTTTAACTGCCACCTGCCTCCTACAGCTGGCGCGACGCTCCTCCGGACTTTCCCGAGCTTCCTCGCATTGGCTGCAGCTTCCGCGACTCTCCTCCGAAGTAACCCGAGCTTACTCGAGTTGCACCCATGCTTCACACAAGGCAGAACAAGACAAGTCAATATTCTTGCTCGGGATCGGTGCGTCTGGATTAGTGCTAATTCGCACTAAAAGGATGAAGACCTTATGGATCTGAGGGCAAAGAAATGGTTGCCCTCCTGGCCCATCCATGCTCACTGAACACGAAGCCTCGTTTACTACAGAAACGTTTTTGCCGTTATCTATTACCGAAGAAAGTTAGAGAAATGAATAAGTGTAGACATTTGTGTTTCTTCGTTTTTGTCTTGAATCAAGTAGGGTGGATGCGCCCTTTCTGTTTCATTAGAGTTCAAGCAGTCTGTCCCTTTGAAGGCCAGACACCGCTACTCACGCCTTGTAGAAGCAGTGCGCTGCTGACAAAACGACCTGCTTCGTGATCAGGGCGCCTCCGCACCAGAAGTTGTCCACTTTGATCTTGTCCCGAAACACCGCAACCTGGCGAGTAGGACAGACTGCCGTCAGTGCGAAATACTGCGGCCACACCACTAATGGTACGCTGAGAGGACTGAGGGGAGATTGCACTAGAAAAGCTAACCGCCCTCTATATGCAATGCCTTTGACCTCCAGCGTACCGGATGCCTTGAAGAACGCCCACGTTATCTTAATTCGTAAGAAAGGAGACGTCAGTTACTTGAATAATTGCAGACCGATCAGCTTATTGTCTGTTGCCTACAAGGCATTTACTAAGGTAATCGCTAATAGGGTCAGGACCTTAGACTTCAATCATCCAAATGATCAGGCAGGCTTTCGTAAAGGATACTCGACAATAGACCACATTCCCATTATCAGTCAGGTGATAGAGAAATACGCAGAGTATAATTAACCCCTATATGTAGCCTTCATTGATTACGAGAAGGCATTTGACTCAGTGGAAACCTGAGCTGTCATGCAGGCATTACGAAACAAGGATGTAGAATAGTATTAAATGAAAATCTTGGAAGGTATCTATAACGACTGAACAGCTACCATAGTGCTCCATAAAGTCAGCAGTAAAATTCCAATAAGGGAGGGTGTCAGGCAGGGAGACTCAATCTCGCCAATGCTATTCACCGCCTGTTTACAGTAAGTATTCCGAGGCCTGAAGTTGGACCAGTTTGGGTGAACAGTTAATGGAGAATAGCTAAATAATCTGCGATTCGCTGATGACATTGCCTTGTTAAGTCACTCAGGAGATTAGCTGCAAAGCATGATCAGTGAGTTCGACAGGCAGAGCAGAACGGGGGGTCTAAAAATTAACATGCAGCAAACCAAAGTAATTTTCAACAGTATAGCAAGGGAAGAGCAGTTCGCATTTGGTAGCAGTAAGCCAATATGTCTACTTAGGGCAGGTAGTGACCGCTGATCCGGATCATGAGAGGGAAGTAACTAGAAGGATACGAATGGGGTGGAGCGCATATGGCAGGTTCTCTCAGATCATGAATGGCAGTTTACCAATATCTTTCAAGAGAAAAGTATGCACCAGCTGTATCTTAATTACCAGTCATCACCTATGGGGCAGAAACGTGGAGGCTAACGGAGAGGTTTCAGCTTAAGTTAAGGAGAACGCAGCGAGCTAGGGAATGAAAAATGAGAGGTTTCACGTAAAGAGATCGGAAGCGGGCGGAGTGGTTGAGGGAACAAACGCGGGTTAATGACATCCTAGTCGAAATCGAGAGGAAGAAATGGGCTTGGGCAGGGCATGTAATGCGAATGCGAGATAACCGCTGATCCTTAAGGGTAACGGAGTGGATTCCACGACAAGGCAGGTGTAATAGGAGGCGCAGAAAGTTAGGTGGGCGGATGAGAGGATACGGTGGCCGCGCCCCGCAAAGGACAGGGTTAGTTGGAGACACAAGGAGAGGCCTTGACCTGCAGTGGGCGCAGTTAGGTTGATGATGATGATGATGAAAAGCAGCTACGCGTAGTCTTGAATTGTGGCCCACGTCATAACACGCGTAACGTGATCGGACAGCGTTGGTCATTTACGGATGTCTTCCCTGGTTACTTATCTATGACTATGCTTTAAAATTCGATATGTAATCATGCCTGGACGCAGCACATACGCTTGCTCATGCAAGCAAAAGTGGCGATACAAAAGTGCGCTTTCAGTCGCGTACACGCATATTTAGGCGCATTTCTTTCGAGGCTAAAAGGACAGGCTGTGCCCGTTAGACAGAACTTACCACGAATGGGTAGTCTCCATGCTTGCGGACGCTCCTGCCTCCAAGCACGTAGTGCACCGGGAACCTTTGCTTGTCTTCGCCGTCCTTGCTGGGAGGGTTCCTGCCGCACACTGAGAAGCGTATGCAGTTAACCAGGCATACTCCCTGACTCGGATGAGTAACCCAGGCTAGGAACAGGAGTGGTTTGAAAACTCGGGCTATGCGGAACTGCCTGTGCTACGCCAAGGCTGGTGGCATGTTTTCTTGTTTGCAGTGATGCACAAGACATTACATGGATCACCGCATGGTATTCACCTACAACCGCTTAATGATTTATAATCGAATTTTAGTGCGTAGCACTAAAGAAGTCGCTAGCAATAAAGGTGCCCTGTGTCGGGGTGAAGCCTGAGGAGCGGGGAGCAGAGGGGTACCTGGCGTGCGCTCAAGGACAAGAGGGGACGGTCACTTGACTCTCGGTGCGGCAGCGAACCTGCGCTGCAGTTGTTCCACTGGGCGATTAAATAAAAAGAATTCTTAATCGAATTCAGTAGTTAGACGAAATGCGAATTAGGTGCGCTAGCAGTTCGGTTTTCCTTTCGGTTCAGGTGTTTACATCCACTGTTCCCGGATGGCAGTTCGGTTAGCAATAATGGGTTAATGTCCATATATGTGTGTTAAATAGCACCACTGATGAGAATGAATCTGCCTGTGCATTATTTTTGGATGTTTCGAAGGCATTCGACTCCGTTAATCATGATGTGTTGTCTGATAAACTTAAGTATGGCTTTCCTGTCTTTTCTTGTTGACTGTCTTGCTAACCGCTCACAAATCGTTGCACTAGGGACGCCGAAGCTCCGGGACCAGGATGGCGATAAAGGGACCCCTGCATCTCCACCAGATGTTACGTGGCTGCCAGTCGAAGAATGAGGAGTGATGAACGATGGACAAGAGATGATTTAATGGCCGCTGGCCTAGCGCGAGCGCTCCGTCCCGCGCCACTGGCTGCTTCGTCTTCTTCGTAACAATATAAAAATGATTTACAACAACTAAGATCTGGTGTTCCGCAAGGATCTATATTAGCGCCTATTTTCTGTAATATATATGTCAACGACTTGACCAATGCCTGTAAAAATTGCCGTACATTCCACTATGTCGATGACACGCTTCTGGTTGCTGCACACAAGTACTATCCTATTGCATTGTCATACGTTCAACACGACTGCGAGCAAGAAATAGAGTTGTTCAGCAATAACTTAATCACAGTGAACAACAAAAAGACGCAGTCAGTATGTTTTCATAGTTACTTAAAGCCAATTTCTCAAGAGTTACCTATTTTTCTTCGCCGACCTAACTGCGTACAGTGTAAATGTCCTCCGATTATGCCTATTTCAGCGGTCAAATACCTGGGCGTATTTTTTGGCTCAAACACGTCCTGGAATTGCTATTGGCTTTTGTGTGTTCTGAACTCCGGAAATACAATACAAGAAGCAAGGCGCACATAAAAAAATCACGGCATATGCTGCTTCCAATTTTCATGCAAGTGGAACAGCGTGAGAGAAGAAATTCAGATATAAATTATTTAGCGGCGATCCGTGTGTTCGGGGACATAACGCATAATTTTAAACAAAAAATGCGCCATAAACTATATGAGAGAAGCCAACAGCTACAGAAACCAAGGGGCACAGGGGATTTTTTTAAAATTAATTTATTTTGTGCTGTTGTTAGATTTAGAATATTACTGAATATGTTATCGCTTAAAGCTAATTGATCAGAAAAGCAGAAGAAAAACAACCACATGCCGCCGGTGGGATCCGAACCCACGACCTCCGAATTACGCGTCCGGTGCTCTACCGCTGAGCTACGGCGACGGCTGTCAATTCTTCTGCTTTCGGGGGTATTTATGTTTACAAATAGCCTAACCTTACGAGTGTTCACCAGCGCCACCCATGCTCTTAAGCGGCGGACGTAGCACGTCCTGAGTTACCGCTGATGTGACGTAGAACGTCATCGAACGGCGAGAGTGGAAGCTGCGTGAGAACCCTCTTATGCTTCCTATGGCGTCAAGGCTGCCAGAACCGAGGCCCTCGCTAAGCAATTAAGCAAACAAGACAGGGGTGGATGAGGGGCTCGTTATAAATATGAGAGAGGCCAACAGCCACAGAAACCAAGGGACACGAGGGATTTTTTTTAAATTAATTTATTTTGTGCTGTTGTTCGATTTAGAATATTGCTGAATATGTTATCGCTTAAAGCTAATTGATCAGAAAAGCAGAAGAAAAAACAACCACATGTCGCCGGTGGGATCCGAACCCACGACCTCCAATTACGCATCCGGTTCTCTACCGCTGAGCTACGGCGACGGCTGTCAATTCTGCTTTCGGGGGTATTTATGTTTACAAATAGCCTAACCTTAAGAGTGTTCACCGGTGCCACCCACGTTCTTAAGCGGCGGACGTAGCACGTCCTGAGTTACCGCTGATGTGACGTAGAACGTCATCGAACGGCGAGAGGAAGCTACGTGAGAACCCTCTTATGCTTCCTATGGCGTCAAGGCTGCCAGAACCGAGGCCCTCGCTAAGCAATTAAGCAAACAAGACAGGGGGGGATGAGGGGTCGGAGGTCGTGGGTTCGGATCCCACCGGCGGCATGTGGTTGTTTTTCTTCTGCTTTTCTGATCAATTAGCTTTAAGCGATAACATATTCAGTAATATTAACTCGAACAGCAGCACAAAATAAATAAATTAAAAAAAATCCCTCGTGTCCCTTGGTTTCTGTGGCTGTTGGCTTCTCTCATATTTATAACGAGCCCCTCATCCCCCCCTGTCTTGTTTGCTTAATTGCTTAGCGAGGGCCTCGGTTCTGGCAGCCTTGACGCCATAGGAATCATAAGAGGGTTCTCACGCAGCTTCCACTCTCGCCGTTCGATGACGTTCTACGTCACATCAGCGGTAACTCAGGACGTGCTACGTCAGCCGCTTAAGAGCATGGGTGGCGCTGGTGAACACTCTTAAGTTTAGGCTATTTGTAAACATAAATACCCCCTAAAGCAGAATTGACAGCCGTCGCCGTAGCTCAGCGGTAGAGCACCGGACGCGTAATTCGGAGGTCACGGGTTCGGATCCCACCGGCGGCATGTGGTTGTTTTTTCTTCTGCTTTTCTGATCAATTAGCTTTAAGCGATAACATATTCAGTAATATTCTAAATCGAACAACAGCAGAAAATAAATTAATTAATTAAAAAAAATCCCTCGTGTCCCTTGGTTTCTGTGGCTGTTGGCTTCTCTCATATTTATAACGAGCCCCTCATCCCCCCCCCCCCCCCCTGTCTTGTTTGCTTAATTGCCATAAACTATAGTCCTTTTTGGCGAAGCTTAAGTGTCCCCTTCATTTTTTTTTTTTCTGAAAACAGTGCAGACATTTCGCCACTTACTGGCGATAGAGACCCGCAGTGAAAAAACATTAGCGATCACTGCGGCGACACCCACTGGGTGAATGCGCAAGCATCGATGCCTCCTTCACACTCGTCGCCCCTGTTTGGTTTACTTGAGACTGTTTGCCTCTTTTTGCCTCTTTTTCGCTCTTTCGACTCTTTGCCTCTCTTTTTACTTGCAATTATGACGTCTGCCGCTATTTTTCACGTCCTCGCCCTATGTGCACGTCCGGGGCTATTTTGACGTCTAAATGATGTCCAGTTCAGAATAACTACGTTTCAACCGGCCCCCCTACCTACCCTCTCAGGCACGGCACGCAGGCCTGCGGGAGAGGAGTAATGGGTTTATTTGCTGCTAGACTAACACTTAAATTTAAGTTTTGGCCTCTAATTAATTAATCACTCCAGATCAATCAACTCTGGTGTACGACGACATTTTATCATCCTCTGTCACGTGGTAGCGTTTTTTCCCGCAATTTTATCGTCTAGTACTGTTTTAGGTCCTCGCACTATATCGACGTCTGATACTATTTTGACATCTAAGTGACATTTTTGGCCCTAATTAAAGAACTAATTACTCCACATCGACCAAATTTTGACGTGCATCATACTCACAGCATGCTGTATCATACATAGTCATTGTTTTTAGCCTAACTCTCACACGAACTGAGAAATTGCTACCGACACGTTTTGCGGACACGAAATCGTCGACACAGCCAAGTAATGCTTTAGTGGTTACAGCGCTCGGCTGCTGACCCGAAAGACGCGGGTTCGATCCCGGCCGCGGTGGCCGAATTTCGATGGAGGCGAAATTCTAGAGGCCCGCGTGCTGTGCGATGCCAGTGCACGTTAAAGAACCCGAGGTGGTCGAAATTTCCGGAGCCCTTCACTACGGCGTCCCTCATAGCCTGAGTCGCTTTGGGACGTTAAACCCCAATAAAACAAAACAAACAAACAAAGCAAGCTGGGCTTGTCGAAAGTGAGCGCTCGTACGTTGCCTGTTCTCCCGTAGCGCGGCCAGCATGCGCTCCTTGTCGGCCGACCGCTGCTGCCGGGACTCGCGGCGGCAGCACGCGTGACCGGCGCCGCACGAGGTGGAAGGCTCCCGGCGCTCCTGCGGGCACGACGCCTCGGGGACGCAGCGGCCGGTCTCGCAGTCCGCCGCCGCCGATGGGGCTGCTGCTGCCAGTGACGAGGTGGCTGTTAAAGAGGTCGAGTGCAATGGGGCGTAAAATAACTTCGCTAATGCACTTTTCAAGATCAACAGCGGGCGTGAGCGATCCCTAAGCCTGTTTACATGAGCTCGATAAAGTCGAGTCGCGTTTGCTTGTCGGGTAAAAAACCAGTTGTCGGGTTCATGTAAACGCTGTCGGGTCGAGTAAAATAAGCGGCAGAGCGAGTCGAGTTAACTCGCCTGCAGGGGGTAGGTTAACTCGCTTGACCCAGCATCGAAGCGGGAGGGCCGAGGATAAATGCGAACCTGTTTTTCGCTTGCGCCGTCGCGCCTGCGAGGCAGCGGTGCCGTTTCGCAATCTTGGAGGCTGCCACTGCCCTCTCCTGCTGCGCTGCTCAAAGCTTCGTGTCGCTTCAGGTGAACCGTTCTCGACCCGGTAAAATCGAATTCATGTAAACAGGCAGTCGTCGAGTTGGGCTGACCTTGCTCGACTCAATCCCTTGACTCGATCCACCGCTGTCGGTTTCATGTAAACAAGGCTCCTATCAAGTACGCGGAACATGACTGAAGGAATGTTAGAAAGCCATGCCTATTTTTTTTGCGTGATCAATGCGAAGGGGCAATAATAATGTTATTATGCAAAACGGGGTTGTAAAGAAATTACTGAAATAAACAGTCTATGAAATTTGCGACAGGAGGCGAGAGATGTAACTAGCAGTGTTTTGATTGGTTACGCTAGCAATGCGGTTATGATTACGAAGAATGAAACGAAAATAGTTGTTGTAAAGAAATTCTGGGATCTAAGTCAAGTTGTCACTGCTGGGGTCTCAGATGGATGCGTCGTATTAAAGCTTAAGGTACAGATTTGTGATTTGTAAAACAGTAGTTTTAGTGACACAGGGGCAGTGGAAAAGTTACGGCGCAGGTACGTCTTCATTCGGTTATCGCTGCTAACTAGTTTATTATTGCGTAATGGCTAATTATGAGCAGACGTGATGTGAACATAACGATATGAAGAAACTGATTCTACGGTAATGTTACGGAGAAAGTACGAGATGGGACTAGCCGAGGTGCGGGAGACACACATTACTTTACAGCTGGAAATGTTTAGTTTCACTCTAACCAATCGGAAACGGCACTAATGTCATTTTGGAGTATGACGGCGTCGTTACACAAGACACAAGATTGTCAAGTCTTTACGCAAGACTTGACAATCATCGGCGATTAAGTGGAGGACAGGCATTGGGTGAAGTCGTTAGTGTAAATAAGGTAGAAGAGGGGATCTAATGGTAACAGTGCAAAAAGGGAGGAACGCATGGACGAACGCTGACTCACTACTGAAGTTTTTTTTAGGAAACACCGAAGGAAGCGCAGCAAATAAACAGTCAGACAACCAAACATAACGAACGTTCGTATCGAGCCATTTGAGACTGCTAACAGCAGATAAAGAAGGTTTTCGGAGGAAGCGATAGATGCTGCGAAGAGGAAGTGTGTTCGGGTTTCGCCAAAAAGCACAGAAAGTAAAAAAGGAAGAGAGCATTGCACTTACTCGAAGATTTGAGCCTGGAGCGTCTTAAAGCGGGGTGAGTTAAGTCTAAAGGCCACAGTTTAAAGATTTTCTTCTCAGCCAAGACTCGCAAAGAGGGAATTTCGTTTCGCCCTATTGTGACGGAGGAGTAACTGGCGATATGAAATTTCGAGGTGTATATAGAAGCATTTGGCATCATTGGTCGGATCCATTTTTTAGATTCGCTGTGAGTATATCGTGAATTTTTGCAGCATGAGAACAGACAGTCTTGTACAGCCTGTAGTGTTGATGTGGTAGATTTGTTCTACTCTCTCCAGCACAATGTCGTTTCTCAATGCACCACATTGTACAAAGACAAAGAAAAGTTTATTCGGGATTGCGGCTTTTCCTTGTGCTGCTGTCTTTTTACGTAAAGACCACGTTCGTTGAGTGGCGAGGTGAACTACATACCCAAAAAGCGGGCGCATGTATCGAATCCAGAGTGACACCTGTGCTAAGTGAAGTTTTTGTTATTTATTGATCGTGCTATTCAAAATAACCTGTGTGGGATGGCATCGCGCATTTTCAGATTTGTTGATGACTTTTTAATTTTAAAAAACTCGCTTTTCCAGGCGCATGATTGATGTGCTGAAGGTATTCAAAGAAAATGTTGTTGGTTTGTAAACTTGCATTGTACTACAGATCTGTGAATGCTGATAACCGGCTACACTTTAGAGTGAAAGTAGAAAAGGAACACGTCTGTTGAAGTGTTCGCCTAGGGCGGAAAATATATATTGTTAAACTTCAAATCCCACCATTCCAAACTGGGAAAACCGGAATTGTTTTTTCATCTTTGTTTTCAGCTTTGTCAAAATCCTGTCATCATATGATTGAACGCAGCTTCTGCGAACAGTCTATAGTAGACTCAGGGATGCAGGATACTCGGACGATATCATCATTTTGGATTGCAATAAGATACTAGTAAGGAAACTAAAGGCTGCTGCTTCAATGTCCGCTTAAGGCAAAGGACAAAGCAACCCACAATTTTTCCTTATGTACCACAATGCCTTTCATATTGATACGTGACGGCTAAATGCAGCAGAGATCATCTGCACGGCAGAGAGTCGATGGCTTGGGGCAGCCGAACAGCATCCAAGCGCGCACCACAGCGTCGTCGTTGTTCAAAACACTTCGTCGCCCTCCCAGCGTCCGTATACCCCGCGTCAAAAGCACAGACCCGGTGCGCACTGCACAGGCAAGGGAGAGTGCGAGTCGTAAGGCTTGAGGCGTGACACATGACGATGCCGGTGCGGTGTGCAGCGGGAGGAGACGGTGGATGCAGCAGTGTGATCTCGTACGTCACAAAGTCACGGGGCGTACGACACAGTGAGGGCCTGTATATCGCGGCAGCAGTTTTTCATACAGGCCCACACGGCGGGACCGGACCCAGAGCGACACAAGGGAGCCAGGAGAGTAGGTAACGTCGCGACTGCAACAGTTATGACGGCGTTTCTGAGATAATTGGGACGCCGACGTACAACCTCTGGCGGGCTACAAGACGGGCGGCGTCGGCGCCGGCGATGGCGTCCCGAGCGTAAGGACTCGTGGAGGCGGTGGCGGGCAGTACACTGTCGAAGGGCAGCAAAGGATCGCGGCCAAACAGAAGATAAAAAGGAGAGAAACCTGCTGTGTCGTGACGTGTGGAATTGTATGCGAATGTCACAAATGGGAGGCTAATATCCCAATCACGGTGACGGTTAGAGACGTACATGGTGCTGTTCAGACGTTCGGTCAGGACGTTCGTCTGTGGGTGGTAGGCAGTGGAGAACTGATGACGGACGGAGCAGGAGCGTAAAAGTTCGGGGACCACTTGGGAAAGAAAGCAGCGGCCGCGATCGGTGAGCAGGTGACGGGGAGCACGGTGGTAAAGTATGATGTCGTGCAGGAGGAAGTCAGCGACATCAGTGGGGAACAAATGGATCGCCGTCGCGACGGACTACTCGACGCGCTACGCTATCACACGAGCGATCCCAACTAGCTGCGCCACTGATGTCGCTGACTTCCTCCCGCACGATGCCATACTCCGCCACGGTGCTCCCTGTCACCTGCTCACCAATCGCGGCCGCTGCTTTCTTTCTCAAGTGGTCGCCGAACTTCTACCATGTGGCCGCCGAACTTGTGCCATGCATGGCAGACACCGGAAAAGGGTTGAGCAGGCCGAGGCCGACGGGGGAAACCGGGTCTATCGGGATGGGAATTGGCTGAAGGTGGCCTGGAGGGAGAACCGAGGGCTTCCTCCGCCGTTGGCAGAGCTCGCAAGCGGCCACAATGCGAGCTGTAGAGACCTGGCCAAAAGAAGAGGCAGCGCACGCTGTCGTACGCTGCACGAGCAAGAGCTCAGTGCCGTCAGTCCGCATATTGCGCCGGTAGAGAATGTTCTTGTAGAGCACGAACGGTCTGAGCACGAAGCATCAGAGCGGTGAGGCGGTCGATGAGGGAGCGCAGCGTGGGATCCAAGTGCGGTTCTTGAGCAATGTTGCGGAAGTCCGATATGACCGAAATGCAGGCGTCAGCCTCGCATTCATTGGAGGAAGGCGGATCGACAGGGTGATGGGACAAGCAATCTGCGTCGTGGCGCAAGCGGTCGGACTTGTGGACGACAGAAAACGTATATTCTAGAAGGCGAAGAGCCCAGTGCCCCAGCCTGCCAGTAGGGCTTTTGAGCGAAGAAAGCCAGCATAAGGCGTGATGATCCGCTGTAACAGAGAGCGGGCGCCCAAAGATGTAAGGGTGGAATTTGGGAATGACCAAAACGAGGGCGAGGTATTCCCGCTGGGTGATAGAATAGTTGCGCTCTGACGTAGAAAGCAGTCGGCAGGCGTACACAATGACGAGAATCTGATAGCGTTGCCATTGAGAAAGTAGGGCACCAATGCCACGGCCCCTTGCGTCGGTCTGAAGTTCCGTAGGGTCTGGAGGATCAATGTGAGCCAAGACAGGTGGAGCGGTGAGGACACTGATCAGGGTTCTGAAGGCGGCAGCTTGTGGCGGGCGATGGGCAAACTCGGTGGAGTGAAGGCGAGGTGAGCAGGTAGAGTCGTCATAGCAGAGAACCAGAGAAGCAGATCCAATCGGAGAAGGCCAAAGGAACAGTAAATATGAGCGGAATGAGCGGGTGAAAAGTCAAGGCCAAGGTTCCCTTTCTGAGGGCACCTGGTCAGGCAATGCTGACTCGCGCAGTGCACATTACAGTCACGGCAGCGGTGCTGCAATATCAGCGACGTGAACGGTGGACGTGGCGGCGGCGCTAAGAAGAGCTCAGGGCAGACACTTGGGTGCCAGTATAAATGAGGGCAAGGACCGGGACACCATATATCCACGAGAACATTCAAGAGATTATGTGGGGCAGCGGGGGCCAAGAGAGGATTTGCAGGCCGGGTCAGTGATGCAGCGTCACCTTCGGGGGCTGCATCGGCTAGTTTTCCGAGAACTGGCGGGAGTTGAAACTGGCGGAAGAGTTGCGGCGAGTGAAACGGGAGCGGCGGCCTTGTGGGCATGGTGAGCGGCTGGACCCACGAGCTGGCGGAGCGGGCTCGTCACGGAGTGGATCGGGATGAGGGAAGTAACGCCGCGGGGCGTAGTCGCTGCGGCGGTCGACGAAGGAGAAGGGACGAGGTGGCTGGGACCAACGGCAGTGACGGTAGATGTGTCCGACGCGTGAGCACGTTCTGCGCTTGCTGTGCTATTGCCCTTATATCGTTAACTCCCTCAGCTAATCTTTCCACCCCTTGTGCGGCGACACCACTCAGGACATCATTCAGCACCGCCGCTGCCACTTCCCAATTGCGCCCTGCAACATTCTCCGAGAGTTTGCTTTTCGTCTCTCTCGCCACCGCATTCATTGTCCTCCATAGAAATATCCCAGCTCCTACGCGCCTATCACCCTTTAAGCGCTTCATTATAGCTCCTTTGCACCTCCTCACGTTTGATACACCTGCGATAAGCGCCTGGTTACTCTCTCCCTGCCTCCTAACCTCCCTATTCTGCTTCCTGTTATCACTGACTGTGACCTCATTTTTGGGATTTGCCTTCTTCTCCTCCTCTGCATGGCATCCAGACGTCCTAGCAGCCACCTGTGAATAACTGTCCTTGATCGAACTTGCTTGACCTACTTTCTTATCGCTGTTCACGCCAGTGCAGGCCGCATCCACGTGGCTGGCGCTGGAATGTCCGCCGTTGGGGTTTCCGATGGCGGTGTCGGACATTTTTCCTCCCATTTGACCAAGCTGTTCCTGAGGTTTTCGCTTTTCCGCCGTTTCTGGCTCTAGCATCTCGATGCATCAATACGTGACGCTAATTGGCTGTTTTCTTGCTCAACCGTGTCCAGGCATGCACCTAATACGCAACATTTGCGCGTAAAGTCCTCGCCTTCGGCCTCCTCTACCTTGAGCTACCCTCGTCTATAGCGCTGGACGCAGTACGTCCTGCAGAAGCAATACCAGGACTGCGAAAAATATAAATGGGTGTTTATCCAAGCCTGCTCTTATATAGTCGTATGTACCCGGCTAGGTATTGTAGGGACGCGCTTTACTCGTCCCCTGTGGTTCGCTTCCCCGCGATGCATCCTCGTTAGCCTTCGTAGTTACTTAAACTAACAAGTGAGGGCGCCGGCGTCACAGCGCCACGAGCGCCACGGATGGCGTGTTTGCTGCGCGCACGGGGGAGACGGCCCTCTTCTGCTCGGGAACGGGGACGCACGCTGACGTTCGGCGCGAGGCTCCGCGAAGCCTCGTGGGGAGGAACGTTCCCCTTGTTAGGAACGGGCAACAATCCCACCGCTGCCACCAGTGTTGAGAACGGGCCACAATCCCACCGCTGGAACCAGTGTTAAAGATGGGGCTTCTATCCCACCGCTGGAACCCGAAGACCGACTCGGCCAACGTATAGGCTCCCAAAGCATCGCCGGGTGGCGCTGCTGCGCCTGATGTGCAGCGCCATCTATGGGAGAAAAGTAAAAACTGGGGCGCTGCTCGCTGCTCGCGCTGCTTTCACCACGCTTCTTTGCACGCGCGCTTCCTTGCACGTGCGCGCGCCCGCGCTGTCGCGATGTGTCGCCTGCATGAGCCACAATAAGATCGTTCAGACTGACGCGCAGTACTGCAATGCAAACTTAATTAAAGGGGGGAAACTGATTAGTCGCGTCTACTGTGTGGAGCAGACGGTCGACGATGAGGAGGCCCATTTGACTGTAAAATGCGTTTCTCGAGTGAGTATTAACGTCGTACTGTATGACATGTAACTAGAGGTAAGTCCACGGTATAATTATATGCTCGAAATATGCGAAGTACTATCAGCTGTGAGAAATAAAGCGAGACACTTGTTGATCGTAGTTGTCAGTTGTTGCATGCGATGCGCAGGGCGATCCACTTACGTGCGAGTCGAAAGGACATGCGCGCCCACGCAACAGTTCGTCAACATTCTACTCCACCTTGGGGGAACCCCCTAAACATTTGACCACCATTGTTCACACTTGCAAGTGCGACCTGCGGGTCGCCTTCTCGCTTGAAACGAAAACTCTCCGGAATAACATTGCTTGCGCGCTTTCGAGAATTTCGTCTGCTTTGACCGCGTCTCCTGCACTCGCGCTCGGTGCGATTCGCAATGCACTACGGCGACCAGAAGGATGTCGTGACGGTATTGATGTGCACCGCAGTCGTATATGCGTCATGATGACAGCGACAGCGGCGCGCTTCTCAGGGCCGGCCTGCCGCCGCCGTCAGAAAAATACGCTAATATTGTTTGTTCGCGTTCATACCAAAGCCTGGAGTAGAGCAACGTCAAAATTGAATCATTTTTTGAGGATCGTTGGCCAATACCGAGCTGCTGGTAGAAGTGATAACTGCGATACAAGCATATTTATATTCCAAATCCGCTTTGCTGATGCCCAGTGCTGCTCGCCTGTTGTCACCTGGCTCCGCAGTTAAAGGCATCACGGAAATCGATCACGTCTTTGTTTTATTATGTGACGGTGAACATAGTAAAACGGTGAAGCGAGTAGCACCTTTACTACAGCGCTGGCCAGTTCCGAAGTGCCCTCAGCTGCAGCATCGATGCGAAATGGATAGGCTTAGCGACGACTACGGCAGCGAGGGAGCAGCGCAGCTCGTCGCCCGGCGTGGCCGCGGGCGACGTCGTTGCCGAAAGCTAGACTGTCCGCGGACGGCGTCATTGCCAAAAGCTCGACTGTTTCGCCGATTAGTTCAGCGGCTTGCGACTCGCAGTCGCAAGGCTGGAAAATCGAGCAGCGAGCGACTTGCCTGCGCGTCGTCTGCCACTTTTTTCGTGCATGGGACAGACTCAGTGGCTCTCCGAAGAGCGCGGCCGCATACTCGCGTGTTCGCGGTAAGAGTGGATCACCGTGTACATACGCTTTGGTTTTTACATTACGGCCTTCGTAGTATACCTCCTTTTTGCTTCGCCGAGACCGCGTCTGTCAGCGCGAAGATTGCGCCTCGCGCGACTCTCCCGTCGCACGTGCACACAACGCTCGCAGGGCGTCTGCTACGGCGCCGCCCCGAGTTTCCGCTGCTCGCCGCTGCGGCGCTGGCGTCGCGCTCCCAAACTTGAGCTTGGGTTCCCTATACCGCTGCTTCCGTCGTGCTTCCTATGCATCTCTGCTTCCACCGTTTGCTGCTGCTGTCGCAAGCTCTCGCCGCATCTTTGCCTAACGACGACACTCGCCTGACAGTAATTTCTCCCAGGCCCGTGGGACACAGCGTCCTTCGATCGGTTCGGAGGTTCGGTGATTTGGAGTGCAACAACCCCGTCCGTCGTCGTCTATGCTTCTGCCGCCGGCGCCAGGCCTCGTCATATCCCTTGCTTCGCGATGAGTCACACCCGGCTCCCAGGACCACGTTGTCCACTCTTAACACCCTGTATCTCGTCCTGACCGGCTGCGGAGTATCCCTTGCCCTAGCGTGGGCGAACATTCGCTCGTAACCTTGTTGGTGAGTCGGACGTCCTCGATTCCTTAGCGTATTTTGTTGCTAGCTTGCGTTATTGTGGTCGTAGCAATAAATGCCTTGTCTGTGTCAGCCAGAGTGTCGTTCCTTTGTTCCCTCAGAGCAAGGCCCGCCGTGGTCGGCGTGCGCTCGGTAGCGTACGCGACCACGGAGTGGGGTCCGGCGGTTTTGAACTGTGTCAGCCGCGGTAAAACGGGGAAAACGTATTTATCTCCCCAATTTAAAACCCCCACACTATACGCAGGGTTAATTGACCCTAGTAAGAAGACTCGCATCCCTTTCTAGACTACATTAGGTGGGAATGTGAGGGCAGGCAGGATATAAGAAGACGCATATGCACTTCTCGAGAGCAGTGGGAGTCCCTGCTGGCCAGTTCTGACCTTAACGAACAGCTTAAGCTGATCGAAGCGGTAGAGAAGGCTGTAAGAAACAGTGCTGTCCTGTACCAGGGACCCAATCCTGCAATCCGATGAATACTTTTGTGATTTTCAGTTGTAACGGGACCAACCGGCAGCCGTTCAAGCGGTGGGACGAAGATGTCGACAAAGTGCAGTCCTGGTTCCTTGGTTACTACTGATAGTGTGCCTGTTGTGACGCTCTTCGATCAACGACCACCACCTGCGCTTCGAATACACATCTTTGCACTTGGATGGAGGTGTACCGATCCCCGTCCGGTCCTCAACCAGGAACTTCGGAGCCGAACGTTTATCGCACCGGCCACCATGCCAGACTTCCGATTCAACCATCGCCGCCCATCCCTGCCACCGTCCTCTGTTCCGGGGTGCAACACCAGAGCGACCCTTACCTATTCAGTGGTATGGACGACCATGACGTCGACGACTGGCTGGCCTCATACGAGCGCGTCAGCAGTTACAATCGGTGGGACGATTCCGTCAATTTGAGCAACGTCCTCTTCTACCTCGCAGACGTTGCCAACCTATGGTTTCGTAACCATGAAGCCGACCTTCCCGCCTGGTCCTCATTTAAGACGAGCTTCGCCGACGTTTTCGGCCGTCCGCCGTGCGGAAACTCCGCGCCGAGCAACGTCTCTGTGCTCGAGCTCAGCTACCGGCCGAAACTTTCTCGAGCTATATTGAAGCCATCGTTGACTTATGTAAGCGCGTCAATCCTTCGATGGACAAAGTTATAACCACATTCTTAAAGGGATCGCCGATGACGCTTTCCAAATGCTCCTGGCGAAAACCCCCACCTCCGTCAGTACCGTCATCCAGCTGTGCCAAAGCTTTGACGAGTTACGGAAACAACGCGCTTCTACGCGGCAGTCTGGAGCGTCTACCGAAGGTCTTGCTACCGAGGGTCCTTCGTCTAACTGAGCAATCCTTGTTCATGCAGCGCGTCAAAGATTTCATACGCGAGGAAGTCGCACGCCAGCTTTCTCTTCTGAATTACGTTCAAGACCCTGTCTGCTTTACTACCGACCTAGCGCTCTCCCTTGCGCTGACTATCCGCCGTGTTGGTCAGGAGCAGGTCGCTGCAGTCCTGCAGTCCTGCCGTCCAGCCCCCCGCCTCCTCCTGTAGCAGCACCGCTCACCTATGCTGAAGCCGTCACCCGGACACCGCTCTCACGCGCCCCTCCCACGTACCGCAGCAGTCATTATGCCCCCCCAGCCCCCCCCCCCCCCCCCCCCCCGCTGTCTATGCCTCCTCCTGTTAACGTGAAGGTTGCACAAACACGGGACGATCCACAGCGAAGAGACACAGAGACACACACAGGCGCTAAACGGATCGTCCCGTGTTTGCGCAATTTTCACCTTAACAGTAACATGTACCAACTAGGCCCAACCGAAATTTTATTGAACATGCCTCCTCCGCCAGCCTCATTTGCTCGCAAGCGACGACACCCTGCGAACCCTTGGCGCACCGCAGACAATCGGCCCATCGGCTACGCTTGTGGGCTTCCAGGCTTAGTCGCACGTCTCTGCCGTCAGCGCTTGCCTCGTTCTGGTGATAATGTGCGCCCGTATGGATACGATCCCGAGCCGCACTTGCCCAGTGGCTCTTCTGGCTCGTGTATGCCTCGCCCACAATATACGACTCGCCGCTCACCTTCCCCTCGCCGCCATTCAATTTCCCCAATGCTTCGGCGACCGAATCCCCTCCCAGAGGAAAACTGAATGCGGCAGTTCCGGAGGCAAGAACTGCGTATTTTGCGAACTCGTTAAGTCCTCCGTTTCCTCCCGCTACCCTGATTAAGGCGTCTGTTGAAGGCGTCCTTGTTCTCGCGCTCGTTGACACGGACGCTGCCGTGCCCGTGATTGGTGACTCTCTTCGCCGCAAAGCCGTTCAAGCGGTGGGACGAAGATGTCGACGAAGTCCAGTTCTGGTTCCTGGGTGACTCCTGGTGACGCTCTTCGATCAACGACCACCGACCTGCGCTTCGAATACACGCTTTTACACAGCAAATGTTTTCCAGTACATTTCCTGTATCACCGTGAGTGCCACGTAGGAAAGTGGTCGAACGGAGAGGGCGAAGCTGTGCGAGAACCCTCAAAGTATGCTGTAGGGCCAGTTGGTCAAAAGAGTGATTCAGACTCTTCACTTCGTCAGCAAACGGGTGAACACCTGCCAGAGCACTGCAAGGGCTGCAAAGACTCTTATCCCTTTCTGCATCGTACTCAGATATTAGGACGCGGTAATAATCAATTGGCAAGGGAAATCTTGGAAGCCACTGAAATAGCGAAGTGCAGTAATGACACGTGCATTAGCACAACATCCATTCATCTCATGAAAAAGGAACGAAAGTTTTTAGAACGCATCTAAGTTTTCCCATTGGCCTACATATGCGGGTGCTCTTCCTTCTACATTTCTTCTTTTCTTTTCTGAGTTTTTTTCGGATGTTTTTAGTTTTCTTGTACTGCCTCTTTTTAGATTTTCAGAGTGGGGCATTCTTTTAAGATTTGCGCATGCGTTGTTGCAGAGTGACGGGACGTTTTTCGTTGTTCAATTTCATTCAGTTTTAAGTGTAGCACCGTCCTGTCCTCGTCTTTCTTCGTCCCGTCTTTGCGCTACGTTTTTGTTAAGAACCCTATTATGCTACCTAAGGCTCAAGACAGAAGGGCTTGAGAACACACACGCGCGCACGTGGACCACAATGCTAGAGACAAAATATAAAAGAGTACAATTTTGACAACAGTCTATTTAGAATCAGCATGGAGTATGCACTTCTGTTCGGTAACAAATGCGTCGTAATATTTTTCGCAAACGATTTCTGCAGGTAGTTTATTACAGCGGTAAATGGCTTTGGAATAATGGCGAATGACGCATAAGTTTGATGTGAGCAATCTTGGGTTGCATTTTGAAACAGTCGTCTGATCGGGGGAGAAGGTACAAAGCCCTTTGGAATCCCACCAATTTTAGTGATGAGAACAAATCCCAAGAGTCTCTGCCAGGTGTTCTGTCCCATGTATTTTGAGTGCAGAACAGCAGCAAAGAGAGTGCGAAAGTGCAAATGCTCCAGTAAAGCCCTTCAGCGTGCGTGCGTGCGTGCGTGCGTGCGTGCGTGCGTGCGTGTGTGTGCGTGCGTGTGTGCGTGTGTGTGTGTGTGCGTGTGTGCGCGCGCGCGCGTGTGTCATCTGCTGTCAGCCGAGTGAGTACAATGTTCTTGCGATGTGAACATTCGCAGCAGGCGATACTTAATCACACCAGCCATAACACGTCTCATGGAACACTAGGCGCTCCAAACGGGCTGAACAGGATTTTAAAGATAATGAAGACCGGAAAAACTCCCTTTAGGTCGAAATTATTCCGGAGACCTCCACTACGGCACCTCTTTCTCTCTTTCTTCCTTCACTCTCACCTTCCTCCCTTCCCTTACGGCGCGGTTCAGGTGTCCGCCGAGATATGTGAGACAGATACTGCGCCATTTACTTCCCTCAAAAACCAATTTACCTATTTACCTAGCTTCGATTATTGCCAGATTTAAACTTCACTGCATGCCAATATGCAAAAGGACAGTCCATAATCATATATAGCGCTTTTTAGAAGATTTTTTAAAGTTTTTCTTCGTGATTCGGTATTACGGACGACTCGCTTTATGGAGACTTTTGCTCCGGAACCAAAGTGTCCATATTAGCAAGACACGACTGTAATTCGGTAATCTCGTTGTCCGTTCAAAAATTTGCTAAAATTGTCTTGCTACCGCCTGTCGTTCCTTCGTGTAATTGAACCTCAATCAGTGAAATGCAAACACACAACTCACCTTGTGCACATTCGTTCCCGCTGTCTTTCTCTCATTCGAGCTTTACTTGCAAAATCGTCGCATCGCTCCTTCACTGGAGTCGACTGAGTCCATGTCCGTCGCGGGTGTCTCATTCCCCCCCCCCCCCCTTTCTTTTAAACGATTGTTTTTTTATTTTTTCGAAGTGTTCGAGGCTACTTTTGAACCGTATAAAGCCCTGTTTTGTCTTGGGGAAGGCAACTCGGCGTCGCCTTTTTGCAGAAAAGGTGCTCGTCGTACCTACACTGAACAAACAAGGGGAGGGGAATGAGGGGCTCGTTATAAATATGAAAGAAGCCAACAGCCACAGAAACCAAGGGGCACAGGTTTTTTTTTAGTTTATTTATTTATTTTGTGGTGTTGATAAATTTAGAATATTACTGAATATGTTATCGCTTAAAGCTAATTGATTAGAAAAGCAGAAGAAAAAACAACCACATGCCGCCGGTGGGATCCGAACCCACGACCTCCGAATTACGCGTCCGGTGCTCTACCTCTGAGCTACGGCGACGGCTGTCAAATCTTCTGTTTTCGGGGGTATTTATGTTTACAAGTAACCTAACCTTGAGAGTGTTCACCAGCGCCACCCTCGTTCAATCCACCGGCGGCATGTGGTTGTTTTTTCTTCTGCTTTTCTAATCAATTAGCTTTAAGCGATAACATATTCATTAATATTCTAAATTTATCAACACCACAAAATAAATAAATAAACTAAAAAAAAACCCTGTGCCCCTTGGTTTCTGTGGCTGTTGGCTTCTTTCATATTTATAACGAGCCCCTCATTCCCCTCCCCTTGTTTGCTTAATTGCTTAGCGAGGGCCTCGGTTCTGGCAGCCTGGATGCCATATGAAGCATAAGAGGGTTCTCACGCAGCTTCCACCGTCTCCGTTCGATGACGTTCTACGTCATACCTGCGGTAACTCAGGACGTTCTACGTCCGCCGCTTATGAACGAGGGTGGCGCTGGTGAATTAACACTCTCAAGGTTAGGTTACTTGTAAACATAAATACCCCCGAAAACAGAAGATTTGACAGCCGTCGCCGTAGCTCAGAGGTAGAGCACCGGACCCGTAATTCGGAGGTCGTGGGTTCGGATCCCACCGGCGGCATGTGGTTGTTTTTTCTTCTGCTTTTCTAATCAATTAGCTTTAAGCGATAACATATTCAGTAATATTCTAAATTTATCAACACCACAAAATAAATAAATAAACTAAAAAAAAACCCTGTGCCCCTTGGTTTCTGTGGCTGTTGGCTTCTTTCCTACACTGAACAACGCAGCCTCGGTTGAAGGCAGATGTTAAAAGCTACTTCGTGATGTCTGGATTTTGAATGCCGCGCTGACTTACCACAGGTCGGAAAGGTGATTTCAAGTAGAACGGTTTCATGCCGCGCAAAGTGAAATTGCTTTTCACGATGAGCACCATACAAGCCGTACTTTTTGCAGCAAAACTTTAGCCTGCGCGAGGTTGCACATTTGTCTTATTCAGTTCATGCCTAGTCAAATACAGAAACTATTAAGAGCTGCTGTACACTTGTTTCTAGTTTCGAACATGTGCTGCGCGAACCTGGCTCCCTGAACGACGATAGGGGCTCTCCTTGCGTGTGTAGATTTGAGAGAAACAGAACAACACAATACGCTCTGTTCATGAGCGCGTTTATTTTCTTGACAACAGACAACAGCGCTAACAACAGGGTGCTTTCTGGGTGCCAAGAATTGCAATTATAAGCATTTCTTTAAACGTTCTGCCGAGATTGCTTAACCGATTGCTGATGTTATGAAAAAGATTGGCTTTCACATTGACACCCATGAAGAGTTGCTGGCGGTAAGTTTGCGTACACGTAATGCCCCTCAAGACCCAAGCGCTGCACAGTTATTGGACGCTTTAGGTGGCTACTTTGGTCGGAAGATTGAGCGTGAGAAGAAAATCGCATTGGACGCCCTCAACATGGTGACGTTAATCATTAGTCCACACGAGTTAATCTCAAACTGAGGACTGTGCCTGTAGTTTGCCCAGGCCGCGTGTCTTGATGAGAGGAGAGCAGAGCTCTGCAGGAAACAACAGAGCCCGGTCCTCGGCGTCCGTCCACCCGCGCTCAGTTGCGTCCTCTCCTCGGGTCGATTAAGTGGATGTAGGAGTCGTTCTCTTCGGGTTCACATTGGGGCTTGTCGCACGGCGCCCCGGGATCGCCTCCCTCTGCTACGCACAGGACAGAAACGCAAGAGAAACGCTTTGAGCGAACTGTCCTCAGCGAGAGGGGATGTTAGTGAAAGCACCGTGTTGTTATGCTCGTTTGCCGTCGGTTAAAGGACTAGCCAGAATCCTCTCGTACCTTAAAGCCGCGTCAAAGGTTAGCCAGGCCACCTTCGATATTTTGCTAGCCGTTTGTTATGCGTTAGAGGGGCGGAAAGCGTGCAGATACTGGCGAACATTGCTTCGTATGACTCCAGCTGAAGTTCTCCAGCGGGTAGTTGCAACATGCATGCAATCATCCACAGGAGAAGATTACTGCAAGTGGGTCGATTTCAACCGCACATGTAGGGGAGCGCATTGATGCGGGTTAGAACGAAGCATGACGCAGTGGAGTACAGAGGTTTGGGGCGAAGTGTAGGGAAAAGCGTTTGTGGAGTAAAAAGAGCTTCCGTAATGGTAAAACGAACGTATACACGATCGACATCGTAAGTTTAGTTATAGCGAACCAGAGTTAGTACGTAAGCCGGTTTTCCCTTACAAAAATTTGTGATGACTTTCTGATAAAAACTCAATGGTTTCAGACATTACACTCATCGCGTATTTCTGACGACTTTTGAGTTGAGTTTCTCATACACTGGTGATTAATATTGGCCACTGAGCTTCTGATTAAGGCGTGATGTGTTTTTCCTGTTTAGATTCTAATTAATTTCTTTTAAATACATGCTGAATTCATGATGCATTTCTGAATGGTTTATGAAGCACTGACGGCCAAAAAATAAATGTCGTGAATTCCATGTCTTTAACGGATCTTTAACTCACGCAGAAACCACGCTGCCGTGAAGCGGTGTAACATGTAATGTAAACATCCACTCAACTATTCTGTGCTACTTTCGCTGAAACGTCGAACAGTCCAGGATCATAATCTGTCAATCATTGCTGCAAACAGCTTTCATCGACCCTCTGAAAGGAGCGAGTAACACGATCGAGAATAGGGCATTACAATTTCTAGAAGTACATGCCGCAGTGGTATACTTACCTGATCTGTACTTCACAGCGCGGGCTCATGGTTACATAAGACGCCCCCTAGCAAGTGTTAGTGATGAGCTGTTAATAAGCAGAGCTTTCTAAGATAATTTTGGCGTCATATGCACCATATCCGGCAAGTAAAAACGAAGAGATTTAACTGCAAAGCTCTGGTAGCTGATGTGCATCATTGCTGCATGCGAAATGAAAAAAAAAATTGTCTGAGACGGTGCTCGAAAAAGATACTGCTCTGATGTCTCACACATCAGCAAAAACTCTTTCTTTTTCATGAGGAAAGTTCATGCAAAAAACACATAAAGAATTTCCGGTTCCAAAAAGTTAATGCTAAAATTCGTCAAGGATTTAGGATGTCCGTCTGGTACAAAAAGTTAACGCAAAAGCGCATTACGAATTTATGATGCCGGGCTGATGCAAACAGACAACATATGTGGCCTCTGTGATTAATTCCTGACGACTCGTCACGATTTTATCATAATGATAACAGAAATTCAATATCCAGAGCAGCTACAGAGTAGAGTAGTAGAAGAGCAGCTACAGAGTATAATCCATCCCGCAGTGAATCGGCCAAGCACGTTGTGAATCTAATGCATGTTCTGTTTAGACATCACACGCCCTGTACAAGCATTGGAGAGTGACGTTCGCCAGCTCCTTATATTGGTCAGACTAGTAACTCTTTTTCACGTCTCACGTCTTCGCTGTCTCGCTGCAAAGAGTCATTCACTCGCAAGCACGCAAGAATTCTATAATTGAGCGCCATGAAAAGCGGCAGTGGGCTGCAGCGACTGCATTCTGCCCCTTTGCCCAAATTCCTTACCTGGAGGATTGCTGCCTCCTGCTGCTGGCTTCTTGCCTGGCTTGCTGTCCGGTACTGGTGGAATCACTGGTCCTGTGAAGAGGCGGGAAACAAGAATATTGCACACCACGTGCCTGATCCTCAACAACGCCGCAGCGTGCTTGTCGCCGAAGCGCAAGTGCCAGTAGCTCATGTTTACCGAGTGCAATATCGGCAACGCGAAATGGCGGATATTGTTCGCTTTACCCGGAAAAAAATGGGGCATTTGTATAAGCTATAAGGCAAATAGCCGGATACTACTTTTTGAAAGCTGGCTTCTGAAGTATTAGTATGTATTTTGCGGCACACTAGCAGTAATAGCAGCGGTGGTGGGCTTCAGAAACCAAGTGAATTATGTCCACTAGTAAACTAGTTAACTAAACTTTGATAGTCAACTTTACTATAACCATTGCAGTTAGGCGCCTTTTAGTATTTAGAGGGTGATAGCATATCAGTTTTTGTAATTTCAAAAACGCCATTACCCTCTGGCTCATGCAAGTTTCGACAATCTCACGCGGCTGTATACGTCACTCTGTGGCGGACGTGCTACGTGACCTTCATTGCCACTATTAAAAGTATTTTTAAAATATGTATTTAACAGGCGTGTTTTTAAGTATGAATGGCAGGGTGAATGGCAGGGTGAATTCGCTGAAACGCCCTGACTGCCTGTGACGTCAGCACTCTGTCTTCAAGTCACCGCCGTCCATGTCTCAGTGCCTTTGGTGACTCATCTTTGCATAAAACGCACGCACAGGGGCAGAGTAGACACGAGCGATGCCGGGTGTCTCCTCTCCCTCTGTGCGTGCGTTTCGCTGCAAAGAGGAGTCGTAGAGTTACCGACCATCAGCTACGCTTAGTGATATCTTTTGCGTTCGGCTCCTGATTCTATCCTGGACGCGGCGGCCTCATTTCGATGAAGGCGAACAACATTAGAGCCCGCGCGATGTCAGCGGTGGTCGAAATTAAACCGCAGCACCCCCCCTGCGGTGTGCCTCGTGTGTCGATTCGGGACGTTAAACCCAACAGTTTACCCGGCATAGCAGCCACACCTGTTGCGAACGACACTTGGTAGCTGGGGCACAAGCTATGAGTGTACATTTCCGGAAAGGGCTAGCGAGGCGCCGTGTCTGTGCGCCTGCCACGTAGCTTAAGATCACCATTAAGGGGGCCCGGCCATATCACGCACCCCGGCAGTTCCCGCAAGGCTCAGTTCTTTGGCAGGCCGTCTGTCTCTCGACCAGTGAGCTGTAGCGCAGGGTCACGGCGGGCAGGCAGTGGATTTATTTCAATTAATTTCACTGCCACATACTTTTTCGTGACACGGACGCCGGCTTTTCTCGTTAGCGGGCTGTCGCATTAAAATTATACCATGTTTGGAACCGCATTTGAAAATCTCAGGATTTTTGTCACCACATTTCAGTATGAGTATCACCCAATGACCGACACAGAGCCAGGCGCGTTCTGTATCAAGCACCACTACCGTGGTGGTTGCTACAGAACTCCAGGCGTACTTTGCGCTCACAAATTTTCCGCGCCTGTCCCGCAGACGAGCTGTAGCCACTGTAACACAAGCGACGAAGCTCTTGTAAGTTGTGGACCATTCCAGGAACCCAAGCAGGGCCGCGGCGGAATTTTCAAACTAAGGCAAGGACCCTTTCTAACACGTTACTGCGCGGCGAAGCTTCTGCTTCAAGGTCTTCTTGCTCCTTGTGCATTCGGTCGATGGCCGTTTGCAGCTGTCGTCCAAATAGGAGGCCAGCGGGAGTGGAACCAGCATTGCTCTGTAGGAAACCGGAATCCGGCCGAAGTTTGGAAATCTCCAGACGCCACCATGTGATGTTTTCCTAATGGCATGGACTTCAATGGCGGAGGTGTGCATGCAACAAGACGGTCTTGGAGACCTGATCTGTTTCTGAAGTCCAGTCTCTCCTTAACCCCTTTTAACGACGTTGTTTGCTTGATTCTTTTGGTGGGGGGTAGTGTTTCGTTCTTGGCTGCAGTTCTTCCCTGGCCTTCTGTCCATTTCGTTTTCTTTTTGGGACTTCCTTTACTGCTGCTCCAGCTCACGTTCACCCGTCAACATTTATTCAGAACGTTACTGCCCCCACCGAAGCTTACAGGACTTCTGTCGGAGTTGTCTTTCGCTCTCACATGCTCCTTGTCAGTGCGAAAAAAAACAGGCCCGCTTCGGTACTCGGAAAGCCCCGGTCGCTGCATAGGCATCCGCCTCTTTCCGACCAAGCTGGCCTCGTTTCGGAGGCGGCGCTGCTGTTATCGTTCGGACTCTTTGTTTCTGCTTTGCCGGCGGCCACCCGGTGACGCATACGATTCTGCTTGAGCCTCACGCACAGTGCACACACACTCACACACAGCCTCTACTTATACGCGGCAGGCATGGCCCAACCAATCACAGCGCCGGTTGGCTTGCGTTATTCTTTGCCGTCACCCTCCCTCCTAACCTAGAGGGAGGAAAAGGGGAGTTTATACATGGGGAAAGTCTCCGTGGTTGTGGCACTACAGCAGCCCGCTCCTCTATAGTTTTCTCGGAAGATTGTTGCGGCATCCAGCGCATCCCTGGAAAGCCCGGAACGCTTACGGTATTGCAGAACTTTGGTTGCTGTCGTGTGATCCGGTGACAGTGCCGGCACTGCACAACTCACGGCGTCAGCGTGAGCTGCCAGTTGAGAGCCGTACATTTGATGTTGGACCAGCATGTACCGCGGAGAAAACGATGCTCGTAAACAGAAGCGGGACGAACACACGCGTGGACTGCGTATTAACATCACGGAATATTTACACCCTACCTAATGAAGAATGCAAAACAGACGAGCAGGAGACAGAACCCAAAGTAACGCGCCATTACAGTTCATGTATAGCATCCACAAATCGCAACTCCACTACGAATGGCTGGCTGCCACATTCGCTAATAAGCCGCCCAAATGGCACAGTGGCTGTGGCGCTCGTCTGCTGATCCGAAAGACACGGGTTCGATCCCGACCGCGGCGGTCGCATTTCGATGGAGGCGAAATGATAGAGACCCGTACACAGTGCGATGTCAGTGCACGTTGAGAAACCCCAGGTTATCGAAATTATCCGGATCTCTCGACTACGTTTTTCTTCATAGCCCGAGTAGCTTTGGGATGCTGAACCCCATATAACAAACGAAACATTCGCTTCTACTTTTTCTCACGATATATGCCTCTATGAGCTCGCGAGTAAAACTTATCCATATGTTAATGCAAATTGCTAGTTTTAGCCAGAAGCCTGCGGCATCCCTTCTTTACGCGTGCACTCCTGAGACGAATGTTAACACAATTGTTCCGGGTAAAGTTCACTGCAAGAAAACGGGAGCTCGTTTACAGCCACGCATACGCAGGCTGCCTACCATGACTCATCGTTAGCTTGGCAAAGAAAGGGTTTATACAGGGGAACTATGGTATAGTACCATACGCGGAGTGCCGCGCTGTTAAATGAGGTTTGACTGACAGCTCGCGTGACTTCGCATCACGTCGACTTGTGACGTCTCATGGTTGATTGACCAGTTCGCGCGGTGAGTCTGGCTAGTCATGAGCCCATAGAGGCTTGCGCCTTAAAGGCAGCAGCGTTACACGACAAAGGCTTCATTTGGACTCGACCGACTGACCAAGGAGGCGCAGCTCTGGCAGGAGACCACCACCGATAAATGGACCGCTGTGGACTCTCCTTCTACCACCGCAGCGAAAGTTCTTAAAGAAGGAAACCTATAATGCGCGCGAGGACGATGATACCAAGCTCAATGACAGCGCTTTAATATCCGTTCTTCAATCAGCAAGAACGAGTGGCGACACTCGGAGGGGCACAGGCAGATTGTCAATGGCACCTTCTCCATCATTTTCTGCACGTATCACAGCCGGCCGTCAGCACGCTCACGCCGAGTAGTGCCCTCCTGCCAGTGTCCACTCGGATGCCTCGGGTCGCAGAAAACCAAAGCGCGCAGATGGCACTTCTCTCTCGTCACAGCGGCCAGAGTTGGTCCTGTAGTTGGACGGACCAATCCCTTCGAAAACATGAAATGCCGCTTAAAACTATCATCAGGCATGTCGAAGGAATCCTAACGTATGTTCGGCCGCCGATAACGCCACATCAAGGTGGCAAACGGAGTAGCCACTATATTTGCATTGAAGCGAACCCCAGCATCTCTATTCCACAGACGGCAGGCTCACCCGTTCGCTTTCACTTGTTTGACAGCTCGTGTGACGTGCACAAAAACCTCGGGTCCACCTCCGCGAGATGTCTTCACGCCGGAGGTGACGATACGCGGGAAGCGAACCGGTTCCAAAGCGAACCTCCTCGTGGATTCAACAAACCCGGCCTTTTTGCCGAACCTCGGGGTCCCTGCCTCATACGTAAGCTCTCGCCCGTCTCATGCGCTGAGATGTGGCGCTGTAGTAGGATACAACTTACAAAAAAAAAAAAAACAGCAGTTGCTAACACTAGGCCGCTATCCGCGGCGTCCTGTATTACTCCGCTGGCCAATTGCAACATTAAACGAAATCAGCTCTTTAATGTTTGACTATATCAAACAATCCACGTATCAAAATTCTAGAGCTCATAATTTTATTTCTTGTGACAAGCTTCTTGTTTAGGTAACAAGATACGTTTAAGCAGTGGACTACTTTTTGTCTTGGAGGAACTCTGTGCGCGGGGGCTGAATGCGGGCGGAGCTTCACTGCAGACTTAAGTTGTATCCGACTACAGTTTATTATACTCCGCCATCAGCAGCAACAGATACTTTTCCTGTGAAGCTAACATGATAACGATAAATTTAATTACCTGACTTTGTGCTGCGACCGCCCAAATGGAGTGTTGCATCTTTTAACAGATAAAGCTGTAACTGCGAAAGCAGCACTTCGCTGTCCGTCACGACTGCTCAGTGAATATTTTTACAACTAGCGAATATTCGTCAAAATGTTCGATTCGTATTCGATACGGCTGAACTATTCGTATACAGTTCGATAACAAAGCTACACTCACTATTCATATTCGCTTCGGTTTGGAAGAAGTACTACTCCCACACCCCTAAATAGAGATGATGTTCTCCCTTTCATTTTGGAGCTTGCACGTTTTTGCCCAAGGGTTCTCTATTCTCCCCTAAAGAAAGGTCCGTCCCGAACCCGGCACCAACATCTGTTGCAGTCGAGCCTGATTTCCACCCGTAGAGATGAAAAAACGCATCCGAAGGGGCTCCCCGCGAGCTTTCACTGGGGAATCCCGCACTGCCGATCTGCTGTCGATGTTTCACTTTTCCCGCCGACCTTCTGCGGCGTCTGCCACGCATGACCTAGCGTCGGCGTACGTGACCTTCGCTTCAAAACTCCTTCGCGGCAACCGCAGAAGTTTTTTTCCCCGTAATTGCTTCCTTGCTGGGCGATACGCGTCGCCGAGAGGCGTTGACTTGTCGCCACGCGATTAGCGCCGCAGCAGCGGGCACAAATAACGCGCACTCGGAAGAAGCCATTGGCACTGCGTTTCCTGTGCCGTAGATAAAAATAATGAAGTCGCTGTTCTCTTGCGTTTTATCTTTCAAGAAATAAAGGACAGAGAGGGGAAGTACGCCATTATGTTGTTCACGTGGCCCTCTGCGTACAGGCACAGAACGAGTCAGTAGATAAAATAACAGGGTGAGAAAACACTGATGCGAAAACTTGAAAAAACTAAATGCGGACAAGAAAGGCCGCCGGCATGAACTCCAGGGGCCGGAAAAAAATGCATGGCTATGCGGTGTAACTGAGTGGCGAGGAAGAGAGGTGATGTGCTGTCGGGTTGACGCCTGTGGACGATTTTAATTTGGATGCCTCGCCATCACCTTACTTTGCTGCTGGCGCCCTGTATGATCCAAGCCTAAAAGCCGACACCGGCGTCATCTGGGGCTGTGCGTACGGAGGGGCTACTGCACGGCGCATGTGTACGCTGCGCGGCAGCTTCGGGTTTTGCGGTGTTCCTGAACTGAGAATACGGCTGTCTTTGTTTAGCTGAGCCAACAAACCACTCAATCCGAGTAAGAGATCGTCAGTGCTGCACGGCGGAAGCCCCTGTAAGCAGCAGTAGCGGACGCCGAAGGGCCACGCTCCGCTTACTATACGTTTTATCTCTTGTGGAGAGCATATTTCCAGTTATTATGAACTGCCACTAATCGCAATTGAAACTCTGCACACAAGTGCACAGCGAAGTGCGCAGCTACCGTTGCGCGATGCTACGGCGCACCGCAGTACAGGTGCATCGCGCAGTGCGGCCTCTGTTGGCGTTTGCGGACCTGCCCGCAATGCGTTGAAGTCCTGGTGCGGCACCGCGATCATAACTCTGATAACGAGGTCAAATTTAGCTCAAAGCGTAGGTAAATTTACCATCGCTGTTGAGACATGGCATCAGTATGTTCACGGTAATTAAAACAACTTGTTAAATAATGCGCGACGCGACAAAAGTAGAAAAATCACTTGCCCTGTGCTTGATCCCCAGGTTCAACATCGGTACCGGACTTTCTTCCATGCGCCTATTATCGCCGAAATGGGTTGACCGCAAGTTCGTAACTGCTACGACGACGTTCCCGTTTACGTCTACCCGCCGCGGTGGCTTAGTGGTTATGGCCCGAAAGACGCGGGTTCGATCCCGGCCGCGACGGCCGAATTTCGATGAAGGCGAAATTCTAGAGGCCCGTGTACTGTGCGATGTCAGTTGTGACGGAACAGCGCAAAACACCGGGACAAGAGACAAGCACTGCAGCGCTTGTCTCTTGCCCCGGTGTTTTGCGCTGTTCCGTCACAAATGAATTTCCGGAGTCCTTCACTAAGGCGTCCCTCATAGCCTGAGTCACTTTGGGAGGTTAAACCCTAACAAACTAATAAACTGAAAGTTTACGTCTGCTGGCAATTTAATTCCCGGTCGGCGGGAAAGTGGTGTCGCAGAAACATGTCGCAACAGAATTGGGACTGCCTTTGCATGTTTCCCACACACGCTTTCGGCTATCGGTTTCCTATTTATGTGATTATTTGCGCAGTTCACGATCCCACAGTGTTGTCCTGACGACCTTGCAACAGAGAACGGCGTTGATAAAGGGATACAAAATCTTTAAGACAGCAAAAGTCTGACGAAAAAGGCTGCTCTGCAATGCATAAAACACGGGACTGCACAGCCCACTCGAGACTGGCAACAATGGAAGGGCGGGAACGGAAATGGCTGTTGACACCCAATGCATCGGGTTCGAGAGTATTTTCCCCAGCTTTACTTCTGTAAAATAGTGCATAGACAAGCTGACCCGTCGTCAGACAACGGCCGGCCCCGAACCGGGCACCATAATGTAGCCGAGCTAATAGAGAGACAGATCGGCCACACCTTCGGTCCTGCACTCACCTCCGCTTCCTGGCTGAGGCGGGACCGGCCCGGTTCCGGGGGAGTTCCCGCGTGGCGGCTCAGGGTTCACGGCTGCGCGTTGCAACAAAAGAACGTGTCAGAAGAATTGGCGAGCGAGGTACACGCATTAGAGACTTTTAGCTGAGCGGATTTACATTCCGCTCCGCTGGGAGCTCACCAGCGCAACATAGCGCGAGTAGTTTCAGCGCAGCGTCTAAAACGCTCGAGTGAGCCTAATACAGCGGGGTATGGGTGCCTCGGTTGCCAGCGCGCGTGGACATCAATGCACCCTAGAGCACTGTGCTGCCGCATCTATTGGTTATTGGTGGTGACACGCTGAAACGGATATGAGTCATTCTTGCTTTTATTATGCTAAAATTGCTAAATAAATCTTCGGTGCAATAGCGCACACAGGACAAGGGACCAAGAACGAGTAGACACACACAGCGCTGTGTGTGTCTACTCGTTCTTGGTCCCTTGTCCTGTGTGCGCTATTGCTCCGAAGTATGAACCAACAAGCCCGAATTTCAACGTTGCTAAATAAAGTCATTATTTGTGTTTATATTAGCATATTCTTTAATATTAGTGGTCCTTATAATCAATTATTAAGTATGTCGAGATAGAAGAAAAACGTTTGGCACTGTGATGGTCACGTCAAGCCGAAGGCCCGCTCGCTCGGACGAACGGGTGAGCGTGAGACCGTTGGCCGTCTCAGCGTTCTGCGCATGCTCAGCGGCGTAACTGATTGAGCCGTCAGACTTGAATAGGCAAGAAGAGCGGAAATTGAGAATTACCTGGTGGGTATTCCGGCTTGACGGGTACTCCAGATCCACCATCAAAAGGCGGGTAGGGCTGCGGATGGGGCGCTGGGCCTGCGGCGATTGTGAAAGGACATGCTCTTGGTTTGCCTCGGTGATATCGAGGGATGACCTAGCTCATGCCTGTAATACCTGGCAGATCACCTTGGGGATTGACTGGCATTCCAAAGCTGCCACCTTGTGGCAGATGCGGTATCGTTGGAACGTAAGGCCCTGTGACGTAACCAGGCAGAGAGTCACTGGACGAACACACAACTATCAGTGCATGCTGTGTACTACTTTTAACAATACAGGCTAAAATGCTACCATCGACCAAAGAAAGGAACATGCGGTCGGGAAAAAGAAAATGAAGTTCAATCACCCTGGTGTGATTTTATGCGCGTGGTGCTCATTATTACCTCACCCTAGTGCATACTGATTCATTCGCAATGTGTGGCCACGAGAACCGGCCTGGACCCGATTATCGGTCGTCCGAGAATTGCGCAGTTTAAAACAGTGAAGCTTGCGGGTGTTACGCATTTCATTTGCTTCCAAGTGCATACATCCTTTCCCGGCGACTGGGTCACATAAAGGCTGAAGAATTGCAGTCCGTATCTCCTTCGCCTCCTATCTTTTTGACGATGGATGTTATCTTTGGGGCGCAACTTCGCGCTCGTAACGTTCTTTGGGCTTGTCAAGAGGGCAAGTTGTGCGCACTTGGGGAGAGCGTAACTCGCTATAATTGCTCTCTGGCAAACGTCGCAATCGCGGAAGAAGCGAGTGCGTTCACGGAGCACACTTTGAGGGCGTAGCCTTGCCATCATTCAAGGCCATAACAAAGTACTCGCAAGGTTATTTCATTTGCCATAATGGAAAAAAAAAATTCTCCGGTATAGCTACAAGCGAAGCAACACAACAAAAGAATGCTGCACGCCGCCATCTTGTTTGTTGTCAAAATTCTCGAGTCTTGGCTGATCTGGGCTTTCCCACTGTTTACTTTTTTTTTAATTGTCAAAAACTGTTTAAGGTCATATTTCTTTGCGCTATCACTTCAAACAGTCAATTTTTAAGAGCTCTTTACTTTTTTCGTCAACCTCTTCAAAAATCCCGCTCATTTCTTGTCGCCACTTTTTTTTTACTACGTATACGCTTTCCCGTTTAGCATCGCGTAGCCTAAACTCGGGATGCCGAAGCGTACTCTCCCTAAGTGCACTCAACTTGTGCGCCTCTCCTTAAGTGCACTCAACTTGTGCGCTTGACAGGGTCATTACAGAGGCCAAAGTAAAGAAAGATGTAGAATGGAAGATAGGAGCCTCCCTTTTGAAACGGGGTGCTTGTAGTTGCCACCATGTTCGGCTTTTTTTCATCAACAGTGTAATACATCGGTCTGCAAATTCACCAAATACTGCACTTCTAACCTTATGTCACCTCTCTGTTTTACTACGCGACGCATTTTTCGATGTTTCATATATTATTTCATCCTCTTTGCCTCTATTCTACACATTGAGCCGTACGTGTTCAAACGCATCTTCAGGACTGCGTCTTGCGCAGAGTCCTTGCAAAGCTTGGGGCGTTCTGCATGGTTCTTCACGTGACTGTCGTGGTCAGGCAGTGTATTGGTCAAGTGGAACAAAAGAAGTGACTTTGTCAGCTGCTGTTTGGTCGGCCAGGATTCCTGGTGATTTCCAAAAGCGTTCTGTTTGTGGTTTTCCTGCGTCTTCAATGTAGCGCGAGAGCTATGTATATATGGACTGTCCGTGCTGTCTGAAGTCGTTCTTTCTGCAGTAAAATTATCGACCATGTGGCAAAACCCCTGGTAGCCCATGGGAGGATTTACGGGGCATTTTTAGTCGTGGCAGCTGAGGCTCAGGTCATCACATTACTTTCCTGACTAAAAAAGGTTGCTGTTCTTTTTTTTTTCTTCAGTGGAGTTCTCGCTCACGGATGGCAGTGTCCGTTCCCACCCTCTCCCCTTTAGCCTTCATCCTAAGCCATAATTTTCTCGCGACATAGTAGCCGGATGTGCCTCACGACATCGCAGTGAATTTATCTGGAGAGACTGTACATATCCAAATGTTACTCTCCAGCGCTTCTTAAAAGCTGCCCTTCAGAAAGGCGGGCTGCTTTGCGGGTGATAAATCATGCAGATGAGGTCATGCGATCGCAAATTTACCTGGTATCACTCCAAAGCCGTGCCCTTGATGCGGAAGCCCCAGGAAGCGCACATAGTCCTCAAATGAACTGACGCCCGGAATGTTGACTCCGTAGGGGCCGAATGGTCCAGCTGAGGCGCGCACACACGACACAAAGTTCGTTAGACGCCTTCGGATCCCCTTTTCTCCTCCATTGAGCTATTCTCACTGGCGGGGCTGCAAAGACTCTCCTTTTATTCCACTCAACCAAAGGTGACTGCGCGACCCTTTTATTTGGCGCCACCCTTCGTGCAAGAACACTTCTGATTCCAGGCGTTCTTTCACAGGCGGTATATACGTCGCTGCTCACGGAGCGGCAGTCGCTGGGAATCACGGGACACAAGCATCGCGAGAAGCAGCGTCAGCTGAGTGGAAATAAGCACTGCGTCGCTCCTCGGCAGGCGATGGGTCTTAGCAGGGGCCAAGCGAAAACAGCGCTGCTGTGCTGCGATATTCGCAGTGTCGGCATCAACAGACTCGCGGGAAAAGTGTATCTGAATTTAAGATGCAGAGCGCAGTGTGGAGACAGGCCGCGGGTGTGCAAAAAAGCAGTTCCCACGGGTGCAGGATACACTTGCACCACAAGCAATGACTGCTGTAACAGCGATGCCCATGTTTTCTTCATTCGTCCGCTGACACCCACTTTTTTTTTCTCAACCGCAGTGGCGTAAAGCAGCGCTATTTGAGCGCTTGTAAGAACTCAGTGCGCATCTTTCTTTGGAAGCGAGAAGCGTTGCGTGGAGATGAGCTGTTGTTAAACAGGCAGCAGTGCGGTGCAAGAAGCCAAGAGGCCAGGACAGTCCGCGTCAGACGAGCATGCGAATACAACTTACGTGTGCCGATATGTGGGCCTCCGAATTGCGATCCTAGACCGGGGATGCTTTTAAAGATGTCATCTAACACGTTAAGTGGGTTCACTGGGCTGATAAAATCCCCTGCGTGCAAAAGGAAAAGGTAGCGAAGCTGATTGGTCCAGGTCTTTTTAAAAGGCTGCGTCAGAAAGAGCGCCTTTCTTTTCTGCCGCGCAGTTAGGCGCCGCATTTAAAGAGACGACCCACACGTGTACAAGTTGGACAGATGCCATGCTCGAAGATAGAGGGGAAACGGGATTGTTAATGGCAAGTGAAAAGGAAACCCCGCAGAGAGACTGCGCCGCATGTCCAGTTTTTTGTCCTTTGCCAATGTCCTTTGGCTCTAAGACGCTGAATGAATACGAATCAACTATTTTCATTTTTTGAATTCCTTCACAGAAACGAACTTGTATTTCAATGTTGTCACAGTGTAACGTGCGTTGAAAATGCCGCGGAGAAGAAAGCCGAAGAAAAAAATGCGAAAATTTGCCGACAAAGTTGGGGAGTTTGCTTGTTGTTGCTATACAGTGTCTCTGTCACCGCAAAAAAAAAAAAAAAAAGGCACCGATTCCATGGCCGAGCGGGCTAAACGCGATGGGGTTTAGGAAAGCAACGCGCTACTGCACCACTGCACACATTAAGAAGCGATGAAGGCTCCAAAACATAAGTGCATAGCTGTTGTTAGTTGGCGTGCTTGCATTAATAAATCGCTCGGAAGGCTTCCGAAAACGCGCTTCAGGCAAATTTCAGTGAATGATCTCGACCGCCCTGCAGTGGGCGAGCCTGCTCCTTCGCGCTGGAAGCTTTTTTCCCGACGGCGCAAACTTTATGCACAAAAAGCACAGCACACTGTGCGCAGGGAGGCAACACCACGCTTTCAGGAAAGTAACGCCAGGGAAAGGTCGCCGCGCGTTCCGAGATTAGCGCCAGAGCTAGAATGACGTCAGCTGAGAAGTGAATAGGCTTGGGCGTGTTGGTAAAACATTGTAACTAAAGAAACATAAGAGCAGACACAAAAAGACGACGACGAGACAGGGACAAACGCTGACTTTCAGCACAGCGTTTATTGCGGATAGGAGCATATCTGAATCAGGGAAGGCAAAAACAACAAAAAACCAGCGCAAAAGTTGCCGACAAACAGCCAAGCCACATGCTAAGCTAAGATTTTGGTAGACTGGAGTGCCTAATGAAGCACAAAGATCCCTATGTGCCCTGCAGGAGGGAGGTTGTCGACAAAATTCCACTCCCGTGTGGTAGGCACTAGATAGGCTAAACCGGCAGATGTTTGAAAGTTCGTCTTTAATAGCACCATACAAAAAGTCCGTAACATTGTCACAGACGGCCATTCGGCTGCGAATTGTAAAAAATGCGACGCGTAGCCCCCTTGCCATCCCCTGTTCGATAAGGCGATCACTTTGTAACGACGCCGCAATGATCTGACGAGGGAAATCGTGGAAGCTTTGGACATAGCTCGGTTCAGGTGATACATGTGTCGGTACAGCCGTCTGTGGCATTATCAAGGAAAGATCTTGAATTCTCGGCTTAGCACGTGGCTTGGCTGTTGGTCAGCTACTTTTACGCTGTGTTTGTTTTTTTTCCCTTCCGCTGATTCAGAAGGGTATAGATGCTCCTCTCCGCAATAAACGCTGCTTGTCCTGTCTCGTCCTCGTCTTTTTGTTCCTGCGCTCGTTTCTTTAGTTATGACGTCAGCTGTCGCGTAACCACGAGGACGCTCGGTTTTTTCCTTGTACTTCAAGACCTGCACCTCGTTAACCGCTCGTTCCATGCAGAACGTGTCTGCGTTAAAAAAGAGACTACTAAAAAAATAAATTGCTCGCGCACACTAAGTAATTATTTTAAAGGGAGAGCGATCGAGAAAGAAGGAACAAGAGGATTGCTTCTCGGATTCCTCGTTTTTTTTCGATCCGTGGCCACTTCGGGCATGCACGCCCACTGTCTGTGGGTTTCTTTTGTCCGGCAGACACGATTCAGTGCCTCCCCGCCTGGCTCGTTCTCTTACTAAAATGAAATTGTCTCCAGGGAGCTAGGACAGACATCATGAGGACCGCATAATGAACTGTAATCGGATACAACTCAAGAAAGAAGCGGAACTCCATCCAATGGCTTCGATCGATTTTCATGACGCCCCTCCGCGTTTAGCTGCCACTTCCTGCGATTTCACGCCTTAAGGAACAAGGAGATCGGTCAAGGGGGAGTCGGTCGACGCCTTTGGCTGGAGGGGCTCCCTTGAGGGAATCTGCCGCTGCGTTTTTGAGTTGTATCTGACTGTAGAACTTTTGGCCGTTTCGTTGAGTGCTCAGAAATTCCGTCTACATTCTGCACGGTTCCAGCGTCACGTTCACGTGGCACCGTTGCTGCAGCTGAGAGGTGTGCAGACCGAACCGCGGGACGACGCATGCCTTCCAGCCAGGCTGGGCTCGAAGCTTCTTCCACCGATGTGTACGCCCAATAGCCGTGCCACACGGGGATGTATGCTGCACTTCATATTTGATGGTATTCGCAGCCTGCTGAGCGTCGCCAAGCGCGATGTGCATACTCTCGCGCTCAGCGCCCTTGCACGAAAGCGGATTTATTGTACAGGCTAATTAACAAGAGGTGGATACTTGCTATCTTCTCGAAGTAAGTAACTTTCCAGATAATAACTTATCGAGTTATACCTGTTCCTGCGCTTACATCGTTTGCTGAGACCTTCTGCACGAGTTAGTAGGCGCCGCAAAAAGCTCTTCGTATTCACAATGAAGTTGCTTACAAACATTATGCAACGTTCCTTATGTTAAGAGCATTTTTGAGCGGTATCGCCATAATGACATTTAACAGCAATAAATTTGAGCGTATGGCACTGGACTGCTTTAAGGTAATCATATTAATGGATTCAAAACATTAGAAATTTGTCATTTCATGTGAACGTCTAACGGGGGTATAACACTATCAGCCTTTTATAACTTCCACCATGGCCAGCAGACGGTCGCAATAACGTTTTCAACATGTTTCATTAATGAGCTTCGAAGGACTCTACTTCCTGACGGAGATAGTACGCCTGACTCGAAGCCGCTTGCCGTGAGGTCAAGCACCGACGGCCCCTAACCTCACCCACGCAGGGGACGGAACGAGGCTTGACTTCGCGGCACGTGGCATGTGATGTCTGCGAAAGACGGGCACCTTGTCCTCCACCTCCTCTGTGCGGTCGTTCCATATGCGGGCAGCACACGATGGGCGAGAGGAGCTCGACGCCGCAGACCACGGGGAAGTTGAGCCGGATGATGCCTCGCAGCGTCTGTATGCACTTGGCCAACCGCATGCACGTCCCGTCCACGAAGCCCCGGCCGAAAGGATTCTTGGCCTGGCATGGGCCTCGCTCCACTGCCGGAGGAACCACCGTGACGCACCTACGCGTTTCGCTCCTTCTTCGACATATCGGCTAGGGTCAACACTCTCTCTCATGCCGGCCTCCACAGCAGAAGCCGGTTGTTGACGTATTGCCATCGTCATCAGGTCCGTCCAAAGAGTGTTTGCATGAGGCACACGCAGGGCGGAACTCAAGTTACCTATATAGCTGTGCATTTCACTCACTTCTAGAAATTGCGGGCTAGAAAAAAGAGAAATCAGCGGCCAATTTCGCATGTAAAATGCGTGCTCGAGTTCTGACTTTTCGATGCTGACGTCAAGGGGAGTTAGAATCAAGCTGCGGGGATTTTCAAACGCAATTTTCGAGGAAATAAATGCGACAGCCGGACAATTGCGCCAGCATGGCAAGAAAGAGTCGTGCTTTCACGACCAACAAAAACTGGCCATCGACGCCCCTTTAATGCTAGAGAGGCATCGCTGTTTATCCAAGCTCTCAGCGCAGCGGCAAGAGAGGGTCTGTTCGGACGCATGACACATCAGCTGTACAGCGATACCATGTTCACGGCTGACAGCAAGCTTTGTTTGAGTATTTGTTTTCTATTCGCCTACTCTCAGAGTTTAAACATGTACGCCATTTTGTATTAGTTCGCTAGTCGTCACAGTCCCCTGCCTCGCTGTGGCATGTCGCCTGAGGTGTAAAAGAGCCTGCCAAAAGTGGTCAGGGCAGCCGCATTCTATTTATTTGCGTTGGTCACATTGGAGACCACCGCAGTGATAACAGACTAGACGGAAGAAGAAACCATGTGCGTCCTGCCCGTTTCTTCTCGCGCGTTCCTCGGTCGATTGCGCCGCCATTGAAACAATGTGCACCGCTACGGGATAGGGCCTAAACCAGCGTCATTCATTACAACGCTCCGGCGCCGACAAACGAAATGAGCGACTCGAAAACATCGTGTTTGGCTTTGCTCCAGAGGCGTGAGAGTAGCCTGTGACATAAACCGAAATCTTTGAGAATCGCTTCGACGGGCCGCTTTATGGCGGTGGAGCCTTCATTCGCTAATTATGTGGGCAGTAGTGCAGTCGAAGTTACTTGGTGCACTTTTTTGCGCGTTGCGATATTTATCAGGTGTTTCTGTGAAGCAGTCAAATTGAAAACAGAAAGAAAAGAAGCGTGTGTGGAAGCCCGTTTGCCCGAAGATGCCGACTGAACAGGATATGCGTATGTTTTATTCGCCCAGCTTCCCTTCTTGGGCAATTTGTGAAATACGAGTAACAGTGCATGAGGTCTCATGCTCCGATTGCAAAACTCAGCGAGGGAGCGCGCTTTCGTCGAAATTCGCTATCACCAGCTACATTTGTTTATTGCAGCGAAGAAAACTTCCCCTTTGCACGCGGAAAGGAAGTGCTTGCCCTCAACAGAGAGCTCCTTGTATAAAGTATAACCGCTGCAAAAACCAAGTCTTGCTACTACTGCTATGTGTGGGTGCGACACGTGGGTTATGAGGAACGCCGTAGCGCAGGGCTCTGGACGATTTAGAAGACGAGCAGTGACATATCGCACTGCACACGAGCATCTTTATGTGATCCGGTGACTTTGTGGTCAGCAGCTGAACGCCGAAGTCATCGTCACAAGCGTTGATGAGAACGTGTTGCCAAACGGCGTCCTTCTCGGCGCGTCGCGTGAGAGACCTGCTATTTGCCGCAAAGCTACTCAAACCGTTTCGCAATGGACAGCTCTTCGCGAAACTATTCCGTGGGATGAGTCGCGCGTGTGCTTTCATGCAAATCACTTCGCGTGGGCACCCCTCTGTGCCCAGCCGGGGGGACTCCCGTACTGGATGCTGCATTTACCAGTAGCGCTGCTATCGATTCGCACTATCGCACTATTTTTTTTCCTGCTTGTTCCTTGCTTATGTTTTTTGTCTCATTTTTTTCTCCTGCGTTCATCATCTTAGCTCTTGCAATAACGAAGACAGTTTTTGTATTACTGATTCATTTTTTTTTTCAGTTTAGTTTCGAAATGCATTGTCCTATTGACATGACAGAGTAGATTGAGACCCTAGGTTGTGACTCTGCTGCACCACTAACGTATCGCAGGTTATTGACATGACAGTAGTATGTAGACGCACATTGCAAGCAACGAAGATGTCCAAATTCGATGAAGAGTTACAATGGACCACTGTGAAGAACTGAGGCCGCCGCTGTGGCTCCACCGATCAAACTGGTCAAGTCAGCCTTGGAAGTCTTCTTCAGCCGCCGCGGTGGCTCAGTGTTTACGGTGCTCGGCTGCTGACCCGAAAGACGCGGGTTCGATCCCGGCCGCTGCGGTCGTATCTCGATGGGGGCGAAATGCTAGAGTCTCATGTACTGTGTGATGTCAGTGCACGTTAAAGAACCCAAGGTGGCCGAAATTTCCGGAGCCCTTAACTACGGCGTCCCTCTAGCCTGAGTCACTTTGGGACGTTAAACCCTCATTAACCAAACCACTCTGAATAATTGAGTTGAGGTTTTGCTCCCATGAACATGTGAGAAAATGGCATTCGATAAGAAGGGAAATATAAAAGACATATGACTGTGAGTTCTACAACGCAGACAGGCAATACAATTTTGTATCACAACTTCGAGCAGGTTCACAGCTTGATCTAAAACTGTGTATGCTTACCAAACTTATATTTTTTTTTTCACGCATAATACCACGGCGTAAAGACTGACTTCTTTCATTAGGATATCAGTGCACGTGACAGGTATACACGCTGTAGGCACCGTTTTGAGTCAGCTGTCACCAAAGCTATTTAAGCAGCGCGTACTCTCTCAAACAAGTCATAGAGCCATAAAGTTTGCCAATAAAAGAAACAAAACAATGAAGAAAGGAGCAGGCACAACGCTCACCTTTCCCCAAGAGGTGCGCATCGCAGCGGAGGTTTAAACCAAGGGCCAGTAGGCCCACGGACAGTACGAGAACTCGCATTTCGTCGCCGGCGTAAGAGACGCAGACGTGTGGTGCTAGCGAGAGCGGACTGCCAAGTGGTCGCGGGTTTCCCCCCTTGAGCAACTGCGAAAGCGCTCTTCTCGAAAAGGGCGCGTACGTCGTCGTTCTCCTTGGCGCGCGCGCGCATCTCCCTCTCCCTCAGCCCGGGGGAGGGCAACCGGTTGCAGAACGCAGCGCGCGCGAAACGATGGGCCACTTTGTCACTTCCCTTCGGTTGCGGTGTCCGGTGATCGGCTGTCGCACGGTGCCTCAGATACTTTCACACTCTCCCCAATGTGACCATTTTCGTTCCGGCTCATTCCCTCGTAGACACAGCTGCTTTGGCCGACCTTCATTCAACGCTTCACCAGCAAACAGCTAGTGGAAGCCCACTTTTCGTGTAGTTCCCATTCCGATGCCCGAATGCAGTTTCTGTAGAATAGCAACCCTTTAGCGGCTTCGGGCATCCCCGTTATCCGCGTGCAGTGTTGGAGTGGGGTTTCGTATGCAGCCACGGTAAGTGCCACGTCTTCAGACATCTTGTGGCAGCATGAACCGGTAGCGGCTACGGAAGAGCGCGGCCGCTGCAACGGCGCGATAGCGCGACGAAGCGGAGGTTGCTCGCAAAGGGGGACTGCCCTTCCGTTCGACGCTTCGCTCGCTCTCTGGCGGCCGCGTCCTTGAAAGAAAAGGGAGCGGAGGAGGGCCTTGATCCTAACTACTGCCCCAGTGATCGCGGGCCTATAATGATGTCTGCCAAGTGGAGGTTGTAGCACTGCCCCCGAACCGGCTGGCCGACCATGCGCGTGGTAGGCGTGGCCGTGACTCCCATCCTTGGCTCTTTCTCTCTTCGGTGCTTTCGTCCCAGGTGAGGACGAAAGGGCGATGAGCCGCGTCAGTGCCCGCTCCATTAGCGCCCACCCTGTTCACCTCTCGTGGCTCATGAACGAATAAAGCAAAAACTGCGCACGCTGTTTCACACTCCAGATTGCGGGCCGGGAGGGGTACGTTCATTTGTCTTTGCGCGATACTGCACGTTTGCGGCGCAGTTTGCGTCATGACATCTTATAATGTTCTCTGGTACTAGAAGGCTAGTCTGTCTGACGCCGGGGAACGCTATCGCAATTAGAATTTTGAACCTAGTGTTCTGAGAAGGTGTCGCTGTGCCATTATGTGTGTGTTTTGTGTTTTATGGCTCATAGGTGGCTTAGGCCATCATGCGCCAAGCACAATGCATGCATGAAAAATTTCTGCGCTGAATTGTATAGAGATGTGAAAAATCATCGGTGGTGTAGAGGTTCTAAGACGTTAGTACTACCTAGTGCTCTCATAGAAGAGAAATTTTTTAAATGGCTACTAGTAAAAGCTTAAAGAAGGGTTGGGTAACCTCAGCAGCTATCCTTGGCTGTGCAAGGATGTCGAGGCTCCAACGACCCATATAAAGAGCTCAGCCTCCTTCTCAAGAATGAGAAAGTGGCTGAGGGCTACCAAAATACGAGCAAAGCGGCTGGTAAGAATTTAGAGATTCTCGAGAAATCCTGCTTCTCTTAAAAAGCTAAAAACACAAGACATGTCAACGATTGCATTATCCCCTAAAAGCAGTGTTGGATGAAATAGAATATGTTCGTTATAAAATTTAATATTTCTTCCTTAGTTTTTCAAGTTTCACACAAGAGAATAAGATGTGGTTAATCGTTAATTCATCTCCACATTTTTCGCAAACAGCTTTGTCTTGCTTGGTTAGCAGGAAATTGTGCGTAAGGTGTATGTGGACTATCACCGCCATTCAGTGTTCCAAGACGCATGTTGACGACGCCAATCGCCCAAAGTTGGCGCACAATTTATTTCACTTGAAGTATAAAGCTTAGCAGAGATAATGCGGGGGATTCCATGCTCAAAAATTTCGACCAAAATTAGACGGATGCAAATTTCAAGGCAGATCCTCTTCTGCCCTTTGCTCTCTAGTGTCGGTGCGCGACGCATAGCACGAACAGATCGCTGCGTAGCTGCCTCGCCGTGCCTGTGTTGCTCTACACATGCAACACTTTCACTGTCTGCGTTGCTCCGTGGCCAACATTGAACCAGTAGCCCGCCTTTCTTGCGTGGGCTGTACTTTACCTCACTAACTATTCTGGGTTGATTATAGCAACAACTGTACGTTTTTTTTCCTTTGTGGTAAATAGCGATGATGTAGCAAATCGAAACTGTTCAGGGATCACGTGCTGAAGGGTTAGGTTAGGCTTATGACATGGGGAGGAAAAAGTGAGCAACTTCCGTCCCGGCTAATTGAAGATCGAAACCTCCGCTCAATCCGTAACTCATACATCATCCGTTGTGAACGTAACTGTAGGAGCAATTGTTGTGTTGTGTTGGGTTTAATGGCGCATAAGCGGCTAAGGCTATCATGCGCAAAGCACGAGGTATAGAAAAAAGTCTTCTGCAGAATCTTATAAGTGAAAAGCGATCGGTGGTGTAAAGGGCCTAAAATGTTACTACAGCTTAGAGATGATGAAGGAAGGAAATTCTAAAAGTATTCACTAGTAAAAGCTTTAAAAGAAGTTGGGTAACCTCTGTGACCATCCCTGGCTAGGCAAGGATCTCGAGGCTCCCAGCCAATAGTAGCAGGAATTGGTGCTAGCATCTGCAGTAGAGAAAAAGGTGTCTCTCCTCCTCACCCTTTATCCCTTTTGAACTTCTAACCTGCGCAGCCGTTGCAGCCGCCGCACATCCGTTGCGTGTTTCGCTAACTTCGTCAGTCGCGCTGCTTTGCGTCGCCGGTGACACTTTGGCGTCATGTTCCCTCGTGCGTTAGTGATGTCGGTGCTGCGACATTACAGCGGTGAAATTGCGAAGAGTGCAGCGAGACCGGCACGGATACGACCGGAACTGCTATACCTGCGCAATCTCTCTCGGGAGCCATCGCTCATTTCAGCGCCGTGGATCACGAACTATGATTTAGTCCCTGCTGTCGACGAAAGTCATCGTGTTTTATCCGTAGATGAGTCGGCACATCGTGGGAACCGATTATGCAACTGCATGCTAACTGAATTCTATTGGTGTCGCATATATTTGCCTGGACAGTGAAGGCCATTGCGTGGTAGTGGTTTGCTTTCACGCGTTTACATAAATACTAAACAGTTTTTAGAATTATCCGCGATTGTTAGTCACACCGTGCATTCATTAAATTGCGTGCACTCTCTACGCACAGAATGACCCTTTTATATTTTGTATTGCAGGGAATGATCGCACATATATTGCATGAGTGATGCACGAAATGGTGTACTGAAAATGCCAGCCGCGCCGTTTGAGATTGCGTCCACACATTACCTGTATTGTACGGAATGCTGCAACATAGACATATATAGTGTATTTTGAAAAATATATCGGGATCTCGGCATCGCGCTCCGGCGGCGTTTGGGAGGTCTTCGTTATATCTGCTATCAGCAACCTTCCCCCCTGAGGTCGCCGCTTTCAGTTTCCCCGGCGCGGGCGCAGATGGACCGGCCCCGCAGTCCATCTGCGAAAGCCTGGTGGCTGGGCGACGTGATGCGTGCGGGAGACGGAGATCGGGGTCGGCGGGCAGAGGTGGTGTCATGGGCAGCAAGGTATTCCTCTATTTCGTGGGGTCGCTCACCGAAACGGGGACAGGGAGCGTCACGTGGGAAACCCCGGAGGCCGATTTCACGGTAGGGGCAACGGCCATACAGGTGGCCGGCTTCCCCGCAATGGTAACAGAGCGGCTGCTGGTCAGAAGTGCGCCAAACAGCCGCCTTCCGGGCCGGTGGACGCATGGCAGGTCCTCGCTGGGGCCGCTGGTAGAATGACGGTGGCGGATGCGGTTGGCGGCGGCGGGTGGTACGGCAAGCGTTGCAGAGGTGGCAACTTGGAACGGAGAGCCGCGGCGTAGCTCATGGGGCGTGGCTCCGGCATGACTGGAGGAGGCGGTGACAATGCTTGGCGTATCTCGCCGCGCACTACTTCGTTAAGAGCCGCAGCCGTCGGATCAGACGAAGCAAGGGTCAGTTTCTGGAGCTCTTCACGGACCACCACGCGTATGAGCTCAAGCAACGATGAATTGTCGCTTGACACGCTCAAAGAAGCAGCACTGGCGCTTGGCTCACCGCACAAGGAGTCATTTCGGCGGCAGCGCTGCTGCAAGGCCCGCTCAATGGCGGTCGCCTCTTTGATGAAGTCGGCTACCGTCTGCGGGGGATTTCGGACCAAACCAGTGAAGAGTTGGTCCTTCACACCTTGCATCAGGTGGCGGAGCTTCGTGGATTCCGCCATGTCTGGGTCAGCGCGCCGACAAAGACGGGTCACGTCCTCGGCGAACATGGCAACGCTCTCATTAGGCTTTTGTACGCGAGTGTCCAGGAGGCGCCGCGCACGATCCCGGCGGTCCGTGCTTGCAAAAGTTTTCCCGGACCTGCTGGCGGAAGGTATCCCAGCTTTGGATATCGGCCTCTCTGTTCTCGAACCAAGTCTTGGCTCCGTCTTCGAGGGCGAAATACACGTTCCGCAGCTTCTGCGCAGGGCTCCACTGGTTGAAATCGGCAACCCGCTCAAACTGGTCAAGCAAGTCTTCAACGTCTTTAAAAGTGACGCCATGAAAGCTGGCTGGCACGCGGGGTTGCTGAAGCGTCAAGTGTGAAGCGCTAGCCTGCGCCATGGTGATATGCTCACCAGGTCGATGAGTGCGTGCCTCTTTGGGGAGGAGACCAAACTCTGGGACCAGTCCCAGGAGGCGGCGGCTGCTGCGGTGAACGGGCGTGCAGGCAAGCGGCAGCTGGTCGGGACTCGATGAGCGGCTGTCAGAAGGGGTCCTGGACAGGGGACGTCGAGCCCGCAACCTCCACTAGTGTCACGTAGCAGTTGCTACAGGTAGCGCCGCGTCTAGACGGCAGAGGAACGCCAACACCGAGAAGATACGACAGCAAACCGAGACGACCAGGGTGGAACTTCTTCTTTTCCACATGAAAATGGCACATGTTGTTGTTCACCTCATAGAATGGCACATACCCACGCAGGGGGATTGGCCAAGGTACGGTGGTGAAAGCCAAGGTGGTATATGCGCGGGGGAAAAAAAAACTAAGTAGAATAGTAGAATGATTGAAATGAGAAAATATATATGAATTGTTAAAATTTTTCAATAAATAAACAAATTAGATATAGCAGGATGATGATGATGATGATGTCCTCAGATAACGTACGTCCAGTTTCGTCTTCTTCAGCAGCGAAAAGCGTGGCTCACGAGCTGCGTGCCGAACAGCGGCTATTGTTGTAGACGCGGCAATATCTTTTAGGCTGAGAGTAACGGAAACGATATGTGTCAGTAAAACCATGGAATATATATATTCTCTGTTCCCCGCACATTGAACCAGCGCGGCTGTTGCCGACCAGCAGCGCAACCAATTTTAACTTGCCACAACAGCAAAGCAAGGGTGTGCACAAACCCAAAGTAAGGCGCGGGCGAGGCCGCGTTCAGAGCAGGCGGACAAACAATACATCGGCCCACTTTCCCTAGCGGGTCCGAATATGGACCAGTCCGCGCCCGCGCGTTTTGGCCGTAAGTTGTCATGGAGATAACTCGCGCACCTATCGTTATGGTATACCTGAAAGAGGAATTGACGCTACCGTCTCCAATTCGTGGCGGCTGGGAGGTTTTACGAAGTTTCACCTGGCTGCTTATTATTTATAAATAAGGGAAAGACGCGGTAGCTGTCTCACTCAGCGTGGACGCCTGAGCCGCCATGTGACAGGAGGAACGAAGGGATGAGAAAAAAATTAGTGCATGTATGGTCTGTGCCAAAGTAACAAATCGATGCCTTTGTTTCTAGCCATGGAACACTTATGGCACCCCTTAAGAAGGCCAACTCCCGTTGCTTTCTGAACATTTAGTAATCACATGAAATTCCTTAGAGGCCCATTTTTCCGTTACAAAAAAAAAAAAAAAAAAACCTTAGCACTACTGGTCGCATTTTCTGGAGGTGGGGTTCGGAGTCGCTGTTTCTGCTTGACGAAACCGCGGTCAAGTCGACGCCCGTTCCCACAACCAGGACAGGAGTGTCGTCGACAGAAGGAGTTTGGTGACGGACGAAATATTTTTGTTTTAACTTTGTACAAACGTGGGCTCGGCAGCGTAGCCAAAATGACAAGCACTTATCAGTTTCAGCCCCTCCTTCGTGCAGGTCCTCCAGTCGGCCTGCCTTCAGGCCTCGACCTACGGTATGCTGTGTGCTGCCACGGAGAAGACGGCGCAGTCATTCTGCCTCACACAACGGCGCTGCGTGGCCCCTCCAGATGCAGGAATCAGCCTCCCGTCCAGCACACGCGAGCTACCGGCCGCATCGTCACATCAGTGCCTCATAGCGCCTCATAGGCATAGATGACATTCATTCCAAAATATTGAAGAGTACTAAACATACAAGTAGAGTCATTTTATCGCACATTTTTCAGCAGTCGCTCTCATCTGGTGTTGTTCCTAAAGACTGGAAAGTGGGAAGGTCATTTCAGTTCCAATAAAAGGTAATCCGTTTTGTCCTAGTAACTACCACCCCATTTCTCTCACAAGTGTTTGTTCCAAGTTAATGGAGCACATAATTTACTCTCACAATGTAAAATTTCCTCTAGTTGCCAACTACTTTTATCCTTACCAGAACGGTCGTCGCAAGAGAGTCCTCAGCAAGCCCTCTTTGTGAATGATATAGGACCTTGACACCAACACCCTGGTCGACGTCTTGTTCCTGTTTATTGAAAAAAGCACTGGATAAAGTATCCCAGAAACGTTTATTTCTAAATCTTTCATCCCTGTCCCTCAATCACCTATTCCTTAATTGGATGAGAGACTTTTCGATTAATCGTTATCAATTCGTACGCACTAACAATGGCTCCTCCCCCTTCTCCCTCGTTACTTCAGGCGTACCACAAGGCACGGTCCTCGTTCATCTTTTACTTTTAATTTATATTAACGATCTTCCAAATAACATCTTCTCAAACATCCGCTTATTCGCAGACGACTGTGTGATCTATCGCCCTATTGACAACATAACCGATGTTAATGCACTTCAGACCGATATTGACGCAGAAATATCGCAGAAAAGTCGCTCGCCTATCTCTCTTCCATAAATTCTATCATGAATCTCCGCGTAACCCTGCCATTCTACCAGCATATCGCCACTCCTACCGCCTCAGCCATGATAAGACCGTGTACCCACCTTCAGTCCGTTCATCTGCCCATCTTACTTCATTTTTCGCAAGAACGCCCAAGGACTGGAATGACCTTCCTGCTGCTGCTGTCATCCATTGCAATCACCACCACTTCAAGCGTTTCATTGAAGAACTCATATGTCATCGCGAATGCTCATCCTCATGTAAAACTCCTGCACAGGGGCATTTGAGGTATTGAAAAAAAATAAATAAGCAAACGGGAGAGTCTCTCGGCCACACTCACTGCCGAGTTATATAGGGCTCTTATTCCCTAAAGTCCCTAGGTAGAGGACGACCTCGCCCAAGAGGGAGTGGCCTGTCACGTTCACATCTCACACTTATGAGCACAGCCCCTGACGTATTTGAGGGTGAGGAGGGAGTGTAGCGTACGTAGGCTCGGTAGGCCGCCGCGGTGGCTCAGTGGTTATGGTGCTCGGCTGCTGACCCGAAAGACGCGGGTTCGATCCCGGCCGCGGCGGTTGAATTTCTTTGGAGGAGAAATTCTAGAGGCCCGTGTACTGTGCGATGTCAGTGCACGTTAAAGAACCCCAGGTGGTCGAAATTTCCGGAGCCCTCCACTACGGCGTCTCTCATAGCCTTAGTCGCTTTGGGACGTTAAACCCCATAAACCAACCATAAAAGGCTCGGTAGGTCTGCACGGGTTGTACCATGGCCAGCTGGTGGTCGACACGTGTTCCGACAGCCGTGCTTCATAACCCCGAGGAGAAGCATCGTAAACAAGACCTCCAGGCATGGTCGCGGCAACTGGGGATGATACCGCACGCCTGCTCGCCGCGGCGGTGCTCCGCACGTGAGGAGACACCGGAAATTGGGACTTTTTCGGTTCGAACTTGAGGTCTTCGTTCCTTTGGGTCGAAGGCAGCCGCACTCCGAGGCGGCAAAGCACGCTGATTGAGGCCACATGACAGCCGGGTCAGTGTGGCCCATTACGACAGGCCTGGGAGCAATTGTCATCGAGTAGACGGGTGTGCTTGGAACCATCCAGGAGAAACAGGCGCGGTGACTGCTTCAAAAAAAAAAAAAATTGTGAAAGATGTGGCTGCGAAGAGACAATTGTGCATCTCCTCTCTGAGTACCTTGCTTTGGCGACCGAAAGACATAGCTGCGTTTTGTCTTGGACCGCCTCGGTCCTCGCCCTTTAACAGGCGATAAGATCTACTAGGCACTGTTTTGCTTCCTGAGAGCGGCTGGCTTGAGGGACCAATTGTGACTCTCTCTTTCTCCACTGAATACCATCTTCCCCGCAGCAAGGTAGCCAACCAGCACACCCTTCTGTTTAACCCTCTTTGTATATCTCTCTGGCTGCTTCCAGGCAAGACCTGCTGACACTTCTCAACAGCAGGCGGCCCACCTGCACAGCGGGAAACTGGCCAGGCGTGTACACATGGCGGCCCTTCACCTAGCTGCAGGCCTTTACCCAAGTCTTTACCCAAAGGCCTTTAGGGTAAAGGCCTCCGTGGTAAATGCTGAAACGGGAAGTGGCAGCCGCACCGGGCATTGCCCCTTTACTTTGCGATAATTGGGCGATGGTATTCCCTCTCCGGAAAGTGGAGTCTTCCTCTCTCGCAAAGCAGGGAGAGAGGGAAGGCCTGGGATGGTCTTGGAGGGGGCTGGAAGTTTTGGTACTTGCCGTCGTTACTGATGTAGCGTGCCGCCTTCCTCCTCCGTGGAATAAATGCTGGGTGTCCTGTCGCAGAAAGAGAAGAACGTGAATGGTAACGTCGACTGCATCACTCAGTTACTAGAGTAAGTACCTTCCGGGATAAATGTCAGGTCTTCATTTGAGCGAAGGCCTATACCCAGGCCTTTACCCAGAGCTCTTAGGATGAAGGCCTTCATGATAAATGCCTTCCGGGTAAAGACCTTAAGGTAGAATCCCTTTACGCCAAATTCCTTAATCACGGAAGAACCTTCAATGCCCACCGTAACTAGTGCTCTCGTTATTCCGCGCTCAGCTCTGTTAAGTCGTCTGTAATATTTGTGCGAAAGGACAACCTTACGAGTTGAAACCGGCTTACCGAGTTTGTGTGAAGCTTGACCTTGGGATTAAACACATGTTTTCGCATGCCTACTCGGCTTAACGACGTTAAAACCCCAACTTTTTTTAAATACAGAGTACTTTCAAAAAGTAAAAACCTGGAAGCCGAAACTGGATTTAGACCAACTAATGACCTCACGATAGACCATGCTATAATTTCACGAATGCTGTCGCAAAACCTACCGCGTGGGCTTTGATTGGCTAAACTGGCGACTGCAATTGAAAGCTTGGGTCAATATTTGTTTTACATGACCAAAAATAAGGTCAAAATTTCGTCCTTCAGCAAACGCAGAGAGGATATATTGACAGTCGTGCGTACAGTGACGTCATACACGCACGCAAGGCTGTCGGTAGAAAGCTTCCCGATTGAGGCCACGAAATGAGAAAACACCACCCAGTTGTAAAGTGCGTAATTCAGTGGTAGCTGCATTTTACAATAAGGTTTGATTAGAGTGGCAGCTATCGTAATTAGGCGTAATAAGAGGTACAAGCTGAAGGTGGTGCAGGCCTACGCGCCTACATCAAGCCATGATGACCAGATAGTTGAAAGCTTCTATGAGGATGTGGAATCGGCAATGACCAAAGTAAAATCACAGTACACTGTACTGATGGGCGACTTTAACGTAAAGGTAGGTAAAAAGCAGGCTGGAGACAAGGCGGTAGGTGACTATGGCATAGGTTCTAGGAACAGGAGGGGAGAGTTATTAGTAGAGTTCGCAGATAGAAATAATTTACGGATTATGAATACCTTCTTCCGCAAACGAGCAAACAGGAAGTGGACGTGGAAGAGCCCCAATGGTGAGACTAAAAATGGAATAGACTTCATACTGTGTGCACACCCTGGCATTGTAGAGGATGTGGAGGTCCTCGGTAAGGTCCGTTGTAGCGACCACAGACTGGTAAGGTCTCGTGTTAGCTGGTGAAGCGACAGGTTACTAACGAGTTAGCATTAAGAGGGAAGGTAGAGGAATTCAGAATTTCGCTGCAAAACAGATTTTCCGCTTTAACTGAAGAATACGATCGTAGTGCTGAAACAATGAATGATAATCTTACAGCTATCGTTACAGAGTGCGCCGCAGAAGTAGGTGGTAGGATGGTTCGACAGGATACCAGCAAGCTATCTCAGGAGTCTAAAGATCTGATTAAGAAACGCCAAAGCATGAGGACATCTAACTCCACAGACAGGATAGAACTAGCAGAGCTATCGAAGTTAATAAATAAGCGCAAGGTAGCCGACATAAGAAAGTTTAACATGGAGAAAATCGAGCATGCTCTAAGGAACGGAGGTAGCCTAAAATCAGTGAGGAGAAAACTGGGCATAGGCAAAAACCAGATGTATGCGCTAAAAGACAAACAGGGCAATGTCATCAGCAATATGGATAAGATAGTTGAATTAGCCGAAGAGTTCTACACAAATCTATACAGTAGCGAATGTAATCATCAAGTTACTGAGGGAGGCAGTCGAGCACAGTAATGGGACATCCTGCTAGTAACGAAGGAGGAAGTAAAGAAAGCCTTAGGAGCAATGCAAAGAGGGAAAGCAGCTGGTGAGGATCAGGTAACAGCAGATTTGTTGAAGGACGGAGGAGAGATTGTGCTACAAAAACTAGCCACCCTGTATACGCAATGCCTTGTGACCTCGAGAGTACCAGAAGCTTGGAAGAACGCTAACATTATCTTAATTCATAAGGAAGGAGACGTCAAAGACTTGAAGAATTACAGACCAATCAGCTTATTGTTTGTTGCCTACAAGGTATTTACTAAGGTAATCGCTAATAGAGTCAGGACAACCTTGGACTTTAGTCAACCAAATGATCAGGCAGGCTTTCGTAAAGGATACTCGATAATAGACCACATTCACGCTATCAATCAGGTGATAGAAAAATGCGCAGAATATAACCAACCCCTATATATAGCCTTCATTGATTACAAGAAAGCATTTGACTCAGTGGAAACCTCAGCTGTCATGAAGGCATTGCGGAATAAGAGTGTAGAAGAGTGTTATGTGAAAATATTGGAAGATATTTATAACGATTGCACAGCTACTATAGTTCTCCATAAAGTCAGCAATAAAATTCCAATACGGAAAGGTGTCGGGCAGGGAGACAGGATCTCGCCAATGCTCTTCAGGAGGTATTCCGGGGACTGGAATGGGAACAGTTGGGGATAAAAGTTAATGGAGAATACCTGAGTAATTTGCGATTCGCTGATGACATTGCCTTGCTAAGCCACCCAGGACAAGAACTGCAAAGCATGATCAATCAGTTAGACAGGCAGAGCAGAACGGTGGGGCTAAGAATTAACATGCAGAAAACCAGAGTAATGTTCAACAGCCTAGCAAGGGAACAGCAGTTCGCAATTGGTAGCGAGGTGCTGAAAGTAGTAAGAGAATATGTCTACTTAGGGCAGGTAGTGACCGCAGATCCGGATCATGAGAGGGAAATAACTAGAAGAATAAGAATGGGGTGGAGCGCATATGGCAGGTTCTCTCAGATCATGAATGGTAGCTTACCAATATCCCTGAAGAGAAAAGTATACAACAGCTGTATCCTACTGGTACTCATCACCTATGGGGCAGAAACGTGGAGGCTGACAAAGAAGGTTCAGCTTAAGTTAAGAACAACGCAGCGAGCTATGGAAAGGAAAATGATAGGTGTAACGTTGAGGGATCGGAAGAGGGCGGAGTGGGTGAGGGAACAAACGCGGGTTAATGACATCTTAGTTGAAATCAAGAGGAAGAAATGGGCTTGGGCAGGGCATGTAATGCGAAGGCAAGATAACCGCTGGTCATTAAGGGTAACGGAGTGGATTCCAAGAGAAAGCAAACGTAGCAGGGGACGGCAGAAAGTTAGGTGGGCGGATGAGATTAAGAAGTTTGCGGGGATACAGTGGCGGCAACTGACAAAGGACAGGGCTAATTGGAGAGACATGGGAGAGGCCTTTTCCCTGCAGTTGGTCTAGTCAGGCTGAGGATGATGATGATTGTAAAGCTCGAGGCTACGCACAGGAGGGGTGTAGAAAACAGTCCATTAGTGTGTCAACACCTCGCCGCGATTACCAGCAGAGTTCAGCGGAAAGGGAACAAAGGAAGGAATGCGGCACGGGACGACTGAGACATCTGGCGGTCAAGGGCGCGGCTAACGCAACGGGGGGCTTCCAGGAAGGGAGACGGGAAGGGGGCGGTCCCGCGATTCGGCTGCAGGGACGCGCCATATGTAAGCTACCCCATAGGAGCCGCCGTGCCGCCTGGTAAGAACAACTGATGAACGGCCGGACGAGGCGCCCGCCTGTCGGAGTGATGTCTGTGAAGCGTCGTGCGGCATGGTCGCGTGCGGCATGGTCGCGGGGGCCGGGAACAAAAGGGCTTAATGGGGTCCTGGTGGATGCTCCCGCAGCGGGAAAAGGGACACCGCGACACTTCGGGCAGCCGAGGGGTCTCGAAGACGTAAACAAGTCGTAAATTTAACGATGTCACGGACAACCGCGGGACGGAATGCCAGCAGCTTAGCGGCAGCTGAGAACCCGTGGGTTGCCAATACTTGGAAACGATGACCGCACGTGCTTGCAGAAACAAACGATGCCGTGGGAACGACTCGGCGCACTTGTATTTGTTTTCGCTTGATTTCAGGAGGGGAGAGAGTTTGGTCAACACTGCAGAAGTTGAGGGCGGGGCATGTAATTCCGTGTACCAATCGGGTTGTGCTCGCTTCCGGTAATGTGGTTGGATTTTAGTAACTCTTGATGCTCCTTTCTCAGTATATGTTTTAGGGAGAGGGTTACAGACATTCTCAAAGCTAGAGAGAGCGAGCTACAAGTACGGTAGCCAATGGTGTAAAGAGTTAGCCGCGATTGGTTAGTGCTGGTTTTGCCTGGATTGGTCAGTGTTGATTGCGGGCCACGCCTCGCAGTGTTTAAACCCCGGGCACTGTAGCCCGAAAGGTCGTTCTTGGCTAGGGTTTAAGCTAATACCAAGTCTCGGCTGAGTATGCCGAGCTAGCCAGTTCCATGTTTTCTTTGATGCCACCTTGCTGTAAATATTGTATGTATATAAACTTCAGTTAACCTCTCGTCTTTTGATCAAGTGTCGCTGTCTAAATTCTCTCAACACCGTCTCTGACCCGGGGCCCACCTTCTGGGCAATTGCACCAGTCTCAGCAAGAAGAACGAACCAGCCACATCATCGGCGCAACGATAGAAAGAGATTTCACTATGATGATGATGATGATGATCACGTTGTTGGTACCTTGCCGCAGAAAGTGTCGTCGAAAGAGTGTTATACACAGGAATGTAACTGCTCTTTGCCGTTTTATTTTTCTTCCAATGTTTCGGGCGTCGGGAAGCCGCCTTTTGACAAGCGCATTGCGAATTGAAAAGTAATGTTTTACCAGATACTAGGACTTGAATTTTACATAAAAAAGGCTACTCAGGCTAAGCCAAAAAGACGTGGATATGTGAATGGTGCTGCACAGCAGCGAGTTGGACGAAATAATTGAAATAAAAGGATTGAGTATAACTGCGCGCGGTGCCGCCATAGTTCTGCCAAGACCGTTGTATATAGCATTAACTCTCGCAACTGAGCATTGCACGGTGGCTGTTGTCGCTCTCGTTTCCAATGCGAAGGCTCACTTCATGTTGATAGTTGTATAGTTCATATTGCGTGCAACATATCGTGAACGCAATCTAATCACTTGCGCGAGGAAATACGTAACCGACAAGCAGTGTGGATACTGCCGCTCAGCAAACCTTTCATAAAGGCGGGACTTTTGCGCATGCAAGCGCCCATTCGTATACTGCATGTGACATGGCTCGGCCCTCATGAGGCCGGCCGAAAGCGGCACTTGTTGACCAGTGAAGTACGCGCGCAGCGAGACACCCTTCTGTGAAGACGCCACCCTTTGCGACATTGGCGGCGTCACGCCTGTGAGCACACTACCCAGTATTCTAGTTCACCTTAGCGCCACGAGCCTGTGTCGCCGAGACGCGCATTACGTAATGAAGGCAGCTCGCGCGCGGCGCTGTCGCTAAGTGGACTATGCGTGGCACTGAATTCTGTCGTTGACGCAGCGCGCAGCCACCAGGGGCGTGTGAACTCAAAGTTTCGCCAATGTTCGTCTATGTTCGGCTCCCTTTTCTCCATTCTGGCGACAAGGACACCCGCAGCGCGCTGGAAACGGGAGTTAAAAGCATTTCATGCTCAATACGAGAGCCAACGTGATTTCAGGCATTGCTGGTGACCGGCTGTAATGACATCAGCCAAGATTAAACACTTAGAAAAGTTGTCTTAAAATAAAAAGCTCTTACTTTGCCTTCGGGCCTTCTGTAATCTTCAGAGCTGGCACTGAGCGCTGCTTTGCCCCGAGCGTCTTCACCGTCGCAGCAGCACCAAGTCCATTGGTACTGGTTATGTTTGTGTGCTTCCCTTTTTTCTTCCTGCTCGCTTTCTTTACGGGTCCCTTGGCCGAACCCTTCGTCGCCTTCTTCGCAGCCGCCTTAGAGACCCTTATGGCAACCTTCTTGTTGTGCTTCTTGGACGTGAACTTGATGGTGGCCCTCTTGGCCTCGCGGTGGGCGAGTGGTGTCACACTGACCGCCATGTGTTCCTCGTCCAGAGCCTTGCGGAACGCCAGCAGTGTGTCCGAGGTGGTCGAGTCCTCGATCCTCGCTCTTTCAGCAGCCCCGTATTCGTCCGTACTCGCTTTCGTAGGAGAAAAAAGAAAGAGATCAATGGAAACAGATGAGTCACCATGGAATCGGTCGAGCTGTTCTGTCTGGTAATGGTTGACCCACAGGCCTAACGTCTCCGTGGCTGTTGCGCTCGGCTGCTGAGCACGGGTTTGAGGGTGGGATACAACAGGGTTTTTGCTGTTGTGTGAAATACAACAACAAAAAACGCCCGTGTATACACACTTCGTTACGCACTCATATGGAACTTATGACATGTTATGATTAATCCTTGAAGCGCACAGTGTTGCTTTGGCACGTAACCAATAACTACGTTTCGGACCCGGCGTGTGTTATGGTAATATGCACCATCGAAAAACTGGATTGGCCGTAGCAACTCTAATTCTAGAGATGCGATCGGAAGTCTTTGGGTCCAAAATATGCGCTTTGGCTCATCGTGGAGATCGCTGGTGGTATGTATACTTCCAAGATTGAAGTATGAACGATAGCAGTGCGACGTTGGGAGTTCTTGGTTTTTTCCACGTGTAGCTCTCACAAATTAAAGCTAGACATTGGATTAGAAATCGTGCCTCAAAAGAAAAACAGGGCAGCAGGTTTAATCAGCCCAAAGAAGGATACATACAGCACTGCCTGCTTCCCTAGACGTATATTTTTCGCACGTTTTTGTTACCATTATACGCCCTGCCTGTTACCGTTTATCGACTTCAAGGTACCTATTACTCTGAGAGACAGTCGCCGGGGCACTGTCAGATGTGGGGTTCGGGGTGGCGGCTTGACGGAACCTCGGTCAGGTCGACGTCCGTTCTGACCAGGACAGGAACGCCATCGAGTGAAGGATTTGAGGTATGGGCGAAGGCGACGACTGGGTTTATTTAGATTTTGCACAACGTCAAGAGCTAACAGGAGAAACTATAGGCCACACTCATTGCAGAGGTGTAAAAGGCTACAATACCCTAAAGTCCCTGGATAGAGGACGGATTGCTGAAAAGGGAGTGTTCCTTCAAGTTCACTTTGGCACACGACCACACACTAACTTGTGGGCACGCCTCCGTCAAGCGTCGAGATTGAGGGAGAGGAGCATGCTATCGATGTAACATAGACTTGACTAGAGGCCTGTTTACATGAACTCGATAGAGCCGAGTCGAGTTGTCTTGTCGGGTAAAAAACCAGTTTCGGCTTCATGTAAACGCTGTCGGGTCGAGTAAAATAAGCGGCAGAGCGAGTCGAGTTAACTCACCTGCAGGTGGTGGGTTAACTCACTTCACTCGCCTTTCTAAAAGCACCGATTCGAAGAGTCGGGTTCGCGGGAGGGGAGAGGATAAATGCGAACCTCTTTTTCGCTTGCGCCGTCGCGCCTACGAGACAGCGGTGCCGTGTCGCAGTCTTGGAGGCTGCCACTGCCCTTTCCCGCTGCGCTGCTCGACACTTCGTGTCGCTTCAGTTCAAACGGTCTCGACTCGCTAAAATCGAATTCATGTAAACACGCAGTCGTCGAGTTGGGCCGACCTTGCTCAGCTCGATCCCCCGACTCGAACCACCGCTGTCGGGTTCATGTAAACGAGGCTTAGGTCGTGATATCTCTGGCCAGTTGGTGATCAACACATGTTGCCGACACCTGTTTCCCATAACATCCGACGCGCAAGGCAGGCGTGCGGGATCGGGGAAACCGACAGGAACTGGTCGTTAGTTCTTAGACATGTTTGTGATGATTGGGGATGATTCCTGTCAGCCCGCCGCGGTGCTGGGCAAGCCGAAGAGATACTGGAAACCAGGCCTTTTGAGCGCAGACTTCCGCGCAACGTTCTTGATTACGGCCGCACTCTGACGCGGCCAAACACGCTGATAGTAGCCAGATGACGCTCGGGCCTTCTCCGGCTCGTCCATTGCGGCTGGCTGGCTGCTTCCGGACGAAACCTGCTGGCGTCGTTCTCAACAGCTCCTCCGCGGCCCGAATGGCCAGAGTTCTCATTCACTAATCACCAAGAGATGTCTAGTGTATCTAGTGAAGCAGCGCAACGGCACAGGGCCAAATGGAAGAAAGGGACGAACACAGCGCTGTGTTCGTCCCTTTCTTCCCTTTGGCCCTGTGCCGTTGCGCTGCTTCGCTAGATATGTCAGACCAACTCGCCCACCAGTTCATGTTGTACAAACAAGAGATGGCCTGAGGACCATGGGTGTGGCTATCTCAAATCCAGCCCCAAACAACCAACAAAAGAAGCATAGGTCAGACGTCCCGCCGTGTGCTCGTCTTGCCCTCGTGTTTCGCGCTGCGTCGATAATGCACGGCCAAATTGCTCAAGTCCATTTTGTTAACAATGAATAGTTAACTTTTTAACTATAACTGTTAAGCTTTTCAATTATCGAAAGCCACGTAGCCCACCGTAATTAATATTTATATCAGTTCTTAGAATTTCGAAAACGCGATTACCCTAGACGCTGTGGCCCAACAAATTTTGGCTATTTCGGCGAGTTACGTGCACTGGAGAGGTTGCTTTGACTGCAAGCTTCTTGAAAGCGCATATATTTTGGCGCGATGTAGCCATACTTTGTTGGGGACACAACTCTGAAGGTAACCGCGTTCTCGAAATTCCAGAAACTGATACGGATATTAATTACGGTATGCTACGTGCCCCTCAAACATTAAGGAGCCTAACAGAGTTAAAAAGTTAACTATTCAACATTAGTTAACCATCCTGCTAGATAGCACATCTTAGCTGTATTCTGACAATGCTACGCCGAAAAAAGTGCCCTTTTAACTCAAAAAGCCTATTTTTAAAAATTGTGTAAAGCCTTAGGTTAAACACCCTGTATATGGAGTTGGTTATATTGTGCTCATTTCTGTATCACTGCACTGAAAGCATGAACTTTGTCAGTGTTCGAGTAGCCGTTATGAAAGTCTGGCTGGTAATGTAGCTGATTGAAGGCTGAGGTTGCCTTGATTCTATCAGCGATTACATTAGTGAGTACTTTGTAGGCAACGGACAGTAAGTTGATCGGTGTGTGATTTTTCAAGACCTTGACGTACCCTTTCTTACGGATTGAGATATAGCCAGCGTTCTTCCAAGATTCTAGTGCGGTTGAGGGATTGCGTATAGAGGGTGGCCAGTTTTTTCTAGCACACTCTCCCCTCCGTTCATTAACAGATGTGATGTCACCTGCAGTTGCTTCCAAGAGTTTCTTCCCGGCGAAATTTCTCTTAACTGCTGATGTGCCGGTGAGGGGACTGTAACAAGGGCCGCTTACCGCGGCCGACGAAGGAGGAGAAGAGACCGACCACGGCCAGGACGAACAGCACGGCTCCCACGATCGCCAGTCCGAGCGCCGCTCTCCGGTGCACGCTCCTGGATGGGCGGGAAGAAGCTCATTCAGGACAGCGCCGACTGCGCACGACGTTGCGCATTTTGGGGCAACGCAATTAGATAATTTATCTCAATCCCATAAGTGTATTGTAAAGGTAATTATTCAGGCCGTCGGTCAATCACTTAATCATATCTCATAATCAGCCCAATCAGTCAATCAGCCAGTCAGTCTTGTCGCTCAGTCAGTAAATCATTCATTCAGTCTGTTCAACTCTTGGTTTTTACTCGTGTGTAGGTAGTCAGGTAAGTACAGTAGGTGGTGAACTGTATTGGTTATATTTAGTTGTTTCTTCGATCCGGGAGGCCTCAGTTCGCTTGTGTCTTGGATTATAATCCTGAACCAAGAACCTCTGCACGAAAGAGTTGCTTGGTTTTACGGTACGCTTTCGACTGACTTCACCGTCTGCGTCTCTCTTCCATCCGATTTGTGTATGAAGACACGTACGGAACCGAAGAGAGCATGTGGAACCTGTCTTCGGGCTAGTTGAATCCGGATTGGCTCGGCGAGCACGCGCTACGTGCGCATAGAGGCGGTGGAACTACACCGTCAGGCAGTTGTTGAAGCTTACGGGAAGGAGCTAGGGTGTTCATCACACCAGTCACAGCTTCGCGGTGCTGGGTGACGTGAATGTTCCGGACAAGATTAGCAGCCGTGCGCTCATCCCGTATCCTGTTTCATGTGTGTGTGTTCTTGAGAAACTTTACTTTACCGTGTCAGAAGTATGTACTTGCATGATCTAGCCAATGTCTCTCAAGTACGAAATGAAAATTTCACCTTTTCCCTCCCCTACATACACGAAATTTGCTGTAGCTTACTTGGGTTCTGGCTCTGAAATGAAAAAACGAATGATTTTGGAATGATTGTAGACAATCAAGAGAGCAGGTTTTCATCCTAAATTATTAGCAAATGTATCAGAGCCGCACTCAATCACGAAGCGAAAAAAAATTCAAATGTGTTCTCAACGAGGCGAGCATGTTTTGCGCGGTTGTCTGTAAAACGTCCAATTGAATAGGTTTATTCCCAGGAAACTTTCATGTGATGTGAAAGAAAAAATTACATTTGAGTTCAGCTGGCACATTTTGCAAATTCCGCATCTGTGCCAATCTCTGCACTGAACTCGTCTCGGACGAGGCATTGGTGGCTCCGACATAAGGGATAGAACGCTTCCTTACCAACCACATCCTCCACAACAGAACCGGACGCCAGTTTGGACGAAATCATCGAAGATATGGAAATCTCCGAGTAATCTGAAACACACATGTTGACAGCGATCGGAATTTGCTCCGCAAAGTTCAGTGATTGGACAAAGTACGTTAATCATTGCCACATATGTGCCGTGCGCTTTAAATTTTAGACACATGGGTCCAATACGCTTGCACAAGCTTTTTGTCGTGGGGTCTAAATTAACTTTTAGTTAATATGCAGCAGCCTTATACAGGCTGTTTCATGGAACTTGAGCAAAGGATAAAAAAGCGGCGCACAGGAGCTGGGTGAGGCCAACGACACATTGTTTTCCGTCATGTGGCACTTATCGGAGTGTAAATTTCGCTTTATTAGTTAATTAGCTAAGATTAATTATGCGATTTAATTTGAAATCAATATATGGCTAGTTGAAGGTCATTCGTCCGCAAAACGTGTCCGCACCATGTGACATCACGTAACAATGATTTAATATGACGGGATTCCAAGTCCCGTGACAACGACGTAATATGGCGTCGTACCAAGTCGCGTAACAACGATGTCATGCGACGTCATATCAAGCCACGTGACAACGATGCAAACTGACGTCATATGAAGTCATCTGACAGACTGCAATAAATTTAGGCCACGAGACAAATAAGCCTTATGCCGGTCTCAAGAACATACTCCCATTCCTCACCCCCTAATCTATGAAGGTGTTGATGAAATCCCAGCAGTGGGATCACTGGCTGAGATCAATGTGGTGGCAGTATTCCCGACTACACTCGCACCATACTACCACTCGAAATAAGCCTGGGCGTTCTCCGTTTCCATCTGAGAGGCCGACGCCGCTCTCAGCATGTGCGCCAGTCGAAACACTCTTACTAAACATGCAAAGCGCTCCATGATTTGCGATATAAGTGATAGGCAGGCCACTGACAGCCAAATCAGGTGGAGCCTTAAATGAGCCATCACACAGAAAAAACAAAACAAAAAACGAAAGGAAAGCAGTGAATCGCGCATTTCATGGTAGCGTTCGTTTTTTTCTTATTTGTAATTCGTTCAAAACATGGTTGGGATCGCTGGAATATGGTAGCGCATGAGCACAGTCACGTTTGTTTGTTTTTTTTTCACATTTCGCCGGCGCTCTTCAAATAACGGAAAAAAGGACCACGTAGGAGATACGTTGCCACAAAAAATTGGATCGGTTGTTTCTAAACTCCCTCAACGATTTAACGAAACGCATGTGACCCTAGAGTGAATACAAAAATTTTGCGTAACAATCTTAAAAAAAAAAATACTCTGAGGGGCGCCACACGGCGCGGAAACAATATATCGTTGGATTCACCCAGCTCTGGTGCGCCGCATTTTTTAGAATTTTTGGTTCAAGTTAAGTGAAACACCCTGTATACGCAGGGAACGATGCAGCCTCCGTCTTGGAAGCAGGGAAAAGTCTTAGCTGCTGTAAAGAATGCAGACCGCTTCAATGAAAACGTTAACTATTTTAGAGAAGTGATCGAAAATTTACACCCTGTGGAAAGTTTATGAAATCCAGAAGCAGTTACTTCCAACGTCAGTTATTGGATTCAGAGAGCAAGTTTTGGTTTCCAAGCACAGTTTGCCGTCCACATCCTCCAAGCGGTCTGGGAGCCGACGGCTCATTAAGACTCCTGAGCAATTTTTCTAAGTGAGGCGCTCTAAAAGAAAAAAAAAGCTTTAGGTAGAAGACGCAAAGTTTTCTTTATGAACTGCATTCACTAGCGCGTTTGAAATAATAATGAATGTGCCTCACCCGAAGTTTCAGCTGCAACAAAAAAGATAAAGGGACGTCACAGGTTAGCACACAACACGCATTGCATCGTAAAAAATTGGCGGGGGCTTAGCTTTGGTTAAGCCTGGTAGGTTGCGAAAGCAAAAGCGCAGCGCCTCCAACAGAAGGAACGCAGTGCGCCGCGTCTACAGGTCACCCGTGGCTACCGGCCGCCGCTGCGCGACGACTCGACTTGGTAGCCCATCTCTCACCCTGGTATGACGTCACGCTATGGCGTCACTAGGCATGGCATGACGTCAGAGGTCATTCTAAATGTCACGCGTGGCTACCGGCCACCGCTGCGCGACGACTCGACTTGGTAGCCCATCTCTCACCCTGGTATGACGTCACGCTATGGCGTCACTAGGCATGGAATGACGTCAGAGGTCATTCTAAATGTCACGCGTGGCTACCGGCCACCGCTGCGCGACGACTCGACTTGGTAGCCCATCTCTCACCCTGGTATGACGTCACGCTATGGCGTCACTAGGCATGGCATGACGTCAGAGGTCATTCTAAATGTCACGCGTGGCTACCGGCCACCGCTGCGCGACGACTCGACTTGGTAGCCCATCTCTCACCCTGGTATGACGTCACGCTATGGCGTCACTAGGCATGGCATGACGTCAGAGGTCATTCTAAATGTCACGCGTGGCTACCGGCCACCGCTGCGCGACGACTCGACTTGGTAGCCCATCTCTCACCCTGGTATGACGTCACGCTATGGCGTCACTAGGCATGGCATGACGTCAGAGGTCATTCTAAATGTCACGCGTGGCTATACCGGCCACCGCTGCGCGACGACTCGACTTGGTAGCACATCTCTCACCCTGGTATGACGTCAGAGGTCATTCTAAAGTTCAAACGTGGCTACCTTTCGCAATAAAACGAATGCGCATGACCAATATACTAAGAAGAATGAATTCTTAATGCCCTCCTCTCTCCTTTCCTTTGAGTGATGTTAATGCCTGTGTCGCGTCGCGTGTAGGCAGAAGTTCCGACGTGGGAAGGTTGCGCGCGAGACACAAACTCAAAGCAGGACACACGACACACTGTTTGTGTTTTAGAGCGCAGCTCTTCGACGCCCGTTTCGTGGCGTCTCCGTCGCCGTTGTCCGCTGTAACAAGCAGTGGACACCTTACTCGTACTTTAAGCTGCGAAACCAATGAAGCGGGAGCTTGGAAAGCAAAGGAAAAGCGCATAACTGCCCTCTTGGAACAGTGGACGCCTCAATCGTGCTTTAAGCTACTTGGCCGCAGTGAGAGGGGTGCGCTGCATTCGTTGGCATTGACAACGTTGTGCCATATTAAGGAGAGGAAGTGCGCATAACTGGCTGCCTGGGTCGGTGGACGCCTGAATCGCGCTTATAGGTACGGGGTGAGAGAGAGATGTGGGCTGCACGCGTTAGCGCTGACAACGGTGAGCGAACTGTCGCGATCAACCATTAACTGCCACCTGTCAGGGTGGCAGTGTGGGTGGGGACATTAATGTACATATAAAGACAAACATGAATTTCTTACCACTTATGCGGGAGAACGTCCCGTTCCTCTCGCTCGTAACGCCTCCCACGGATGTGACAACCTCGCGAAATTTGCGCAGACCTCGTCTTTGAGAACCAGGCATTGGTGCAGCAAGTCGAGCATATATCCATCTATTTCTCTGACCACAAAGCTTCCTTGATGACAATCAAGAACTGTTAGTGGAGTGTTTCTTGAGGAAGGAATATGTGTGAGAAATAACAAGTCTGTAATTGCACATACATATCTTGCTCGAATTCTTTGCCTCAATCTATCGAAAAGCTAGAACAGCTGATCAGCTGCGCTCAAATTTCGCATTAGGGAATAACGTAATCGTCGGCAATTTTTTTCGCGTAATATTTTCAATACCTGAATGTTTGCACCAACTATCCTGACATCGTGTTTTACCTAAGCAGACAGAACATGGAGGCTTTTTAGAGCTCAGTAATAACATGCGAGCATGGTGCTCATTTTGCGTTTTTGCTCTCTTAAAATCTCATTTGGAGCGTCTCTGCAAATTGGACCCCCCTCTGCAGAAGGCACATCTAGGAAAACATGGTTTATGTCACTCCTTCCTATATCACAGAAGTTGCACAACCATTCTGCGTGAGCTCTGATGAGACGGCTTCAACGAAAAAAGTAAAACTTTCACTGAAGTAGCAGCAAAGAGCATTCTCAATGAACCTCTCAAATTGCCCCAAGAATAACTGTGGCATTGAGTAGCAGTCGTCTTAAATAAATTCTTGCTATTGGATCATTTAGGTTATTCGATGAAGAGCAATTGCTGAAGAGATAGGTTGCGTGTGTAGTGAGCACGTAATTACATGCCATAAGGACGAGATTCCGCTTGATACCGTGTCCGTATTGTCTCCTGTTATCCTCGTGGCCGCCTTGTTCCTGCATACCACTCCTTGCTGCCCACCCTTCACACCTCTTTGCACACGTGACTCTCGCGCTCCCCGCGTCTGCCTCTGCTTTTCACGTTTTCTGCGCCTGATTTACGACCTCGTAGTGTTGCCTACAACAGCGGCATCAGTTTTTCTTCGAAATTATGGGATAAATAATCACGAGATATATAACAGCGGCCTATAGCTGGACACTGCAACGCCTCCACTTAGCTTGTGTGCACTCAGAGGTGACCCATCGGATATTGGATGTTAAGAACGCGAATTTTCATTGAAGCGTGAGCCACCCGGCCAGCACTGCGCACAGCAGCGCTGGCTTGCGCCATGCTGCAGCAGATACGGAGACAGGCTTACCCATGTTGCTCTTCTTCTTCTTCTCCTTCTTCACCATATGAAAATGGCACATACCCACGCGGGGGGATTGGCCAAGGTACGGTGGTGAATGCCAAGGAAGTATTTGTGCGAGAAAAAAAAAGCTAAGTAGAATAGTAAAATGACTGAACCTAGAAAAAATATATTAATTGTTGAAAATTTTATATAAATTAAACAAATTAGAAGTACCAGGAATAAAATAAAATACACTTTTTGGACATGCGGTGGAATTTTATATGCAGTTAACAGGGTAACCGATCAGTTGCAATAATGTAATCATGAAGGTAGCCGCTTCTCGCGCACTGAAGCTAACTGAAACGGCAGTCATCATTCCTCTCTTCCATAAACACCAAGAGTCTGGTGAGGGGAACGCGGTGGTCGGCGCTCTAGCGTCCGACGTCAGGCCAAGAAGCAGCTAACGGCAGCCAACGGCGACGAACAAGCGTTCACCCACTCGAGCTCGTAGCGGCATCGTCGCCAGCAGAATAGCATCCGACAGCGACCCGCACCACGCAGAGATCGGACAACGGATAAATGAAGGCTGCTTCGGGCGAACAAGATTTCGTGGCTATGAGAGACGCCGTAGTGAAGGGCTCCGGAAATTTCGACCACCTGGGGTTATTCGACGTGCACTGACATCGCACAGTACACGGGCCTCTAGAATGTCGCCTCCATCGAAATTCAGCCGCCGCGGCCGGGATCGAACCCGAGTCTTTCGGATCAGCAGCCGAGCACCACAACCACTGAGCCACCGCGGCGGCAGCTTGTATGTGGGCTTCAACGAGCTCATGTGTGGTGTTGTATAGCCCTAATTGGAGTTTTGACGTTTGTGCGTGAGGGGGAGATGGAGAGCGATTTTGTGCGTTTTCTTAAGGAGGGCTTGTAACGTGTCTGTTTCCCTGCGGTCTAGTTTGAGATAGGGGATGGTATATAAAAAACGTCTTAGTAAGAGGAGTGGATGAGGCGGCATATGTCTTTTTCTTTCAGCCCAGTGTTTGGTGGAGACGCGCCGGATGAGGTGTGCCGGTGCGGTTGTTGTGTTTTTAGGTTTTTTGATAGTGAAAGTATTGTGTCCGTTATTTGCAAGTTGAGCCCAAGTATCCATATGGTGTTTACCTCCGGTATGGGTTATCCGTCCAGTGTTATGTTGATGGGTGTTGTAGGAAGGGTGCGTGGTTTAGGGCGTATGATTAGGAGCTCGGATTTGGTTGCGGAGCAAGTGAGGCCTATACTGCGAGCGTACTGTTGTGTGTGTGTGGCTGCCTGCTGTAGAGTGTCTTCTATGTGCCTATAGTTGCCCGTCGTAGTCTACAGGGTGATGTCATCGGTATATAGAGTGTGTCGGAGGTGCGGTATGCGGTTGAGAGAAGCAGCTAGGGTGGATAAGGGCGGCGTTGAATAGGATGGTGATAGCACCGAGCCTTGTGGGGTGCCACCTCCTCGAAGAGTGTAGAAGGACGAGGAGTGGGGACCTATGTGAACCTACGCGGTGCAGTTGGTGAAGAAGGCGTGGTTGTGTGAATACATTTTATGTATTCACGCCGACGACAGCACGCTCTGGGCCAAAAGAGGAGACATTTGGGAGGCCGCGACGGCGATGGAAAGATTTGCGGCCGCAAGCTGGATGCGTTGCGCGCCCGATAAGTCCAAGGCGGCCCGGGTGCGCATCAGAAGAATCTACAAGTCTCCTGACTCCATATACCGCTATCTAGAGGGCCAGAAGATCCCAAGAGCAACAAGACCAGGATTCTAGGGTCTAGGGTGTCCTGAAAGCCTTCCACACCATCGAAACCCTAAGGTCCGCTACGAACCAGACCTCGTGTATGATCAAGAGAATAACAAGAAGCTGTAAGGACATGCGATAGGACAATCTCCGCCTCGTACAGGCCCTAGTGATCAAGAGAGTGACGTACGGCATGCCTTATCACCATCACTCGCTAAACACATGAGACCAAGAAGTCGAGTCCATTATGAGAGGCGCATACAAAACAGCGCTAGGTCCACACCGTTACCACGTCGAACGAGAAGTTAACTGGTCTCGGGATCCACACCATCTTCCCCGAGCTGTCGGGCCCGGTTCTCGCTTCGCGAAAGGCCAGACTGAAGAACACTGCAGCGGGCAGAGCAATCCTTCACCGGACCGGAACGGTAACCAAGCTACGTGCTCTCATGGGTAAAGATCGCTCCCGTCCGAAGTCAGAAGCAGGATCAAGGCAATCCCCATCCCGAACCACATGAACCACGAAGTTCGGTGCGAGGCTCGCGTTGAACGTACGTGGACGTGGCGGCATACTCGGAAGCGGGTGTGTTTGCGGTACCCGCCGTGAACGGAAGAGACAACACCTTGACCCTCGTGGCCTCCGTCAGGGTACAGAGCCCCGCTGTGGCTGAAACCATAGCCGCAGCGCTGGTCAGCAAGCACCACGACAGGGTGGTCCGAGAAGTGCACGCCGTCATTGACTTGCAACAGGCTTGCCGGAAGTTTGCCAACGGCGAACACCGCTGCTGGCGCCTCAGATCCTGGGCCTAAAGCTGGCAGAATACCATCAAATCACGTGGATGCCGGGCCACGCAGGACTGGAGGGGAACGAAAGGGCGAGCGCCTTGGCTCGAGCGTTAACCAACCGAGCGGGGCAAAACCATCGTCCGATCAATCCCCAGTCTTTACCTTCGTGCCCGTGCCATTCAATTATGGCGATCGCCTCGAATGCAGCAGCTAACTACAGGATTTATCCTCCCACTCAGAATAAGCTCAGCACTGAAGACGCCGTAGCTCTCAGACTACACAGATACAGCAAGACATACCCACTAACATATCGTGGCGTCTGCCCCTGGTGCCCGGCACACGTCCCACCCTCTTAAACATCTCGTGAGGGTGCGGGTGCAAACCCCAGCACTTAAAGACGCCTAGCACATCATTTGAGCGGCGGGAGGTACAGCTGTCCGGAGAAGTGCTCGTCCAGGAAGTTCCTCGAGCAGCCATGGCCAGTGGAGTCCTGACATGCCCACTGACACGAAATCAATAATCTCGTTGCATGTTTCTCCTCTTCCTCTCTTCCGATGATCGGCAGCGCCAGATAGAGCCGATTTTCAGATATTCTAGCGAAAGGCAGGAGGAGGGCCATTTGGAAAAAAAAAAAGTATACAGAGTAAGGAAGCGTCAAATGGAATTTAAGGAAATGCAAAGTACGCTCTTACAGTCTCTCGCATGACAAAGCAATTGCAGTCACTTCCGGAGCCCTCCACCACGGCACCTATTTCTCTTTCTTTCACCCTCACCTTTCTTCCTTCCCTCACGGCGCGCTTGAGGTGTCCACCAAGAAGTGAAACAGTTACTGCACCTTTCATCATCATCAGCCTGACTACGCCCACTGTAGGGCAAAGGCCTCACCCACGTCTCTTAATCCTTAATCTCTTAATTAACCCTGTCCTTTGCCAGCTGCACTCAACGTATCCCCGCAAACTTTCTGCCACCCCTATAAACAATATTTTTGTATGTGTGTGTGTGTGTGGGGGGGGGGGGGATTACAGCGTGCTGTTCATTAACGGGAATTATAGGTTTCCGTTCTACGACGTACAATAATCCTTTTAGACTCTTGAATCAAAAGATTTCATTTTGCAGGAGCACGTGGTTAAATCTTCAGCCGTTTCACGCTTAGTTTCCGCCTAGTTCCTGTTTAGTCGTGTGTAGCAAGGACATTACATTTATGCTGTGCCAAAGAGAAAAAAAGAACGGGGGGGGGGGGGGGTGGCGGGGAGGGAGAGTGTCATGCTTAATTCTGTCACTACCCATGAGATTACCTTTTTTTTTTTTCTTCGCAGCGCGGCCTGCAGGCTGGTGTCACAAACAGTGGGCCATCGGTCTGATTCTTCGCTCCACAAACCATCGACAATGCTATAACTATGTAAAACTGAATCGGCAAACGTGCTGGACTGGTAGAAAAAAAGTTGCGCATTCCACAAGTCTGCCTACGGAATTCACGGCTTCGTGGCTTGCAAAGCGATAACCTCTGCAGTGAGAAGACAGTTTTCTGACGAACAACTTTTCCCTTGTTGAAAATTATCTGAAGGAAATCTCATCGCCATCATAATTATAATCATTGAGATTCTCGTGTACGCATAATAGCGGGCTTTGGGAGAAATTCAATAAAATTTGATTGAGAGAGAGCGGGCCGTGGTTTTATTTATCAAAAGCCGATGCTCATGCGGCTCAACACTGATGTCACCTGGGTGGGATGGTTGTGCATGGTGCTCAACACGCTGAACACATTGAGCATGAGCTTTATTCAAAACAACATTCTGGACACTGTGTATGTACGTGAGGCGACTCTTTTTGTAGAGTCGTTTTTGTCGTGTGCGCTAGTCATGAAAAAAAAAAGACAATGATGAAGAAAAGAAAACGGTGACAGGAACTCCTCAGGCGCGGAAGGCGTGGTCTCCGTCGATGCTGCCGCCGAGCACTGTGACCACTGTGACGTCCAGGTCGTCGTCCGGCGAAGGGCTACTCCGAAAATCGCCGCACGCCTCGCGACCCACGTTCACTTTCGACCGGTCAATGCTGCAGAAAACACGGCTAATATCAGAGATCCGCGTACAAAAATCGCACTTGACGTCACCGTAATTTGCTTGCGAAACTGCCGGTGGCGGCGATACTTGTATTTCACTTTCTGGTCTCCATTTTCAGTGGAAGCGGCAGTCTATCGACAACTTAAATTTCTCCTCGGAGTCTTTTTTTAAGCGTGCCAGGGTCACCACCGGGCTGCCTCATACCCAACAATTCTGGACAAAAGCGCTTTTGAGCAGGAAACCGTTAATGAACGCAATTTTTTCATATAATGTAAGATTCCATTATAACAATCAATATATCCACAGATCACCTGGTGGCAGTAAAACTGGTATTTCATGCAAGGGAGTGACGCAGTAACTGTCGCACATAGACACCCGGACCGCGCCGTAAGGTTTGGTTTGGTTTATGGGTAACGTCCCAAAGCGACTCAGGCTGTGAGGGACTCCGTAGTGAAGGGCTCCGGAAATTTCGACTACCTGGGGTTCTTTAATGTGCACTGATATCGCACAGTACACGGGCCTCTAGAATTTCGTCTCCATCGAAATTCGACCGCCGCGGCCGGGATCGAACCCGCGTCTTTCGGGTCAGCAGCCGATCACCATAACCACTGAGCCACCGTGGCGGCGGGCGCCGTTAGAGAATTGATAAAGGTGGGGGTGAAAGAAGAAAGGAAGAAAGAGGTGCCGCAGTGGAGGTCTCCGGAATAATTTCGACCCCCTGGGGATATTTAACGTGCATTGACATCGTACTGCACACGGGTGCGATCGGTGTAAATACTTTAGAAGAAAGATTTTTGCTACATATCAGAAGAATGAGCCATAACCTTCAATATACGAGGTCTGTTAGAAAAGTATCCGACTTTATTTTTTTTTTCGAACACCTGATGGATATGAAACAAGCACGCTTGCATCAGCCGACCTTGAACCTTCGCGCGCATGCACGAATTTTTTCCCGCCCGCCGATAGCGTCAGTCGCTGGGACGCAGCGTTTGAGTGAGGCAGTGCGCAGTGCTCTCGTCGGTTTTTTATTCCAAGGAAAATGGCGGAGCGACAGGAGCAGCGTTACTGCATCAAATTTGGCCAGAAACTGGACGACAGTTAAGTGGAAACCGTTCGGAATATTCAGTACGGCTGTCGGTGAAGATGATATGAGCCGCACACAAATTAAAAAGTGGTACAAATGGTTTAAAGACGGCCGCACATCGGTGGAGAGAGATCCACGCTCCGGTCGGCCATCAACATGCCGAAATGACCAGGTCATTGCCGAAGTGAACGCTGTGGTGATGCGGGACCGTCGTGTGACTATCCGAGAAATTGCGGAAGAGGTGGACATGAGCAATTTTTCTGCACATTCCATTATCACCGAAGATTTGGCCATGGAGAGAGTTGCGGCGAAATTCGTGCCGAAGCTGCTCACGGTGGACCAAAAGCAGCTTAAGCAGCTTCGTGTTGAAGTCTCACAGAACATGCTGAATTCCACGAACAGTGACCCCCACTTCATCAACACCATATTCACTGGTGACGAGTCTCGGGTGTACGGGTACGACCCGGAAACCAAATCCCAGTCGTCGTAGTGGAAGCATTCCACGTCGCCAAGACCAAAGAAGGCCCGCCAAGAGCGCAGCAATGTCAAAGTGATGTTGACTGCTTTCTTTGGCTCCTTCTGTGTGGCACACCACGAGTACGCACCCTACAGGGTCAAACAATGACCAGAGAGTACCGCAGGGATGTCCTCCGTCGCCTACATGGTGCTGTGTGGCGCAAGAGACCGGAGTTGAGGTCAACAGGAAATTGGCGCATTCATCACGACAATGCTCCTGCACATTCCTCGCACTTTATTCGGACTTTTTGGCGAAAAACCAGACTTCTGTAGTTCAGCACACTCCTTGCTCTCCTGATATGGCCCCCTGCGGCTTCTGGCTGTTTCCCAAAATCAAGAGGCCATTGAAAGGAGCGCGATTTCAGACAAGAGAGGACATTATGGCTGCAGCGACAGCTGAGCTAAACTCTATTCCGAAAAGGGCCTTTTCGGAATACTTCCATCTATGGCAGCACCGCTGGGAGAAGTATGTGGAGTCCCAAAGAGACTACTTTGAAGGTTATTAGGTTTCCAACGCTCCAGTTATGCCAGTTCTTTTTCTTCGGCAAAAGGTCGGATACTTTTCTAACAGACCTCGTATCCATAACAGTATCTTACATTTTCCCAATTTTCAAAATTTTATCTGAGAACATTGGGCATGTTTTACACGCCTGTTCACAGCCTTAAAGGGAGACTGAAGCACTTTTTCTGAAAATCGGGCTGGCAGCGGCATCCTATAGTTTTTCATGCTGTATACTGGAATATCGCATCCAAATAAGGCAAAAACAAGCGCGAATTGCCTTTTTTAGCCGAAATATGCGGCCTGTGCCGCGGAGCACGCCGCGCAGCGCGCCGCCGCCCGTGATTGGTCAAGAGAGGTCGTGACGTCACTTTGAGGACTGGAGAAGCTGCCGATGCGGATCCGGCGCTGCGTTGAGGGCAGATCGCAGCTTTCCGTGTCGTTGTAAAAGCGAATACGGCGACTATTTTTTTTTTTACTGACCACCGAAGAAAAGGATACTACAGTTTGCTCATTCCACGTATCGCCTGAAACCAAAAAAGACACAAGCAAAAAATTCTATGCCTAGCACAAGCATACGCCAGCGTCAAAGACGCGATGCAGACCATGCGTAAAAGGTGCCAGCACAACCTCGGCTCGTATTCTCGGAAAGGAAGGGGTGCGAACAATACTCAAGTCAATTACCACCACCGGAAGCCTCCTGGCTCTCCCGGAAGAGCGTCATCCTAAAGAAAAGGCCCAAAGCACTGTGTACAAAAAATCCTGTTCTCAGTACCCGGCGTTGCAGGTTGGGGCAAGAAAGTATTTCAAGGAAGCCATGAAGGAGCACAAAGTTGGTGTCAAAATTAGCGAAGCGCAGTGGCCAAGCACTGCGAGGCATGTGACCACAAGATAGTGACGCAATCATGGTGCGCTGGAAACCAAGCCAAATACGCGCACAAATACGCTTCACTCCTGGCGCGTTCAGCAGATGCCAGAAAATATTAATCGAAGCCTCGGAAACGTTCGCCCTTCCTAGATTTGCAGTTTAGGTTCAGTGAAGTAGTTGCCAACTATATGTGTGTTTAAAAGCCAAGCTAGCTGCAACTCGCCCACTGCCACAACTTGATGAAGAAACCGAGTAAGGTTGCGGTGTTTTTTTGCAAAAACTCGGTTGGCATTCATTTCTCTCACAAATTTGCATCCGAAATCAACGTCGAACGCTTTCATTTTAATTGCTTAGCTAGGATTAAACGAGATGCCGCATATGAAGAGCTTCGATGCTTGCTTGCTTTGCTTTATTGTGCTTTGCTCTGCTTGCTTGCTTGCTTGCTTGCTTGCTTGCTTGCTTGCTTGCTTGCTTGCTTGCTTGCTTGCTTGCTTGCTTGCTTGCTTGCTTGCTTGCTTGCTTGCTTGCTTGCTTGCTTGCTTGCTTGCTTGGACACGTCGAACCGAGTATAAAATCACTAACCGAGCCTTGCTGAGCACGTCTCAGGTGGTCTGGCTGCACCTAAGCTGAGGAGAGCGACACATGCTTAAGCCTCTATAAGGTTTCTTCAGGGGCTAAGTGAGCATGTTTCTACTTTTAAAAGAGGCGCTTCTTCGGAATGGTGACACGCCTCTTATGCGCGAGGAAATCGATGGAACTGTGTCATGGTTCAGCCGCGCCTTTTCGACAGAAATTTCCAGAGATCACACTAGGACAAGCTCTGCCTGTAGCCGCTCTTACGAAAGTGTTTCGAGCAGAGTAAGCTTGCTTTAGTCGGCTTGAATTCTTCGTCACAGCAGCGAGCGGTTGCGCTGCGAGCTTGTGATCTTGCGGAAAACAGTGGAAGACGACACAGTCGCGGCCGTAGTTGTTCGTGGACACGAACGCAGAGTAGTACCTGTTGAATCTGATTCTCAAGGTCGGCTAACACGCTTTGTACGTCACAACGCACGCAATACGAGGAACAACGCATGCAGCACGAGAAACAACGCGCGCTGAAAGCGCGCTCGGGTGCGCCGAAGCATCCCCGGCTCCTCAACATGACGTCACGCTGGCCGACATGGACGAGGTTTCCCTCTCCGCTGTTCCCCTCTCCTGCGCCCGCGCGGGGCGCGGGAAATTTAAACATCGCGTTTTTAATTTGTTATTGCGCCACTATTTTATCCAGAATCGAAAAAATAATTTCACAGACGTGATCAGCAATGACACTACTTCAAAACCCTAGAAGGTTAGCTGATTCGAAAACCGCCTCAGTATCCCTTTAAGATTACGACCGCTTTGTTTCGAACCGTTACATGAACGCACGTTGCCAGGTAGGTGCTTCGCTGGTTATAGTAGTCGTGGGTAGACATCTCTCGTAAGAACACAGACCGATATCTGTCGTGGGGCGGCAGGCCGGTTATGCTTCGGTAAAACGCTGAGTATGTTTTAAAAATAGTTTGTGGGCCAAAATTAAGTCAAAGATGTAATTTTAGATTGTGTAGTGCACATCTAATTAGATCTATACTGCACAAGAATTTTAAAACGCTCCAGATTTAGAAGGGAGCTTCCATTCGTATGAGGAAGTGGGCGCCTAACGTTGTGTCGCGTAAGCGTATAACGGGCAATAGGTTGTAGAAAGACGCACGCCTTTTTCTGATACCTCAAAGCCATTAATCCCTCAATCAACTTCAGTGCTGAGACAGAAACCGACGGCTGTCATCCGTCCCTCGACACCATAGTAACCCGTGCACTGACCGGCCTTGCTTTTCGCGTCTACCGGACACCCTCTGAAAGATACGATGCCTAGATTTTAATTCAGTGCACCCGGCCAGTCACAAGCGGTCAGCGGTTGTATCTCTCGTCAATCGTGCCAGAGAAGTCTGCTGCCAAGACGTCATCCTCAACGACGGGATGAAAAGAATAGAACCTGACTTGCAAAGAAACGGCTATCCCCTTTCCTTCATCTGGAACAATGAACTAAGAATGGTGGCACCAAAGCAGGCTGCGTCTGAGTAAAGTGGAAGTAATGAAAGACTACCTCCTCTCCCGTGTGTAGCAGGAATCAGCGAGGCGCGTGTTTGTGTCAATGTCGCACATGCCCCAATGAGCAAGATACGGGCTGAGCCAAGATTAACGAGGGAAAAACGAAGGCGGAAACGGATGTATCCACCCGCCAGAACCTCGAGTCACTCATCATCCAGACAACTTCGAACACGACAGGAACGATGGGACCTTGCATCCGATCTTATGCCACGTCACTGAAAACGCTTCTTAACGGATACATGAACCGGTTGCCCGAAACGCCATCTCTTTTTGACCATGGCCCACCTGTGGTCCTTTTCGGACAGTGCGTCCGGTTCGTGGGCGGCGGCCATCCTGGTGATCTTCAGGCACTGTCTCGACAGCCGCAGGGAGGTGAACGAGGCGCAGGCCACCAGCAGGGCGGTTACGACCAGCGCCACCCAGAAGCCATTCTGCGAGGACCCAAAGCGAGTCGCGCTGGCTGTAGTGTTCGGTGGCTGCTCATTCGTTACTTCCGGCACGACTCCTGCCTCGGAGGGCCACGTTGCTGAATCCTTTGTGAGACGTCTGGCTCCGCGGCGCTTCCTCGGGAGGCTGAGCGCCGTGCCGTAGCGGTGCATCGTATAGTGCGTGCAACGGCGTGAACGTCTTTGCGAATACGTATGAGGAGGGCACTCTCCCTTGAAAAAGGCTTACCGTGTTGGACAGGACGACGTTGCATAAGATGGACACTCCGGAGTCGTACGCCTGTTTCAGCTCATCGCAGTGACCGAGCGCGGCGATTACCTGCACCGCGTGCGAGGGACTCACTGAGAGGTGTGTGCCCAATGACAGCTGTTTCGGCGACCGATCATCTGGGACTCCTCGATAGGTTGTCACTTGTGGGGCCTAAACTTGAAGGCGAATGATATCGCCTGAAATTAAACTAAGCACAGAGCAGCGAGCTTTCGAAATTATGCTGAATCAGCATACCACATATACCGAATAACTGAAACTGTGCCCTCTTTTGTCGCTAACTATGTTAAGCATAGTTGACGATAGTTATGTTAACGATCTAAATAAACGATTATGATAATTTCAGTTAATTTCATCAGCATCGTGTTAACTTTATAGCGCTTTGTTACAGCGAAAGTGCGAATATAATTGCGATTGCAATTGTTCATGCATGGTTGAGAGCATGGGTGAGAGCACGCGGAAATCCTGTACTGATATTTCAGTGGGAAAAAAAACCAACAACTTATAAACATCGCGTGTAATTCAGGCGAACGCCTCATAGAACGTTTACTGCGTATAAAACCTTTCAAGCAGGTGTTCCTCAACAGAACTTACGTTTCTTTTGACGCCCGAAAAGGCTGCTTCGAGTCTCAGCACTTTTCTTCTCACAATGTTTCTGTAGCTCTGCACAAAGGAAAAGAACGAACCAATTTTTTTTCCTCTTTCTTTTAGCTGAAACCTAGGATGTTCGCGGAACTACTAACCTTATCGATGACATCGGACATTTTCTCTGCGAGTGCATCTCCACCAGCGGCGAGGGTTGACGTGATGTCGTCGATTAATTTCTGTGCAGACGGAAATAGAAGCGAAACCGTATTAAAGTATTCCAATCTCGGCTCAAATCTATGGCAAGAAAATAAAGGCAGCACTAATGCTTTTAGTTCTGTTTAAGAACAGTTCTATACAGCGCAGAAATACGTTTCTAAAAGGGTTCTTGATGTTTATCGCGATGACGCTATGTCTGCGTACACCAGCTGCAATTCTGCGTGCATTATTCATGGTGTAAACCATGCGACAAATGAGAAACGTTTGTAAGCACCCGAAGAAATCGACAAGCAAGGTTCACACATCCCACATCACATCCTCAGCCTGACTACGCCCACTGCAGTACGAAGGCATTTCCCGTGTCCTTTGCCAGCTGCGGCCATCGCGTCCCCGCAAACTTCTTATTATCTCCCCCCCCCCTACTACGCTTGCCTTCCCTTGAAATCCGGTTCGTTACCTTAAACGAACATCGATTATCGTGTCTTCCCATTAAATGCCCTGACAAAATCCATTTCTTCCTGTCGGTTTTGACTAGGATGTCATTAACCCTCGTCTGTTCCCTCATCCACTCTGCCCACTTCCTATCTCTTAACGTTACACCTATCGTTTTCCTTTCCATAGCTCACTTCGTTGTCCTTAACTTAATTTGAGCCCTTTCCTTATCTCCCACGTTTCTGCCCCATGTGAGTACCGGTAAGATACAGCAGTACAACATGAACTGACGGGCACGTTGGCCAGACATGATTTGTACAACTGCGCAACGGCACGAGGCCACAGAAAGAGAAGGGACGACAGCGCTGACTAACAACAGATAGTTTATTCAGGAAGCAAAAACTTATGAAGGTGAGGCAACACTGAAAAGACAGAAATGCTTCAAGAACAGCACTAGAAATTCCTCTGAGCATGCATATTTTTTAATTCCACGAGGTAAATCTACCCACTTATAAATTCTAGCTCTTTCTTAGAGATAGCGACTGATGGGATCCTTACATAACTGCAGAAGTTACTGCTATCCGTTTTTTTTTCTGAAGTTATTGCACCTCTGGAAGTGGCATATGAAGTGCCCGTTAATGACTGCAAAAAAATCATTGGCTTGATCCTGTATTTTACTCCTGGACATGAATGCTAGTCCTTTGAACCAAGAAGCAAGAAGCCGTTACTTCCATACAGTTCTGAACATTGAAAGCTTGTAAAACGGGCCATCATCGCGTCTTGTTTCAACAATGACTTGCAGAAAGCATGCACCCGCAGTACTGCCAACAGTTTTTATTGTCAAGTTTAGAGGCTTGCTGCCGCAGGATGCCCTTTTAAGATTTCAGCAGCAGCTGATAGCTGGCGCCACAGTCAACCAAAGTAACCGGGAGAGAAATGTGTCTGTGACACCTTATGTTCATGAGATCTCCCATAATTTTAAAAGAATTAGAAAGAGAGCGGGAGTAGATGTCTTCTCAGCGCCTGTGAAATTGAGAAGCATGTGTGCGCGTGTAAATGGTTCCTAAAAAGCCTGTCAAACTGGTTCCGCATGCACAAAAAACACGAGGAAAAATTCGTAAAGTGCGCAGATTAAATACATCTTTATTTGTTAAAACCTGCTTTACTCAGTCCTTTTGGCTTGTGGTGGATAGTCTGAGGCAGTACAAAAACAATGTCAAGAATGCGGCACGCCATATCGGAATTCACTGCCGTGATTGTTCCTGGCAGCCATTATATGAAAACAGCCGAATAGTAGACAAAAAACAAAGATCACCTCACAAGAGAAGTCATCGAGGGATCTGAGATTACGAAGTTAGGTCCGAGTTGTGCAAGCACCCCATATGTTGCTATCTCTAAGAAAGAGCCAGAATTTATAAATCGGTAGATTTGCCTCATAGGATAAAAAAAATATACATCATACATGCTCAGAGCGATTTCTGTTGCTGTTTTTCAAGCTTTTCTATCTTTTTTTCAGTGTTACCGCTCCTTTGTAAGCCTTGGCTTCCTGAATAAACTATCCGTTGTTAGTCAGCGCTGTGTCTCGTCCCTTCTCTTCTTGCGGCCTCGTGCCGTTGCGCTGCTGCACTACAAATAAAGATACAGCTGCATCTTGGTGGATATTGGCAAACTGCCGTTTATGATCTGAGAGAACCTGCCATATGCGCTCCACCCCATTCTTATTTTCTAGTGATTTCGTTCTCGAGTTTTGGGTCTGCGATCACTGCCTGCCCTAAGTAGACATATTCTCTTACTAATTCCAGCACCTCGCTACCAATTGCGAACTGCTGTTCCCTTGCTAGACTGTTGAACATTACTTTGGTTTTCTGCATGTTAATTTTAAGACCCACCGTTCTGCTTTGCCTGTATAACTCATTGATCATGCTTTACAGTTCATCTCCTGAGTGACTTAGCAAGGCAATGTCATCAGCGAATCGCTACTTAGGTATTCTCCATTAACTCTTATCCCCCCAACTGCTCCCAATCCACCCCTTGGGAGACAGTGTCTCCCTGCCTGACACCTTTCCTTATTGGTTGGACAGTATGGTTCGACAGTAACTAAATCCACAAAGTGCTAAGATTTATTTGCAATGACTGTCATGCTGCTTTCCTTTGGCTGAGAGTAGTCCAGGCAGTCTACCATCACTAATATACCCTATTTGCTTTTCGGTGACATCGAACTCGCCCAATTTTTCGCCGGCTGCGTGCAAGATGACGACTGGTTTAAATGTTGCCGAGAAGGGCCACCGGCGTTCGGAAGGTTTCGTCTTCACGGCAAGGCATCTGAAGATCTAAAGTATCTAAAGCACACGGCGTGGCGCGACTCAGTGCTGATATTCGTATCGGTTCCCCGGTTTCGCTTCCATTAAGTCGACCGTCGCGTCACAATCGTGGTCGCGTTACGCTCGGGAAAATACGGTAGCTACTGCACACGTTGAGCATAAATGTCACGCATAGAAGCGTAATGCATAGCAAATGCGTTTAAGAGCAAAGACGTAAAACTTAAAATGCTACTTACCCTAATTCTGGCTTCCGACTCCTTAATATAAAAAGAGAGGAACAGCAACGCCTTACAAAACCGCAGGCAAGCGAAAACAACGAACAAAATATGCATGCACTCACGATGTTTACACGCAGCTTTTCGTCATCGATGTAAGCCTTGAAGTCCAGCACGTACTGCATGAGGGCGTTCAGGTCCGTGTCGTTGTGGCGGTACGCAGCTAAGCCAGAACTGCCTAGCAGCTTTTTCCGGACTTGACCGATGTCCTGGCATGTCAGGAGGAATTCCAGTTCATACAAGATTCCAGGGTTTTCGAACGGACTGCACAGTTCCCTGGACTTTTACATCCGTACTAAGTATATCAATGGTTACAGTAAACGCCGCTTAGGAACACTACCTTGTCATCGGACGCGAGCTCTACCACTGGAGCGATCGGCGCTAGAGTCGATCTTGCGTCGCAGTGGGGATGGCGTGGCTCCTCTTGCTTAGCGAGCACAGATTTTGGAGAAACATTCTACATTTTAAAAGAGGCTGGTCGCATTACTCTGTTCTTTTGTATTAGCGAGTTCCGGCATTGCACATTTGTGATCGTGTGACGTAGTGGGAACAGTGGCACGTTATTTATGCTTTTGTCACGATGGTAGATATTAGTGCCCTATGCAGACGTTGGCGACCGAGATCGGTACAAGCTTCGATTTCGATCCGAGAGATGGGTAGCTGCGAGGATCGCGGTTATTTAAGCCGAGAATACACAAAAAAGCGAGGTCACACCATCGTGTGTGCTACAAGCATCTCAGGGAGCAAGATTACGTCCACGGAGTTGCCGTAATTAGTTAGTGTAGCAGCCGGCGCGGAAAGATCTGTCTGAAACACACCTCCAATGCTGCCCATAACGGCGGCAACACATGCGCTACAGGTGCGGAGTGTTAGTCGCGGCGCCGCTTTAGAGGCAAATAAAACTCATCCAATAATGACTGGTATTGTCTTAAACAGGACCACCAAGCAAACACTAAATCTAAGCTCCTTGAAATGCATTCCAAAGCATTAGAGCGGCACACGTGATCTGAATCACTGGCTCCGGACAGGCCGCCATTGGAAACTGAACCTGGCAACGTTTAACGCAAGAACCTTATCAAGTGAGGCTAGCTTAGCAGTGCTGTTGGAGGAACTAGCGGGTATTAAATGGGATGTCACAGGGTTAGGACGACGAATGAGGCGTATACAGTACTAAAGGGCGGGCACGTACTGTGCTATCATGGATTAGCGGACAGACAAGAACTAGGTGTGGAATTCTTCATCAATCAGGATATAGCTGGCAACATAAAAGAGTTTTATAGTATTAACGAAAGGGTGGCATCTATCGTAATTAGGGTTAATAAGAGCTACAAGCTGAATATGGTGCAGGCCTACGCGCCGGCATCAAGCCATGATGACCAGATCGTTGAAAGCTTCTATGAAGACGTGGAATCGGCGATGACCAAAGTAAAATCACAGTACACTGTACTGATGGGAGACTTAAACGCGAAGGTAAGCAAGAAGCAAGCTGGAGACCAGGCGGTAGATGACAATGGAATAGGTTCTAGGAACAGCAGGGGAGAGTTATTGGTAGAGTTTGCAGAGAGAAATAATTTACGGATCATGAATACCTTCTTCCGCAAGCGAGCAAACAGGAAGTGGACGGTGAAGAGCCCAGTTGTGAGATTAAAAATGAAATAGACTTGATACTATGCGCTCACCCTGGCATCGTAGAGGATGGGGAGGTCCTCGGAAAGGTCTGTTGTAGCAACCACAGAATGGTAAGGCCTCGTATCAGCTTAGATTTGAAGAGGGAACGGAAGAAGATAGCGAAGCGGAAGCCAATTAACGAGTTAGCGGTAAGAGAGAAGGTAGAGGAATTCAGGATTTCGCTGCAGAACAGATTTTCCGCTTTAACTGAGGGAGACGACCGTAATGTTGAAACAATGAACAATAATCTAACAGCTATCGTTACGAAGTGCCCCGTAGAAGTAGGCAGTAGGATTTTTCGACAGGATACCGGCAAGCTATCTCCGGAGACGAAAGATCTGATTAAAAAACGCCAAAGCATGAGGAAGTCTAACTCCACAGGTAGAACAGAACTAGCAGAGCTATCGAAGTTAATAAATAACTGCGAGGTACCCGACATAAGGAAGTTTAATATGGAGAGAGTCAAGCACGCTCTAAAGAATGGAGGTAGCCTAAAAGTGGTGAAGAGAAACCTAGGCATAAGTAAAACGAAGTAGTATGGATTAAGAAAGAAAGAGGTCAATGTCATTAGCAATATGGATAACATAGTTAAAATAGCTGAACAGTTCTACACAAATCAATACAGTAGCCAATGCAATCAGAACTTTAATGAGAGAGGCAGTAGAGCACAGCAATGGGACATCCCGCCAGTAATGAAAGAGGAAGTAAAAAAAAGCCTTAGGAGCAATGCAAAGGCGGAAAGCAGCTGGTGAGGACCAGGTAACAGCAGATTTGTTGAAGGACAGAGGGGATATTACGCTAGAAAAAATAGCCTCCTGTATGCACAATGCCTTCTGTCTTCGAGTGTACCAGAAGCTTGTAAGAACGCTAACGTTATCCTAATTCATAAGAAAGGAGACGTCAAGGACTTTAAGAATTATAGACCGATCACCTTACTGTCCGTTGCCTACAATGTATTTACTAAGGTAATCGCTAATAGAGTCAGGACAACCTTATACTTCAATCAACCAAATGATCAGGCAGGCTTTCATAAAGGATACTCAAAAATAGACCGACTGCACAGCTATCATAGCCCTCAATAAAGTCAGCAATAAAATTCCAATAAGAAAAGCTGTCAAGCAGGGAGACACGATCTCGGCAATGCTGTTCACTGCCTGTTTACACGCGGTATATTCCCTGGCGTGAAATGGGACAATTGGGGAGAAGAGTTAATGTATATTACCTAAGTAATCTGCGATTCGCTGATGACATTGCCTTGCTATGTCACTCAGGACCTGAGCTGCAAATCATGATCAGTGAGTTAAGACAGGTAGAGTAGAACGGTGGGGCTAAAGATTAACATGCAGAAAACCAAAGTAATGTTTGACAGTCTAGCAAAGGAACAGCCGTTCGCAATTGGTAGCAAGGTGCTTGAAGTAGGAAGAGACTAAGCCTACTTAGGGCAGGTAGTGACCGGTGATCCGAAACTCGAGAGCGAAATAACTTGAAAAGAATGGGGTGCAGCGCATATGGCAGATTCTCTCATATCATCACTGGCTACCAATATCCCTCAAGAGAAAAGTATACAATAGCTGTATCTTACCGGTACTCACCTATGGGGCAGAAACATGGAGGCTAACAAAGAGGGTTCAGCTTAACTTAACGACAATGCAGCGAGCTATGGAAAGGAAAATGATCGGTGTAACGTTAAGAGATCGGAAGCGGGCGGAGTGGGTGAGGGAAAAAACGCTGGTTAATAACATCTTAGTCGAAATCAAGAGGAAGAAATGGGCTTGGCCAGGCCATGCAATGCAAAGGCGAGATATCCGCTGGTCCTAAAGTGTAACGGAGTGGATTCCAAGAGAAGGCAAGCGTAGCAGTGGGCGGCAGATAGTTATGTGGGCGGATGAGATTGGAAAGCTTGCAGGGATACGGTGGTCGCAACTGGCAAAGAACAGGGTTAATTGTAGATACATGGGAGAGGCCTTTGCCCTGCAGTGGGTGTGGTCAGGCTGGGGATAATCATGATGACATGATTTACTTTTCATCGTCATGCGGGCACTGTCGAGAGGTAGCGCCAGGGCATATTGACGCGTTAGTATTGACTCGACTTCTCGTACATGAGAACATTCATGTTGATTGGACAATCGGAGTGCTTCCTTTCTTTCGGATCAGACCACCAATGACGCTCTGAGCACCTCGAGATATATCTTCATGCAAATAATCTTTTGATTCTGGTTGCGGATTAAGGCGTCCTCTACTTGAATAGCTCCACCTTAAGGGTGTGACGTGTAGCGTTAATCTATTGATGCCTATATATGCTGAATTGGTAATTCCTAACTTTACGTTCATATGTCCCTGGGAGTCGTCGTACCAATCCTTGCGCAATGGTGCAGCGGTTAACGGATGCGCCACTGGCCTGCGATGGCTGCCACCGGTGGGTGTTGTGCGACCCAATTTGCCCACCTATTTTGCTTCTCCGGGGGTGGTCACCTGAGCCACCCTACGGTACCCTATTCATCGCTCACAACGTACAACGAGAGCCTCAACGCTAGCGCGTTAAAACACACTAGTGGAGACGATGCAGTATTCAAGGAAGAGCAGCACACGGAAGGCGCGCGTTTGAAGATATCGTGCGTTGCTGTAGTGCTGTACTAGTGGCATAAAGAGAACTCATGCAGTGGAATGAATATTGGAGAATGACTTGGGAGGGTGAAGTGGCTATTCATAGTTTCAGTGCAACTTACGCGGAAGCCACAGCACGCACGGGTTGGGTCTTGAGGCCATACTTACGATCGTTTCGAGGGGTTCGATGTCGGTCTTGATCGCTTCTTCGAGGGTGCTGGCACATTTTCTGAAAACACAGCGACAATGTATGGTGCCTCGGCACGTTTGGATTTGTACACAGATCAGAACACGGTTTCCGTCCAATGGGAATTAACAGCTCAAGATATACGTATACGTTGATGACCGCAAGCGCTCCATTTAGACAGGGCGTACCGTCTTTGCCTATAGGGTAACCGGGCAACGGGGCTTGTTTCTAAGCCGTGTATTAGAGCCCTTATGGAAGGCTGTGCAAAGTAAGTAAAACCCTAGTCCTCACCTTTTGAGACCCGTTCCAGTTGGGGCTCCACTTGGCGACTGAGAAGCAAATCCCTAGGCTCGGTTACTTTTGCCAAAGAGGGTGGCAAACAGAGCGTATACTTTCTACTTCTGTAGTTGCAGGCTTTCGCGCTGCCAGTCTTCTTAAATTCAAAATCCACCACAAAGCCCAAAAAGAAGTTTTGATATAGAGGGTACGCAGAGAGAACGATTTAACGCTGCCTTAGGTCAAATGTTTTAACGCGGCAATGGTAAAGCTCATGCTCGCAGGGAAATCCGTGTGCGTTGACACACAAATACAGGATTGATCGAGAAGGTTGTGACGTCACACCTTGAGCTCTGGAATGGAAATGGCTGAAATGCGAGTTGAATTGTTGCCATGAGATCGTAGCATGACTGAATATCATTACGACATATAAGGGTGTTAAGTATATTATTACGCTGAAAAGTTGGGTATCTAACCCTCGACCCTTCACTTTCAAGTCATGCACGGTGCCACTAGGCCACTGAGGCATGTTCGTTCGACTTGATTAAAAGGAGACTTTGTGTGTCATGTGGTGTATCACGTAGTCTAGTATGCCTACTAATGCGTGCTGATGAGTGTGAAAAAGAGGTTGTAGTTAAGAAACAAAGTAGCAAATAACCATTAAAGCTTCCGCGTCATATCCTTACCGTGCAGCTTAAGTGCCCCTCCCCCCCTAATTTTTGTCATCGCTTTCGTATATGCCGCGTGATTTTCTCTGAACATGATCGCGTGCCAACTACGGCAACACCGAACCGTATTGGATATAGGTTGGTCTCTTGAAAAATAAAAGAAATAGTGCTGCTTCGCTTCTTCTTACGTGAAACTCGATGGGTACGTGAGGTAGTCCAGAATATGCGCAGTGTACTTGCGGTTGGTCTCGACAGCAAAACGTATCTGCGAAACAAAAAAAAAAGAAGAAAAGAACAAACAAGAGTAAACCTCTGCATTGCGCTGTGGATATCACAGAGAAGCATTTTAATGAGTTTGCGGTTCTGTCATGACACGTAAATGCATTAGCAAAGGAATAAAATTTAATAGAAGCTTCAACAGATGATTACTGGAGCTTGTTTAGTTGCGAGTAAGAGGTCAGTGGATGTCGAGCTCTGCGAATTGCTGAGCGAAGCTCATTTCGTGGGCAGTTTTGTTATTCTTCCATGCAAATAAAAGAAATATAGGGGTGAGGGTTAGGACCAACGCGATTACTGGCCAGCGAAAGCAATTCGCGCTTAAATACGAGCCGTGCGCTGGCTTACGTGGTCCACGAGGCTGGGACTTCTCCTGGAGTACGGGCTGCAGATGAAGGCCTGGGCTGCCACGCTCAGGTTCATTACGTTCCGCCCGATGAGGAGAAGCACGGCCGACGCAGGCAGTGCGCCGTAAGCTGTGCTGAAAAGTGCCCCGAGGTATGCCGTTAAGCTCATGAACGCTGCCCACTCTGCGTGACTGCGAAGAAACCGTGGTTACAAGACTCCGTGTCGTAGTTGTGGGGTCAGAGGAGGTTTCCAATGCCAGCTGAAACAGCCGCGCTATCGGGCTCACTACCGGCACCATGCGAACCGGCCGAGGAGCTTTCCTCAAGCGCGCCAGCAATTAGTTCGCCTGTTTCACAAGAAGCTGCTGCACTGTGGCGCTAGTGGCGGCTTGCTGATGCTTTGCCCTTAAGATGCGCGTACAAAAGCCAAAAGTATATTTAGTCAATTTCCCGAAGAAGTTAGGCTTCATCGTTCCATTCGTTCCATGTTTCGTTACAGAAGCGAAAAGCATTTAGTGATGCCGACATACGTGTAGTTTTCTGTTGCTTTGAGACATGAAGACGCAGGCAATGCTCTTCGTTAAACTATGTCATATTATGCGCACACCTTAAGCCAGGGTAAGTTGAGACACATCTATGTAAAATAACGCTGGAAATGACATGCATCGTGCATGCGACTTTAGTCATAGCGATTTAGCGTAGCCATCAGAGTAGCGTCCAATGAGCAATGTCAATTCACCGCGCATTTTAATTGCAAAATCAGACAGCGTTGGGGAGAGTTTTACAGCGGTAGCTCTACTCAACGCAAAAGTCGCTCACCATTCTGTGGCAGGTTTGACCTTGGTTTACCCTTGAGAAGCACAGCATAGAAACTGATTTAATTTGACAGATTGACCGTGGACGATATCGACAAATGTCGATGTGCAAACATAATTCAGCGTGCCCATCACGAAGGCGGCCTCCAAATTTGGCCCGGGCCATTCTCAAAATACTATCACCAGATAGTTGGGTATAACCGTGGTTAAACTATGCCTAAATTTTTTAGTGCTAAAGCACTAATCCCGAGGTTCACAGCCAGCAGAATCGTCCCTTGCCGATTGTCTATCCGAGAAGCGCGAGCGCTCGGTCCCACGCCACTGCCCACTCACTCATCGTCGTCTTCTACGTGGCATTAATCCGGAGTTTCAGAGCCTACAGCACTCGTCTCTTGCCGATTGTATGTCCCGAAAGGCGGGAGCGCGCCGTCTCATGGCATTGCCAGCCCATCGCCACGATCTTCACGAATATATTCGAGCGCGAGCGCTCGGTCCCACGGCCCTGCCCGCTGATCGTCGTCTTCTGTACTCCGTTTCATACATAGCAGGCAACGCTGCGAAGGTTGCTGAAATAGTACGTCCGCGAAGCCATATTACTCCGCCACGTATCATTCGTTCTTCTCGAAATTCCAGTCATTGTTTGGACGAATACAAAGAGCAGTAAAAAAGGATGCGATAGCATTGAAAATCACGGTCGAAGCTAGGCGCTCAGTGTTCGGGCTCTCTGGCCATAATTTTCACGGAGAGTGAACTACTTTTTGGGCGCGGCTTTAGCAGAAGCGATTCGCCCTACCAAGCGCGTATCACACCACCACATGTACTTCTTGGTTCTCGAAATCTCGACGAGTCGCCGGACGAAAATGTGGCAAGAGGTAAAATGAAGTCCAGGAGGTGCCAGTCACGGCACTTAAAATTTGTCGCTACGAAATATGTTTGTGTTAGCTTTGGTTGTATGGCGAACTACTTTTTGCGTGCGGACTTAGCCTGCGCGAACAGGCGCGCTAGCTTTGGCAGCGTTGCCTGCTATGTATGAAACGGAGTATACATGACACTAATCCAGAAGTTTTCACCTAAGAAAAATCGTCTCCTTGCCGATTGTGTCGCAAAAGTGCGATCCTTCTGGTCGTAGTTTTCTACGTGGCACTAACCAGGGAGTTGTGACCAGAGAAAAAATTCAGGGCGCACTTTGACTGTCTAAAGTGCGTAGAGGCGAAAGCGCTCTCCGCCCCACTTTCAGTGCTTCTGTGGCACTGGTGGCGTCACATGTAATTGAGTACTAATTACTAAGTGATGACAAATGACTAATTAATGGTTAATTACTGATTAATGCCTGAATACTAATTAACTGCTAATTAAGCTTAAGCTTAAGCTTCGCCTTTAGGAGTGGAACGCGACAGCGTGTTGTAGCGCTGCCAGGGAGTCCACGGAACGCCACCACCCGTTCGGCGCGATGACTTGCCGTTTCAACGCAACGGTTTTTGAGGAAAGGAAATGGCGCAGTAATTCTCTGTCATCTCGGTGGACACCTCAACCGCACCGTAGAGGAACGGAGGAAGTGGGTGTGAAAGAAGAAAGACGAAGATGGACCGTAATGAAGAAAATGAAAATTGTATTTGAGGAAAGAAAATTACGCAGTAACTGTCTCACATATCTCGCTGGACACCCGTCAAAATTCAGGGGGGGGGGGGGGGTGCACTTTTTTGACCTAAAGTGTGGTCACTGATGTGTGGTTAAGATGTTAAGCTTCGCCTCTAAGAGTGGAACGCGAGAGCGTCTTGCAACGCTGCCAGGGAGTCCATAGAACGCCATCGCCCATTCGGTTCTACGCCTCGCTCGTCGGTAAATTGGTTTTTGAGGAAAGGAAATGTATTTCTCTCTCATATCTCGGTGGGCACCTAAACCTCGCCGGAAGGGAAGGGAGGAGGATGGCAGTGAGCGAAGACACCGTATTCACTAGACGTGCCTTTGTTCATTCCGAACCGTCGAGCTGGCATGGCGGAGTGGATAGCATGCTCGTCTCGCACTCCGAAGACCGGGGTTCGATTCCCGAGCTCGACCAATTTCTTACTAGGTTTTATTTATTTATATGGCCTGACAAGAGAAATTAGTTAGGCTAATTGGGTAATTAAGCAATTAACTAAGCTCAGTCTCACTTACTTGGAGCATCACTATATGGTCCCTTCAATTGGTTGCATGGTTACTAGCCAAAGTACAATTGGCCCCGTTTGAAATTGCCGCACTGTGACGTCACGACCGTTTCGACCAACTGAAAAGCGTGACATTCTCTGTCGACAACTTCTGCTTACAACGATGAGACATTAAAGGCTTTCGCCTTAAAAATCGTCTCCTGCCGATTGTATGTCTGCGAAACGTGAGCGCTCGGTTCTGCGGCACTGTCCGCTCAACGTCGTCTTCTACGTAGCGCAAAGTCGTGCTTTCGCAGTAATTCGAATGTAGTAAACACTGTCGTTTTTGTGTGAAACTATTGTCTTTGTCGATAGAATGCGATAATCTATTCAAACCAGGCCCCTTCAGTTAGCCTTTAGGGTCATTTTCATACACGGGAACAAGCCGTCAGTTAGTATGAACTGGATGTTCGATTAAGTAGCCTTGTTTGACAATACCTTTTGCTGGGCTAGTTGGTGTGACATTATGTTCAGGAAAGTAAAAACAGCGCTAAATTTTTCACAAAGCACACAGAAAGATGGACAGGAAGGGCGCTGACTCCAACTATGCTGACTCCAACTATAGTTGGAGTCAGCGCCCTTTCTGTCCGTCTTTCTGTGTGCTTTGTGAAAAATTAAGCGCTGTTTTTACTTTCCCGAACATAAAGTAGCCTTGAGTTTGACGGATATCCGTCTGGTTTGGCATAGTTATTCGATGAAATGAAGGACTCAGTGACCATTGTGTAAAAGATAACACATTGGACTCTTGTTTACAATGAGGAGTGCTGGAGCGGTGACAAGTATCGATGTACCGCTCGTATCGTGTGAACAAGAAACCCGTACGTGTTTCGAAACGCCTTTTCTGTTCCACTGTGATCAGTGGCTCTTTCCTCATTTCATGGGTTCGACCTTAGCGAGCTGGAATTAACAATTATATTGATTACTTCCTTACAAAAATGGTCTATAGACAGTCTAGAGACTTATTGACTCTATCGACTTCCTATAGATATTACCTTTTGTCTATTCATAGTCTATAGACTGTCCGTAGACAAAAGTGTACTAAAAGTGTATGGCCATAAATCTATAGATTATCTATAGACTGTATATGGCATTTGTATTGCCTATAGACTGCTCTCTAGGATTTGTCTTTAGACAGTCTATAGACTTTATAGACAGAAGTTATAGACACTCTATAGACTGTCAAACTTTTTTTTTTTGTAAGGGCCATATGACATGGTATACCTTAGTCTATGCGATGGCGTTTGACCTCATTCCACGTAAACCAATTCCGGCTGCTTCATGTAGTGTCTGATATATGCTGTCATACGCACAACAAGATGGCCAGGCCGGCGAAATTCGAGAATTTCCCCCTCTCGACGGGCATCGTATCCGGGCTGCGCATCGAGACGCCCAGGGCGAAGGTAACCACCAGGCACAGGATGAACACGACCACCAGCAGTGACGTCACGAAGGTGAGCAGCCTCCTGGGGAAAAAAAAAAAAAAGTATTCAGGAGAAGCACCGCAAGACATGCGGCTTCTAACTCGCTTAGGACAGCGGAGTGGTCAGGTCTAGTGATTTTATTTGATTTCTTAAAATTACACCGTTACGTTATGCCCCGCAACTCAACAACAATAAAAAACCTTTCTAGAGAATTATCCATATTTCAGGCCTAAAACCCTAGCCGTAAGTAATACAGAATACAAATAGGCAGGAACGTCTTCATCGGTGTCTTGTAATTGGAAGGGCCAAAGGTTGAAATCTACAGCTGAATTAAACGTTCATTGACAGCGAACACACATAGCCGACATCTTGGTATAATTAAGATCACCAGGAAGAACCACTATGAAATCGGGTATGGGTGGGGGAGGGGGGCAGGGACCCACGAAGTATTTTGTTGTTGTTTCAGATCTCCATCTTTATCACCTTTCTTACTGAAACATGTGATGACTTAAGGCTTTTCATACACGCTCAGGGCTCTAAGGACTTAGTTTCCGGTTGAGTGTTCAATACCTTTACCATCTTGTGTTGCCGCCCGCGACGCTAGTGTTGATAGTTAGCTGGGGATGAAACTCTCCGGAGGAAAACGAATGTAATTGGAGAAAGAATCTTTGCCTGAAAATGTATTTTATTCGCAAGAGACCCAAACCACTGTAAATGAACGAACATATCTTCTTTTAAAAAAATGTGCTCGCTAAGATCGCCTGTTCACGTGTCTTAAAATTAATCCTTGGCACTGCGTGACAAATTGTTAATGATCGTTTTAAGCTCTCATGGGATTGCGGCGCATAATTTTCGCTTCTTTTTGTTCAGTGTTCTATGCGGAAGTTTTACTTTATTCTCTATCTCTGCTATTACTGGCTAACCGTGACCATATCTGTACTCGACACGCTAGTCCCCCAGCTGTTGCTGGGTTATAATTGGTCGTTGTGTGGTCTATGCTAAGTACTTTGAATTCCAGCTTTCGGCTAAGGCGGCGTGCAGAGCGACTGGTCACATTTCCGTGCGAGTATGCGTCAACCGCCTTATCTTATGAGCAGCCGCGTCTGGCAACATCCGTCGACCGAGGAAAGCATCGTTGCCGAATGTGGACAGGACTCACAGCCGGCGTCTGCCCGCTTGGAAAGGACTTGTCTTGATTCCCACGAAGCCAGGGTAGGTGATTTCATGCGTGATAAGAACATCCTTTGCCTGCGAAAGATCACATATTGCACCCATGTGCTTGAAACCAACTGATATAGCTCAATGATAGTGACTTGAAAACTCGTTAAGCGCTCGAATGATAAATATTCCATCGTTACTACAGATACTAAAGCGAGCCCTGCGGCAAACTATGTCATGTGCATGTAAATTGAAATTTACTGCACCCCCCTTGCCAATGTCGCGGGTTGAAATGCGGGTGGAGGCGAAATGCAAAAATGCCCGAGTGTTCTGAGATGCCAGCGTAGGCCTTCTCAATTAGTCCGGAGCAAAACGGGGTCCCTCATAGCGTCGCTTCGGGGACTCCGCATACCACCATGACTTAAGTGCATTGAGCTTACTGTGGTGTTCTCTCTTCGTCTCTCCTTAGTCCATGAGCCCAATATGCACAACAGTATTTCAGGCGCGAAGTTATGCTTCGGCCTCCTCATCTCGATTCATCATGAGCCATAGGAACTAACCACCCTCAGTTCCCAGGTTTCCACCCACTCGCACGACGCGCAGAAAAAGAAAATAAAGGTTTCCGACTACCGCATTGATCTTCTTGTGGACGTTGTCTTGCACCGTGTCCGCAGTCTTCTGTATCTTGTTCACTTGTTCGACAGCGTCTGCATTAAGAAGGGAGCAACACAATCTGCGGTAGCAGCCGCGTACTGCACATAGTATAGCGATGCTGTTCGATAGGCGCTGAGACCTCTGTTTGCCTTAGGAATGCGTGAACATGTCCGACATCACGGTAGTGTCTCCGCTCTGCGGATAGGTGGCATGGCTGTACACAAACTGGCACAGCAAGTATGCACCGACGTCACAGTGGCGGCCATTTTGTGGCGCATGTATCGTTGCGAAAGGCTACAAGCATACATCTAATCAGCTTATCGCCACCTGCTCCGGTGTGCACTGCTGACACCGGTGACGTCAGATGAATACCCCGTATACTGTGCCAAACATTCTCGGCGCTCTGTGATAAATCTGAGCGGAATTGTGAGGAACTTTAACATTCGCAAAATTAATTTCAATGGCGGCGCTAAACTACGTAAAAAAAAAAAAGTAAACGCTTACCTCGTCTTCCCTCAGATTTCAAAATGCCAAACTGGCCAACTAGCTGCTTCCATAGTTCCTGGACCTGAAAAAAAGTGCGACCGCTCATGAACGGGACTGGTTTGGCTGTTTGAATATTTACTCACCCTCAACAACCAAGAAAGCCGTTCAAGTAGTTTAGCTTTACGACTAAACTTTAATTTGCAGCTACGGCAATAAAGTTTATTAGTTTTCTTTCTACTTTCTACTTATCAAGTTTACGCGTTTTTTTTTTTTTGCACTCTCCGACCATCCATACCCTGTGGGGACGCGCCCTACTGGTCCCCTATGGTTGGCTTCCTCGCGATGCGCCATTGCTAGCCTGATTAGTTACCTTAACCAACAAGGGAGGGCGCCGGCGTCGTAGCGCCACGAACGCCACGGATGGCCTTATTGCTGCGCGCGCGGGGGAGACGGCCCCCTTCGGCTCGGGAACTTGGACGCGCGCTGACGTTCACGCACGACTCTCCGCCCGCGGGGAGTAGCCTCGTGGGGAGAAACGTCCTCCCCCATCTCGTCCCGTTCGGGCGCGGAGTATCCCCTGCCTCAGCGTGGGCGAACATTCGCTTGTAACCTTGCTGGTGAGTCGCACGACCTCGATTCCTTAGCGTATTTTGTTGCTAGCTAGCGTTATTTTTGTTGTAGCAATAAATGGCTGTTTGTGTCAGCCAGCCGCTTGTAGTGTAAGTGGTACCGAAAGCTGGCCGAGTCGGTGTACTTACGTTCATGATGAAAATAGCGAATGCGAAAGACGGACAGGAGGACGCATACGAGCGCTGTATCTGCGTCTTCCTGTCCTACTCCCTTTCCGAAGTTTATCACTATGAACGCGAGTCATCGTGTTCCGTGTTTATATTAGAGTTAGGAGGCGTGGCCTTGTGGTAGACCATCCGCCTCGCATTCCAGAGGTGCTGGGTTCGATCCCCAGTGCCGCCGGGTTCCCACCGGTTTCTATAATGGGTACAAGATTTCCCCTGGCCTGGTGCTCGGCTCTTCTAGGGTGAGATGCTTGGGAAAAGGGTCGTAAACCAAACAGTTGCCTTGACGGATCAGAGATAAGTTCCGCCGTCAAGCAACCATAAATCCGTCTCGTGCGCTAAAAACCCAACTTGTGGCCCTTATTTAAAAGGGGAAATCTTGTACCCATTAACGAAACCGGTGGGTACCCGGCGACACTGGGGTCGAACCCAACACCTCCCGAATGCGAGGCGGATACTCTACCACAAGGCCACCGCTTCGGTCAAAAAAGGGCCACAAGTTGGGCTTCTGCCGCACGAGGCGGATTTAGGGTTGCTTGACGGCGGAACTTATCTCTGATCCGTCAAGGCAACTGTGGTCTAAGACCGTTTTCCCAAGCATCTCACCCTAGAAGAGCCGAGCACCAGGCCAGGGGAAATCTTGTACCCATTAAAGAAACCGGTGGGTACCCGGCGGCACTGGGGATCTAACCTAGCATCTCCCGAATGCGAGGCGGGTGCTCTACCACAAGGCCGCCAAGCCTAAGATCCGATGATCGCCACGGGTGTGGCTGGCGCCATCTATATAAGAGCCTCTCTTAACAGCCGCAGTTTCGACCAGTCCGGATTTTTCTATCACACCGGCTTTTCTGCTACGCTGTGCCCTGGCGCTTTCGCGCAGAAAAGGAAAAAAAAAAAAAAAAAGCCGAGGAGATCCCGAGCAGAGGATGCGGAAGGACGAAGTAATGCGAACGGAAGAGCCCCAAATGATCTCGTCAGACCTCAGCGGCAAAACGCAACTCAGGCGCAGCAGAGAGAATCCCGAAAGCCGCTGCCACTGAATGTGCCCGTTCACAGGCTTGGTAATTGTTGGCCCGTATTTTTAGAGCAAATTCAACGCTGCGGAACTTAAATGTGATGAGTCACAAAATGACTTCCATTCTCATTCGGAGGACGCAAAAGCAAGAACATTCACCTGTAGATCAGTCTTGTTCGCCGAGTCCACGATGTTGTTCAGGCTTGTGGTCACTTCCTCCTGCGTCGATAAAAAGGAGCAGTATACTGGCGTGGCGGCATCCCTTCAAGGCGACATTCCCATGCCCCTTTTCTGCAGCGACGTCATAAAGTTCTTGTTCGGCACGCGCGTGAGCTTTCCAGCGTGTCTGACGTTTACAAACGCATATAGCAACTTGTGCATTTACTGATAAGGTCATTGAAAACTTAAACAATGCATTCAAATTCAGGAACTCGAAGAGGAAAGCGAAACGCGTTGGCTGAATCGCGCGTCACACTCGAGAGCTGTAAACAGCCGCGTTCCTCACGAGGTGCGGCAAGCTATTTCGGGGATTCAGAAAGCAATCGTTCTGACTTGCACAAATCTTCGTAGCCATTCAACCGTGTCAAAATGCCTGTCGAACTAAGGCATTCAGGTAGCTTCCCTTCAGTCGTTCCCATAGCTCGAGCGGGCGCGCCTTTAAAATAAGCCGTTAATTTTTACACAGGAGACCAATTTTTGCAAGATCCTCCCTCAAATACGGTCCTCAACAGCGTTCCAAAGACTAGCCACCCACCAAACGGCGGGACATTATAACTGCCTGGTGCGTATCAATCAGCCAAAAACTTAAAAGCGTCCTTAACCACATACTTAAGTTAAGAAAATTCGATAGCGTTTAGGTGATGTTCGACCCATTTCCAAATTTTGGTGGTCTTCGCATTTTAAACTTTGGCGTTGCCCTATGATTGGTCCACTGGTGTCACTCGGTGTTGATGATATCATGACCCTCTCCATCACTTTCGTAGACAGCGGGAGAGTCCTCATACCACTATTGGCGCAGTAGTGCAGCATCTAAGCGATGCCCCACTGCCCCGGCTTTCAAACACAGAAGCTGGTGGGGCTTGTGAGACCTAGATTGCTCATCCCGAGCTCCTGAAGACAGACAGAAAGACAGCTATTGGCTCCCCTTTGTATCGAGGTGGCAACAAATGTCACCTAGCCATTAATTCCTAACGTGTTCAATATCTTCACATTAACTGCTAAGTTTCCTCCAATTTCTAAACTATACTCTCTTGACCTTCTCCTGTCCTCTAGACATGTCTTACTTGCCTCTACATCTGGAAAATTTAGCATGTCCTGGCTATTCCGAAACCTTAATGCATTGCACATTCCTCTGGCTGCATCGTGCACTG